>NC_057796.1:462890669-463230069 GCF_018294505.1 Triticum aestivum
TGTGTGTGTGTGTGTGCGCGTGCGTCGTGTGTGCTGACCTGAGTTGTGGGGCGTGCGTGCATTGGAGTCGGTCTGCAGCTTGCCGCGTACGTAGCTTGGACGAGCTGCATGCAGTAGTTGCCGTTGGAGCCCGGCCGCAGGCGAGGCGTGCGGATCAGCGTGTGCATGCAGCATAGCGAGGCGTGCAGGTCGGGCCTCGTGGAAGAGCTGCATGGCCGATTCTAAAGCTGATTTGTGCTTTACTTCCTGTGGACTTTGAGCCAGATTTATGTATCCTTCATGTGGAAACCATGTATATGAATGATATGATGATGTCCCCTTCAAAACAAGCATCCCTTTCAAAACAAGCATCTCATTAGATTAGCATATGTATGTATGTATGTATGTATGTATATACATTACGGAGTTAGACATAAGCTGCACTAGTTCACGTTCCAGAAGCCACAAGCCTGGCTGCTAAACAACATGAAGGTGTGTGTGTCAAGTTTCAGTTGTGCAGAAAGGCAGCAGCAACAGAGAAGCGGCAACACGCAGGCACAATGCCAATCTGAGCTTGTAACTGATTTGAATTGAGTGTATGTATACTCCAGTCTGAATGTCGTATCCAGATTGTAATCATGTGAGTGGAGTTCAGTGAAATTTTTTAGCGTGATTATTGTTACAAAATATTGAATGTGAATCACTCAAGTTCTGTCTACTCTGACTATTGTGTTGTTCTGATATATAAGATTGTCCATTCCAAAGCATAATACTCATGTCGTTAATTACAGGTGCTCAATCCCTTTTGCACCTGCTGTTGACAATTTATTCGAGAACATGTTCTTCCAGGAATACAATGGCTTGCAAGTCATAATGCTTGTTTTGGCTGCTGAATGTACAATGAGCATGCATGCCTAGAGAACTTGCAGGTGCATTGAACAAAAGAGATGCCAACCCAGGGAGTTGAACATATGACAACTTGCAGGTGCAAAAGGGATTGAGCAACTAGAACCTAGAACTGAACTGAATTGCCAAAACCATGCTTGTTTGTGCTCTCATTCAAGTACAGAGCACATGATTGCCCAAAAACACTAATACTTCACCATGACCCAGTAAATACATACATCATCTGCGATTGGTCCCTGGAAATTAAATAGACTAAGTATGTTTTTATGTTCAATTCAATCAGAGAACAATTCCTGTGATTGCCAAACAACAGCAGCCGTCTTCGCCGGGTCCGGGGATCTCCTTCCGATCAACTAGCATGTTGCTTCTTCCATCAGAAAAGGGAAATTTGATCAATTTCTAAAGTAATCAGATGGTGAAAGTTAGATGTCAGAGAAAGGACTATGGAGACTTATTGAGATTGACGAGCAGAGCAGCCGGCCGTCGGATCTTCTTCCGATCAACTTTTATTTTTGTTTCCACCGGAGCAACAAGGAGAGCGCAGGCTGTAGTCCATGCGTGTGTCGTGGGATGCCTGATGGACGGTGCAGGTTGTACAACGTCCCTCTGCAGTAGGCGTTCCCAAGTCAGAGGATCTCGTTCCCCTAAGCTTCGCTCGCCTGATCTACTCCTCCACGCCCAGGCACTGCTCCTCCTCCGCGCCCAGCACCTCACTGCTCGCCCAGCAGTAGATCCTCTACTTCTCACCTGCAGATCAAGAGGAGATCAGTTAAGCAGAGTATCAGCGGCAGGTCAATTGATCAATACAGAGGAGTATCATCTGTAAAACTAGTATCTGTAGGAGCAATTGAGCAGTATCTGTAGTAGCAAGATAGATAAAAGATCAAATAGAAGTAGAAGAATGACTGAATATAGTGATCAGGTGTAGGTATACTCTTGTTCTTGCTCTTCCTCCTCTCCAATTTGCTTGTCTCTCTCCTGTTCATTTGCCATCTCCAACAGGAATGTGCCCTTACACGGCAGTAAAAGTAAAAAACCAGCACTTCACCAAACTTGCCTGCAGAATCCAAAAGCAGGGGATGAATGCACAAGAGGAGGATTATTAAATCCAATGCAATGTGGACATACTTCAATCTGCTGATCATGGAGTTGATGCTCCCGCGCAAGTGTGACAAAGATTAGTTGAACATGAACAAAGATGTTTACTGGAGTACTATGACAGATGTTTCAGGTTTCAGTATACAAAGATTAGTTGAACATGAACAAAGATGAACTAGTTTCAGGTTTACTACCAGTTTATAAACCAGTCTGGTCTGTACTCGAAACTAGAATTAGAAAACAAGATTAAAAATAGGAAACACCCATATACTGTCAAGTTTTGTCGATGCTCCACTTGAGGCACCCATTTTCACAATTCTTATTATACTCTCAGCTAATGCCTATATTTGCCTGTGCATGAACTGCACCCATTTTCACTACTACTACAATAAGTATACCATAGCCAATGGACAAAAATGTGACTAATGGGCAACTATTTCAAATCAAAACAAAAATGGACAGTAAACTGTAATTTTTGTTACAGAGATTTCCCTACTGAAAATATAACTGAATGGACAGAAAAATGGGTGAAAAGGTAACTGAATGCTAGGCTACAAATGGACAGTAAACTGATAATGACTATTGCCAACAAGAGAGGCTTCTGAAATCTGTTACAGAAATTTTCCTGCTGAAAAGATAACTGAATTTTGTGTACTGAAAGTTTACAGTGCCCAGTGTAGGAAAGTTTACTGAATCTTGTGGAGTAGTCAAAGTGCTTTGAACTAGAAAATCATCAAAGTTGAAAGCCCTAGCTGATCTTGGATTGCTTTACCTTGTTTGCAAATACTCCAATGATGTTCAAATGAGGGAACAAGCGTCAGTTCATAGTTGCTGAATTCATTTTGAGCATATTTTTTTTAGAAAAGGAGGATGACCCCCGGCCTCTGCATCTGGGCGATGCATACGGCCACTTTATTAATTATTCTCACAAGACCTTACAAAGTCATACAACAGTAAGACTAAAGCCGCCGTCTAAGCAACAAACTGTCGCTACACCTATCCCGTTGATGAAGGGGCGCAGATAGCCTGGGCCTAATACCAAACAGACATCGCAGCCAAGCCTAACATCTAAGACCTGAGACCCCAACCTAGCCACTTGCCGGGTTTGGGGCAAACACTAGTCCGGCGTGCTCTCAGAGGCCGCCGCCGCCAACTGCCACCGCTCCCTCTTCAGAACTGTACTGATGCATCTTCATTTATTTATTTTTTCATTTTGAGCATATGCTATCCAATAATCCAAACCTTGGCACTTGCGGATAAATTTGCCAAGCAGCCTTTCGCTTTGGCCATTCAACTTCCCAGTTCCATAAGAGTCGGCGGTGTCGAAAAGGTTTATGCCATTCTTCAGAGCCAAATTGAAACACTCCTGCAGTTCACTATCCATGATTTCCTGGTAGCCCCAAAGCAGCTGGTTGCCCCATGCCCATGTTCCAAAACCCATGGGGGAAACTGAAAGGGGCCCAACTTTCACCTACATTTGTTAAACAACAATGTTTCCTTGAGCAGAATTCAGTGAACAAGAGTTGATAACCTAACGTACTAATTGTACAGTCCTCATTTTCTTTCTGAAGATTGCGTTGCATGTTATGGTACAGACTGTCATGTGAGCATACAAAGATGAACAGTTAGGGAGTTGGCTTTACAGATTTCTGGACACTGCACTTGTTAACATTTCCATGTTTCACTAGTCCATCAGGACTTTGTGGAAGAGGGATAAGAGCTGATCAGGTCAACTAACCCTCTGCTTGTATTGACGGCGGTCTGACGGATCAACTAACTCTTTTTTCTTTGAGAGAGAGGTGCTATCAACCAATTTTACTAGAGACACTATGCAGTAGCTTTTCACCCACCTAGAGTTAAAATAAGCACAGCAACAGCAAACTTCATACTGTCAGAATCAACGGCAGAATCAGATTGCATATCGACAATAGCTCTGAACCAAACGAACAAGGGCTTTTTTCCTATACTGTCATAACATACTGTCAGCCTTGATCTTGAACATGTTGTTACTTGCAAGAGCTAGGTTTGTTAGTTACAGAATTCAGTTAAGGAGTACATATAAATTCAGTTATGTGAATCATTCAAATTCAGTTAGAGCACATATACATATACTTGCAGCCCATTGATTCCATGGTGTACATATAAATATTTTGTGCGTATATCCTTGTTATGGTACCATGGTGTACATATAAATATTTTTTCAGCAACTTCTGTAAAATGGCTTTGTGTAGTGAAAACATCACCAGACTGTTAAAATTCAGATAAAAGATCTGTACCTTGATGCAGACTAAAAGGAGTAGGTTAACTGACCTGGTCCTGTGGCTGGTCAAACTGTACGTACCATGCCAAAGTATTTCCTGCAGAGAGAAAAAACAAAAATAAGCAAACATAAATTACTTAATGAAAGCTTGGGTATAAAGTGGAGTAGATATAAAGCTTGGGTATAAAACTGAGACTAGTTTCTGATTTACTCATGATTGAAAATGTCAAAGTGCTTTGGTTTACAACCAATTAGGAGGCCCACACTACTATCCTGGAAGATGCAGCTATTACTCGGTTGAAAATATGCAAATGATTTCCTAGGGGTTTCAGACATGCTATGTGTGTCTGAATACATGTGTGTCTGAATCATGTGTCCAAGTCAGTCACAAGCACAAGCAGATCATGTGTATTCAAGTGTGCACTGAATCATGTGTTTACTTAATTTTAAACTTGCTAGCAATAAGCTTGCAGTACACTTTATAGTCAGATCAGGAGCCAAGCTCTAAAACTGGACTTTTAACTGACTTTTAAACTGAATTTTTACTTCAAAATAAGAGTACCATGCCTGCTTAACTGAATTTTTAACTAATCTCTCTCTTGGCCTAGGAGTACTCAATTTCAATCTCTCTCTTAGCGTAGGAGTACTGAATTTTTAGAATTTTTACAGTAGATTTACACTGATTTTCCAACTCAAGCAGTATCCATTCATTTACACATAGGCACACCAGTATCCATTCATTCATGCAGAAAGAAAGAAACTTCACACATGATAAATTTTATTCACACATGATAAATTCAGGTCAAAATCTCTCTCACACACACACACCAGCACCAGCATGATAATCCATTAATGGAGACAATTAGATAGACATGATTATCCATGATATTCACACATGATAATCCATGAGTGGAAATAATTAGACAGACACACACCAGCAGCAGCAGCAGCAGCAGATGGAATTGCACAACACCAACAGAGGCAGAGGGATCGTACAACCCGGAGGTCGACGATGGGGTCGTACAGATGAGAGAGGTGGCAGCTGTTCCCGCCGGCCAGGTGGGCCAGCACGGCACACGCGGAGGCGCCCTTGTAGTTGTGGCCGCCCGCGCCAGCCCCGGCCTCCAGGACACGAGGCGGCGGATGCGTTGGACGGCTTCGACGACGCTCTGGCATACGCGACGCCGGAGAACTCCGCCGCGGCCGCCTCGCCGGCGACCCGCATCAGCTTGTTGCGGTTGACCCTGACCGTACCGTGCATCGCCACCACCCGCTACCACTCGTCTGGTTCCTCCAGGCAGGCGCCGGTGACCTTTTTCTCCCGCCTGCTCTCCCCTGTCGACGGTGGCCAGGATTTGTTGTGGGGGCGGCGAATCGACGGCAGCAAGTGCTTCACCAAATTGTTCATTACTACACTCGGAATTACCAACAACCTTGCTATACGTACGATCAATTCCCGTCCAACATGTACGAGTAAAGACAAAATATAGATGATCCAGTTTGTGGGCCATAGCATTTGCAGTCTGGTCGTATAGCTATCCGACGAAAATTAATTTCGAATTACCAATGTGAGAAATGATTGAAGCATGGCCCCACTCCACTTAATTTTTTCCTTGACTACAAGGTTGCCACCACACTAACATGTTCAAAGTCTGCATTGTCCTCTGCAATTTTTCACGACTAGGAATATTACCTACAGTAGCATGCATGCTCTAGTACATGATTTTTATTTTATATTAAAAAAAAGTGTCCATTCCTGAATTGCATACACCTGATCTCTCTCTAGTGCTCTACAATTTTCAACGACAAAAACACCCAGCCAACTGCCTGACTTGCTCATGTACAACCAGGAACTGCTGCTCAACAATCTCTAGTGAACCAATGCCAGCGACCAAAATTTGTAACACTAGAATAGTACTAGTAGTCAGCAGGGATCTCACCAATAGCTAGTCCTGACCGCACCTGTAATGCTCGGCAATTACCAATGTGAGTTACACTAGAATAGTAGGAGCAAATAACCACCTGGATTCCAAGGGAACAATCATAATGTGCAATCTGAATCAAACTGACCTGATGAACATAACTCACTGAAATTAGCCAGCTCCTACTAATGGTGGCCATGTCAGACACGGTTCAGACCTCGTATGCTTCTCAAATACGTACTTACCAACGACAGCTTTGCATCATCCTTGTGCTCCTTCACATCAGCAACAGCATCTTCAGGATTGTCAAACAGCCTAGGCATTGGCTCGAACACCAGCTGTGCATCCTTGTGTGTGGATGGCAGTGAAGATTCAGGGATGCTCAAGTTGGAGTTGGGCCACACCGGCGACCCAGTGACTGCCGACGCGGTGGGAACGTTGACATCGATGGCGACAACACCGTGGCCTGGCCTGCGCCACACACCTCCACGGCAGCGAGCTCGGGGGAGATTTCGGTGGGGGTCACCGTATCCGTATGCGTGTGAGCTCCGCATTGGCAGGCCGTCGGCGTGGGTTCAAGGACCGGCCCATCAGTGGCCTGGGCATGCTGATGAGCTCTGCTGCCGCCCAGGCTGTTCCTCGCTGGAGTACTCGCCGCGCACAGGCGCTGCTGCCTCATCAGTTCTCAATTTTGCTCGTCCCATGTTCATCTCCTCGCCCACTTCTCGCTCTGCTGCAGCTGGAAACACTCTGCAAACATAAACGATTTTGATGCCCTGAGTTTAAGATAAATAAAACTTTGAATCATAAATAAACTGAGATTAAGATAAAAGAAAACAAACTTTGAATCTACTCCATCTACTGATGCAGCACGCTCATCCCTGGCGAATCCTACCCACATAGGAATGCGGAACCATCGGGGAAAGGCAAAACATATTCAATCCCAAGAGAGAAGTCACTGGTTCAAGCCTTTCGCCAAGGATACCGTCAACCGATTAAACCTTTGCTAATGATGGAATTGCCAAACCTTTGCCCATGCCGAAAAAGAAGCCAAGTCCGATTCAATAATTACCGTTCTTCGCGGCTTTGGGTTGTGGGGCTTACTTCCTAGCCCCAGTGGGAGTAGTGACCAGCGTTATAGGTCGTTGGGCGGCCTGCTATTTTGAGAGCTGTCTGAGTTTAAGATAAAGAAAACTTAAACATGGGTGCTGCATCAATAGTAGTAGTAGTTCCAGTTCCAGTACAAGTAGTGTCTGAACAATATTGGAAACTTTGAATAAGTTCACAATCATTTGGAGTAAACAATGAACTAAGCATTTGGTTGCAAACATAAACTGAGTTCACAATCATTTGGTAAATTCAGATGTTGTCGAATGCCAACATAAACACTCTGCAATTTATATCCACTTTGATTACAGTAGAAATTGAACCAATTTGATCTTGGAGTACAAATTTTTCTACTCCTGGACCATAGCAGCAGTAATTTGAAACACTATGAATTCATACACTGAGATCAATATGCACCAGGAGACTATGAATTCTCAGTTTAAACTTTCTGTACTACAGCACTGAATTTTCAGTTTAACTGAATTACTGCAGATAAAGATCAGTGTATTTGTCAACACTAATTGTTAGAGTAGTCATTATGGTATACGACTTCTAGTCCAAGTCAGTTTTGTATCCCTACCCCAAATCGGTTTGTACCCTTTTATATACTCTTGTATGCCGCACCAAATCATCAATAAGCAACAGTTTTATTCAGCTTTCATGGTATCAGATACCGGTCCCAGGGTTTAGGGTATGGCTCCGCCAACGCCATCGCCGCCGCCGCCTCCCGGCTACTTCGAGCGCCGGGCCGCACTCATCGCCAAGGCTGCCAACGCCGCGGCCGCCTCTCTCTCGGCCCTCACCATAACTCCACAAAACTACCCTGCACCCATCCTCGCCGCACCAATATCTCTTGCTGACACAATCTCCGACGTCAGCCCCTACATCCCCATAGTTCTTGATCTCGCCGCCCACAACTACTACCATTGGAGACATCTCTTCGATCTCCACCTCGGCCGCTGCAACCTGCGCTCGCATGTCGCCGCCAACTGTCTTCCCCGCCCCGACGATCCGCAATGGTTGAAAGACGATCTCGCGATCGTCCAGTGGTTCTACACCCGCATCACCACCGAGATCTTCAACATGCTCGATCACGACGGCGCCACCGCTGCCAACATCTGGCACTCCCTCCGTCAGCTCTTCCAAAGCAACACCGACGCTCGGAAAAACGCTCTCCACACCGAGCTTCGCAATATGGTGCAAGGAGACGCCCCGGTGAACCTGTTCTGCCAGCGCGTTAAGACCATTGGTGATGAGCTCCACGAACTCGGCGATACAGTTAGCGACTCACAGCTAATCAATATCGTCGTCGTCGGCCTCAGCGAAGACTTTGACAAGCAAGCCTCGTTCATACCGATGATACGGCCCCCTCCTACCTTCGCTGAAGTTCGTTCCTTGCTACAACTCGGGGCGGAAACACAAACTCGCAAGGACTCTCGCCCTAAGGTCTTTCATGCTGCGGCTCGTCCTCCTCTGTCGTCTACACCAGCGCCGCCTTCCAGGCCGGCTCCTGCCGCCGGGCCGTCCGCATCGTCATCTGTTCAACCGCCCCCAGGCTGGCGTCCTAGTCCGAACTACCGCGGCAAAAACCCTATCTACAGGCCGCCGTCGACTCATTCGGTTCCGCCTACGACATCACCAGCACCGAGTCCTGCACCACCCACCAGTGCTCCATCTGCGGTTGCATGGCGGCCTCCTCATGATCCTTGGACGGGGCTTGTTCAAGCATGGCCCATGCCCTGGTCCGCTCCGTCCACCCTCGGTGCTCCGCCGGAATACTCAGGTGCCTGGCAACCTGGCCTTCGGCCGCCTACTGGTGCTCCCGGAGTTCTCAACCCTCGACAGCCGGCCAATGCCTATCACGCCGCCCCGACATATGCTCCTTATGGTCATTACAGCACCGACGGCGGCGCCTACTACACACCTCAGTCGGCCCTGCTCCCGACGCCACCCCCACCACAGCCGGCCAATGCCTACTACACTCCCCAGCCGGCCCTACTGCCTTCACCATCGTATCCGCCAGCACTGCTTCCAACGCCACCCTCACCTGCGACGCCGAGCTGGGATCAAGCTGCCTTTCTCCAGACCATGAATAACTTTGCTGCACAAGGAAACTCAGGTACGGATTGGATCTTTGATTCAGGGGCCTCTAGTCATATGTCTGCATCTAGTAATTGGTTATCTTCTTGCACTAAATCTCCTTTCCCTTCCATTATCCTTGGAGATGGATCATCTATTCCTATATATTGTGTTGGTCAGGCTCAACTTCCCTCTTCCACCAAACCTCTTTTACTTCCCGATGTTCTAGTTGCACCCGCCCTCATTAAAAATCTCATCTCTGTTCGCCAATTTATTTGCAACAATCTAGTTTCGGCTGAATTTGACCCTTTTGGTTTATCTGTGAAGGATTACCTGACCAAGGCCGAGATCGCTCGCTTCAATAGCTCCGGTGATCTTTATTCTCTTAATGGAGTTCCTGCCGCCACCCCTCCAACATCCATGCTGGCCTCCGTCGATCTCTGGCATCGTCGCTTGGGACATCCCAACCCCGCCCTCTTAGCTTCTATGCTTAGTGAATTTACCATACCATGTAATAGGGACTCTCATAATTCTGTGTTTTGCGAGTCTTGTCAATTAGGCAAACATGTGCGTCTTCCCTTTAGTTCCTCTAGTTCTTGTAGCACTTATCCCTTTGAATTAATACATTGTGATTTATGGACCTCTCCCATTGCAAGTGTTTCGGGTTTTAAATACTACCTTGTTATCCTAGATGATTTCACCCACTTTGTCTGGACTTTTCCTCTACGCAACAAATCCGAGGTCCATTCTCTTTTCCATAATTTTCAACGCTATGTGTCTGTTCACTTCTTCCTCCCAATTCGCTTTATCCAATGTGACAATGGTCGCGAGTTTGATAACATTAAAAATCGTACTTTCTTCTTACAACATGGCATCCTGCTTAGGTTCTCATGTCCCTACACCTCCCCTCAAAATGGTAAAGCAGAACGCTCTCTTCGCACCCTCAATGATATAGTTCGCACTCTCCTCATTCAATCATCTATGCCTCCCAAGTTTTGGGCTGAAGCCCTACACATGGCCACCTTCCTTCTAAATATTCGACCTTCTAAAACTAAACCCAACACTACTCCCTACTATTCCCTCTTTCTTTCCCACCCCGACTACTTCGCGGTTCGTGTTTTTGGCTGTCTCTGTTTTCCCAATGCCTACACCACTTCTGTAAATAAATTGTCACCACGCTCTATCCCATGTGCTTTTCTCGGCTTCTCTGACGAGCACAAAGGCTATCGCTGTCTCGACCTTCACACCTGACACGTTCATGTCTCTCGTCATGTCACGTTTGCTGAGCACATTTTTCCTTTCTCACAACGCACTACTACACCATCCAACACCCCTAGCTCCGCAAACACCCCCTCTCCCCGTCCTTTCCAACTATATACTCCCCTACCTGCCGAACACAACTTATCACCACCACCATTAACACCCACCATAGCCAATCCCAACCATACACTCACCCCAGCCGAGACGTCCCCAACACCCCCGACCCCTACTCCCACTCCACCACCCAGCCCTGCTCCCACTCCACCACCCAGCCCTACTCCTTCGTCCGACTCTTCCGCTGCGCCGGACTCACCAGTACCCACCTTACCCCCTCGTGCTATTCCTACAGCAGCCCCGATTAATGATCATCGCATGTGTACTAGGGCCAAATCAGGATTTCATCAACCCCAAGACCGCCTAAACCTTCATACCTCCGTATCTATCACTTCTCTTCCAAAGAATTACAAAACTGCTCTACTTGATCCCAATTGGGCCGCTGCCATGCAAGAAGAATATAATGCTTTACTTCAAAACAACACCTGGCAACTTGTTCCTCGTCCTCCTAATACAAATATTGTTTCTGGCAAATGGATTTTTCGCCAAAAGTTCCACTCCGATGGGAGCCTCTCACGATATAAAGCCAGGTGGGTTTGTCGTGGCTTTTCTCAGCAACAAGGAATTGATTACGAAGAAACCTTCTCTCCTGTTGTTAAACCTAGCACCATTCGCACCGTTCTTAGTGTTGCTGTCTCCTCTTCATGGCCCATTCACCAACTTGATGTTAAAAATGCTTTCCTCCATGGTTCCCTTCAAGAAACTGTCTACTGCCAGCAACCTCTGGGTTTTGAAAATCCATCCTTTCCAACTCATGTATGTCTTCTTCAGAAATCTCTCTACGGTCTTAAACAGGCCCCACGAGCTTGGTTTCAACGCTTCTCCTCCTTCATTCAAACAATAGGCTTAACTCCATCTCTCTCCGACACCTCTCTTTTTGTGTATCATCAAACTTCTGACACTGCCTATTTACTTCTCTATGTAGATGATATCATTCTTACCGCCTCCTCTCAAAAGTTCTTAGATCATATTGTCTCTCTTCTTAGATCTGAATTTTCTATGACTGACCTAGGACTCCTTCATCATTTCTTAGGCATTGCTGTTGTTCGAGATTCCTCCAGCCTTTTTCTTTCCCAACGCCAGTATATTCTTGATCTTCTTAATCGTGCTGGTATGCTTGACTGTCAATCATCTCGCACTCCTGTCGATACTAGTTTTAAAGTTTCGGCTACCGGTGAACCCTTTTCCGATCCTACTCTCTATCGTAGCCTAACAGGTGCTCTCCAATATCTCACCATTACTCGTCCTGAAATCTCTTTTGCTGTTCAACAAGCATGTCTCTATATGCATGATCCCCGGGTTCCTCACTATAATCATGTTAAACGCATTCTTCGGTATTTAAAAGGAACTCTCAATCATGGTCTCCACCTCAATAATTCTTCTCCAAACTCGCTTACCGCATACTCTGATGCAGACTGGGCTGGTTGTCCTGACACTCGAAGGTCCACTTCCGGTTTTGTGTTTTTCTTGGTAACAATTTGATTTCTTGGTCTTCGAAAAGACAGGTTACAGTCTCACGTTCGTCGGCCGAGGCTGAGTATCGCGCTGTGGCACATGCCGTTGCAGATACAATCTGGATTCGGCAGTTACTCTCCGAGCTACACAGGCCTATTGAGCAGGCCACTATTGTCTACTGTGACAACATATCAGCAGTCTACATGACCAGCAATCCAGTTCAACACCGACGCACAAAGCATATTGAGATTGATATTCATTTTGTTCGTGAAAAGGTTGCTCTTGGTCAGGTTCGGGTGCTTCATGTTCCCTCTACGGCTCAGTTTGCTGACATTTTCACCAAGGCACTGCCTACTAAGCCGTTTCAAGATATCTGTTTCAGTCTCAACGTCGTCGAGCCTGCCGTTGATACTGCGGGGGGATGTTAGAGTAGTCATTATGGTATACGACTTCTAGTCCAAGTCAGTTTTGTACCCCTACCCCAAGTCGGTTTGTACCCTCTTATATACTCTTGTATGCCGCACCAAATCATCAATAAGCAACAGTTTTATTCAGCTTTCACTAATTACGCATTGAACTGGATTTTTAGTTGACTGCGTTTGTCAACAGTGAAGATCTAAACATATCATGTTGATCCTCATCTTCAGGTCGAGTAAGAAAATTCAGGAGTAGAAGATCTTCAGCTGATTTCAACAGGTTTAACATAAGTAAAGTACAGTCATCAGTAGGAAAATTCAGGAGTAGGAGATCACAAAAGTACAGTCCACAGGTTACTCCAAGTTTCTGAATTTTCAGTAAATTTCTGTATTTTATGAAATTTTCTGATTTTCTTAGGAGAGGAGAGGAAAGAAATGCTAAAAGAAAATTAACCCTAATAAAAGAAAAGAATCTAAAAAGGAAATTAATCCTGAAAGAAAAGAACTAAAAGAAAAGAAATCCTAGGGTTAAAAAATCTGGAGCAAGTCCTAGCAGAACCACAAAATGTTCATCTACTCCTACTCGTGACCACAAACTTTGCAGCACAAAGCAACACATTAACTCCTACCCCTATCACTGTAAGTTTGCAAATTTATTGTGTATTGGTTGGAAATTTACTCAGAAATGGTTTAGTCATGTCCTAGGTCCTAGGATGTCCTGTTCATAATTCTAATTCATGTCGTAGGATGTGCTATTCATAATTCCTAATCCAAACAGCAGATACACAAGCACTGGATTTTACAAATGTCCAAACAGTGTCATATCTGCATTGTGTAAACAGCATCATATCTGAAATTAACCTGTCATGTTCACTGCTCAAACATGAAGTACAAGCAACCTTCAACAAGAAGTACTCAAACTGTCAAACATGAAGTACGAGCAACCTGCTATGTTAGGAGTACAAGAAGGATCCTGCTGCTGCTCCAAACAGCACTGGGAAACAGACATACTCCAACAGTTATTACTGCTGCTCCAAATTAATCTTATCCTACTCCAACAACAGCAAACAGTTATTACTGCTGCTCCAAATTAATCTTAATCCTACTCCAACAACAGCAAACAGTTATTACTGCTGCTCCAAATTAATCTTAATCCTACTCCAACAACAGCAAACAGTTATTACTGCTGCAGTTCAACCTACTCCAACAACAAACTTGTCCTTACAACAAACTTCTCTAGCAGCTCCAATCTTCTCAAGCAAGAGTACAACCTACTCACAGAAAATTGTACCCACCCTGAAAATCCTTCTTAATCCTACAGAAGCGAACTTCTCAAGCAAAACTACAGAAGCAAACTTCTCAAGCAAAACTACAGAAGCAAACTTCTCAAGCAAGAGTAGAAGCACAGGCGGGAATACTCGAGCACAGGGATGAAGTCAAGCTCACGGCTTCACCTCGCTTCGTCGTCATGGTGGTGGTCGGGGAAGTCGGGTGACGGCGGCATCCTCCCACTCATCCTCATGTTTTTGACAGAAAGCTACTCCAAGTGCTTTGCTAATCTGTGCTTTGCAGTGACAGATTACTCCCAAGTGCTGGAAGAAACCAGGTTATCAGTGCTTTGCTTATGCTCATACAGAGGGATTTATACATTATTACTCCAAATACAGAGGGAGTGCAGATTATGAGTGCTTTGCAGTGACAGAAATCTCTCTAGTTTCGCGTTCAAAGGGATTTATCAGTGCTTTGCAGTCGAAATCTCTGTAGTTTCAGTTAACTGAATTTTGGTTTCCAGACCACCACAAAATGTACAGCACATCATCTGCTCCTCCATCTACAGCTATACATACAACTAGTCCATCTGTGCATCTTATAATTTGTTACTACTAGATTTGAACCCGCCTTGCTCCCGGCGGTCACCATTGTCGGCAGGCATCCCTGCACTCCTCGTCTCGTTGTATCCGTCCTGGCGCTCCTGGTACCTGCCGTTGCCTCTGACGCCATTGTACCCGCCTTGCCTCCTCCTTGAGGCGCCACTGTCGTTGGCGTTGGCCTCGACGTTGTGGAACACGCTGGAGCATCATCCTCAATCTTGTTCCTCTCCAAGAGCTGGAGACCCTCAAAAGCTACTACAGCAGCAACCCTCCTCTCCTCAGGTTTAGAGGCCTCCAGAGACTTGTTCTTTTCTTGCATTTCTCATATTCTTCAAGGGGCATCTCCTGCTCCAAATTAGCACATCACTAAAAAAAAAGCTTGAAAAACAGAGCAAAGGGTCTGTACTGTTCGTGAGGCAAGTATATATAGGCAAGTGTAGGAAAGTACAATTCTCTTCCCCTTGTTCAATGGGAGCCTCCTGCTCTTTCGCAGCAGGTGGTCTGCTGCCGCTGCTGCTGGTTGTGGGAGACGTCGACGCCCTCCGATCCCCGGCCCCGACCCCCGAGGCCTCCGCCTCTGCCCCCGATCCTGCAGCTGATACAGAGGTCCAGTAGCAATGGCAGCACATCCTGCAATTGATCCACAGCTCCCTCGCCGTGATTGCCACTCCAATGGCAGCCCCCTCTCTCTGTAGCAGCCAGAAAGACACACCCTGCAGATCACAGGAGCAGCCACAATTACGGTTTGTCAACAACACTCTGCAGATCACACTTGAAGGCAAATGACAGCAATTGCATCAAATCAAAATAGCAAGGAATCACTCTAGTGTCCATTTTCAGATTTTTCAGCAACTTGTACTCTGAAAAACACGTGAATCTCAACTCTGAAACTGTTACTTCAACCCATACTTTGATGTATGGCCTCAAACTGTTGCTGTCAATTTTTCTGCTAAGCCATAGTTTAAATTTTCTACTAGGCAAACTGTTGTTACTTGGAGTAATTGACATGATGAACTTGCTGTTAATAAAAAAGCACTGTTGTGATGTTACAAAAAGAAGCACTGTTGTGATAGTAAAACTCTAGTATGAAAAGCAACCAAGAACAAATGCAGGTCCAGGCCACCAAGCTCTGAGGTTTGTATGGTGCCTCCAGTAAAAAAAGAATATGAGGAAAATTGGCTCCAGTAATAAAAGAATATGAGGTTTGTATGGTGGCTCCAGTAATAAAACTGTAGATACCTAGTGAAGATGATATCAAGCAGAACTAGTGCAAAAGTGTTGACAATATTACAACTACTAGCATTGTCAAGATTCACTAATGTAAAATTCAGTTAAACTACTGATGCAGTGTAAAATTCAGTTAAACTACTGTAACTAGAGAAAATGGCTTGTTGTTAGAGCAAAGTGTTTGGCTGCCATGGCAGCATTTCTTGTTTGCTCTGCAGGATCTGTTCATAACTACTACATGCCATGGTCTTGAAATCTTAATTCCAATAAATCTGCCACAGCTACTCCATGATGAGGACTCCATGCCATTGTCTGATACTACAATGATGCAGCAATTTGTTCTACAGTGAATCACAGTGATGCAGCGATGATGGCAGGATAATTTGCCAACACAATTTCTTCAGTCTAGTGAACATTTTTTTCTACTGGATCTACAGTACACAAATTTTCCAACACAATTCGTTCTACTGGATCTACAGTGAACAAATTTGACAACATTTTCTTCACTCCCTAACTGACAACACAATTTCTGGACTTGTTGTGATGTTATGGAAGAGTTTCCTGGACTTGTTGTTCTGTTATGGATGGATGGAGTGTCCGCAACTCTGGAGATGGGCAGAAAATGTAGGGCATTTATATTTGAAACAGAATCAAGTCAATAACAAGTTGGGGATTCTTCAAAAGATAAAAGGAAAAAAAGGCACAAGCTGGGGACGGAGGGAGGTCCAAGAGTCAAGAAGACAATGAACCTAGCCAAACATGCGACTGAAACCAATAAAGCTGAAATGGAGCAGAATTAATTAGCTACAAAACCATTTAGGGGGTGCAACTTCATGTTGCTTTCATCTCCTAATAAAATGTAGTCCATGAGCTACAAAACCCTTGCAGGGAAAACTTAGTCCATCTGCTCAAGTAGGGACTATGCAGCCTTATTGCTCTGCTTCATCCATGAGGTATGATGGAGGAGTGCAGTCTTTTTAAGCAAAACAAAATAGTTTTGACAAGATAATTCAAGCATACAATGTGTGTGTGTGTGTGTGTGTGTGTGTGTAGTTTTGACAGCACTATAACATCTCGTCATTTTGACAGTGTGTGTGTGTGTGTAGTTTTCAGTTTCAAAATGGGGCAGCAGTATAATATCAAAGCATACAATAGTTCTGACAGTAATTTTGATAATTCAAGGAAATTAATTGAACATATCCAGTAACAATGAGGCTGATCTAGGAAAGGGATAGGCATTCTCGTCTTGTCATCATGAACCTATCCATTAGCTACAACGAAATGTCATTGCTTATCATGGTAGTAAATGAATCATCACCCCCTCCAACACAATGCAAAGTCTGAACATTTGTCGATTGGAGAGGACGAGGCCCGCGGGTCGTGTCGGGAGGTTGGCGAGGGATTTTCTGCAAAAACGCCACCGCAAAGGAGTACCTTATTGCACAAGGGCATGGGAGAAAAACAAAAGGTCAGCCTCCGGATGAAAAATAAATCATGAAAAATGAGGAAGAGATCCGGTAATTTAATAATATGCAGTGGCTTGTCACCATTTATACTAAGTGATGAGAATTTAGTCAGTGATTTAGTAATGCAGTCAGATGAAGCAGTGTTAATGAACTAGTCACATTGGCATTTGTATTTCAGAAACAATGGGCAAAACCTATAGCTAAAAATGAAACGATGGCAGGTACAGATTGGTGAACATGTATTATCAGACTAGCTAAAAACATTTATTCTAGCATCATGATATGTCACGATTCCGATGATAAGTATGCAAGGACATGTGATCATTTATACTAGGTGCTGAAACTGTAGTGAGGTAATGATGTCAATATGACCCAAGGAAAAAAGAAAGAGACGTGCATGAAGCCACAGTAATTTCATATTGTATCTAGCCGAGCACACATATTTATATACGCATTGCATAATATAATATGCGACGCTTTACTATTTACTCGCCTATATGAATTATTAAATTACACAGAGGATTACTGGCCAGCAGAGCTATGCTAACTTGCTTACTTGTCAGATATGAAATTCTCTTCCCAGCAGCAATAGAGTTGGTCAGTGGTTAGCAATTACCACTACTTGAAAAGAGAACAAATATGCGTGCTCATCTCAGACTTGCTGTAAAATAAACTAGAGAACAAGAATACAATAGCACTGGAAAGCGTGAACATGCAAAAATATCACATGACAGTAAATCAACTCACCTCAGATACTTTCAAGGTATCCTTCCCGGTACCAGAAAGAGCCTTCTCACTGTTTGCATCGTCAGTAGCTGACAATACATATTTGCAGACTAATTCTCAGAATCTCTCACAGCAATGTACCACCTGGTCTGGAATGAAGAAAGCCAAGCCACTAGCCAGTTCCCAAACAGGACACTAGTCGTGTACAAAGAACTGCATCTTCTTCTTCAGTATTCCACGAATCTACAGCACAATCTCGAGGCCGCGTAAGACACTTGTTCTTCAACCTCTCAGGCTTTACCATAACACGTTTTGTTGGCATGGAAATCCGGCCATCGCTCTGGACTCTGGGATCAGAATCATCAACTTGATCCATCATCAACTTGAGTTACTTGCTCCTCAGCGAGTGCCTACTCTCTCTTGTGGCCGGGTAGAACCTCACAGCCATGTATGTAGTCATACTGCATGATATGGCTCGACGAAATCCATACCAGTAAATTCTTGCATTACATCAGAATTTTGAAGGCAAAAAAACCATTTCAGAATATGGGGCACCACTTCAGATACCAATTCAACAAGAATGTGTAACAGGAGCAATAAGATCAACAAACAAAACACAAGGAAATAAGACAAGATGTCCATTGCAGTTTGCAGAGGCTCACAACATAAAAGGACTTGCCCAACGTCATCACACAAGCACAAAGTTCTGGACCTCTTAACAGTTTACAAGACAGACACCGTCTCACTCGCCTGCCTCCTATCCTATCCTTTAGACCCGATTGCCGCCATTACCTCACTCTTCCCTGCCTTCACTGTGACTGGGACCTTATCCAGTCTTGTTCTTGCTCCTCTCATGAACTTCCTGAAGCTTCTTGGTCCATTTCTCGACCCAATCGTCATTTGAGATCTTGGCTATCTCAACCCACTCCAGCGGTGTGAAATGCGCCCTGCTGAGAACAATGGCACACCCCGCAATGGGGTATAGCGCCTTCGACTCATTGACGTTCCTCACGATGCTCTTCACGTGCACAGCAAGATTGAAAGGCAGCTTCTGACTGAGCTTCTCAAGTCCAACATATACCCAAAGCTTTTCAGATTCCAGCCTCTTCGTCTCTTGAGCAGCTTTGAACATCAAGTAACCCAAATCCTTAGACATATCCTCCAAGACACCGAGGGAGAGAAGAAGAGTCTGGGAGTTCACAAGCTCTAGTTGATAAGCAGTGTCAATGGCCTGCTGGCTTTTGTTAAAGCCAGCATCGACACTCTCACCAACTTTGCCTAGAGACTTCTGTAACCCCAAGACGCCTTCTTTGATAAACTCCAGCCGGTCCTCCTTTCTCGCCTCCTCAGCTCTTGCAGCCTTCTCTTTCATCAGTTTTGTGTACTTAGCATCTTGCTCTCTCCTTTTCTGTTCCTTCTTCTCTTCAGACTTTCTGAATCTGCGATTCTGCCTTGCAAACCTGGCATCACTGAAGGTCCAATCCTCATCAGGTTCATCATCAGCTTCCTCATCCTGCTAGAAACAAGAAAACAAGATGAACCAGTTGAGCGTTTTTGTCCCACCGAAAGCAGCAGTTGAGCACTGAAGTCCACAGAAAAAACAGTAAAACCAAGAACGTGCAGCAGTTGACTATTGAAGTCCACAAACCAGAAATCAACATGCAGCTGTTGGGAATTGAAGTCCAGAGAATAAACGGTAAAAAAAATAGGCTGAACAAACCAATAACATCCAGCAGTTGAATATTGAAGTCCCCAGAAACAAGAAAACAACATGCCGCAGTTGAGCATTTTAGTCCACAGCATAAACAGTAAACAATAGGTATAAATAAAAGCTATGCGTACTTTACCACCAGTCTCCATCACCCTACGACGAACACATGTTGCTTAAATGTCTAGTAAATTGGCGTTAGTGATTCGGTGAGTAGGTGTTGATGCTGCGATTGGCAGATAGATACGATTTTGTTTGACCAATACAGGTCGTATTGAGAACATGTTGACAAGGGGAATACAGGGATAGGCAGGAATACCAAGGTAATTCAGATTTCCAGCAATACAGTAAAGAGTCAACTTACATTAAGGGTGGGTTCCCCAGAATCAGGTTGCAGCTTCCTCTTCAACGCATCTTCAAAGCCTATGCCAACAGACTTGGTCACACAGTGACCCACGTAGCGCATCAAGGCTAGGAGGCGGGGATCGAATTCTTCATCAGAAGGGTCCTGAAATGGATGATTCAGGTCAACAAAGTGAACAGGATATTGGAAGCATACGAGATGCTATCACAATAAGAACAGGTAGGAATTTAAAAACATTTAATTAGGATATCAGTTCTAAGTATAATAAATTTAGGAAGAGCTGGATATGAATTAACTGAAAGGTTTAACTACACAAATTGAAAGTAAATACTACAACATTCAATTTAGCTAGCAGTGTTGGTTTAGTTTATTCAAGTAGAATTAGATATAAATGAACTTACATTATGAAAAGGGATATTTTCAGTATAAGTAGGACAATATATTCAATATTATTCAGAAAAATAGACCAAATGCTAATAGATTAAGCAGTCAATAGAAAAGACAATTAAATGCTGACAGAGCATATCAGCTGAAATTATAAGAGGGTGCATGGGTCTTTATGAAAACAATTTCATACAAGGCATTCAAGAAACCACTTACATTGGGCTGGGAGGAACCAGGCAACCCAAATCCAGGATCACAACTGGCAGCACCATGGGCAGAGAACTCAGCACCCTGGCAAAACAAATTCAATATTCATAAAACACTTATATTTCTTTAAAGAGAGTTAAATAATAGAATATTTAATTCTGATAGCAGTTTTGGTTAAGTATATTCAACTAGAGTTGTTGTGAACTAACTTCGAACATGCAAAAGGAATATTGCCAGGACAGGTAAAACAACAGTTTCAATATTCAGAAAAAATGGACAGCCAAATGCTGGCAAAGCATATCAGGTGAAATTACAAGGAATGTGTGTTTGTCCAATGCCCAGTGCAAGTCAGTAACAAACGGGAGAAACCGGAAACCACTTACAGTGGAATGGGCATGGCCAGACATCAAAGAAGGTGATTCCCCACTTTTAGAATCTTTCTTGGGAATCTGGTATCCATACTGATTAAACACAAACATGCATGAACGTGAGCAAGAGTTAAGAGTTCACAAGTACTGGAGGATAATTTCAACGGATAAGAATGACAAATACAAAACGGTCATAAGAGAGCGAATCATTCTTACAGCTTTCAGCCCCTCTTCGACTGCCTCTTGTATCATTATCCTGATGTGAGGATCCTGTAATAAACAGTTGACCCAAAAGTTAAAATTTAGAAGTACAACCAATTATTTCGAATCAAATAGTAACACACCGAAGTAACAAACTCAACTAAATATGTCTAACATCTGCCAAAAATCAAAATATCAATGAATTTTTCAGAGAACGGTACACAAATTCCCATCAACTAAATTTCTGTAGATGAACATCCAACTGGTTGATTTATATCCAAAATCACTTTCCTTTAGATTACACCAATCAGCATGATAACAATCCCAAATAATTGCTCAACATTTGCCACACACACAAAGGTGCAACAACAAACTGACAGATGAAGGATCAATATAAAACAGATAACAATAAACTTGAATCATGAACCAAATATTACTTACAGTATCATCACAATAGAAACAGATGTTGTACTGGGACAAAGATTCCTTCAGGGCTGCAGCCACGCCCTCTCGGATAACTGAGAGCTTCAATCCCGAAATGTCATCCTGCGACAGCACATGTAGGCAAACAACTAGTGTCAGATTATCACAAGTAAACAACCACAGAGTTAATGGGTTGGATTAGCATGAAACTTACATTCTTTGACTTCCCAAGGGCATCCTGTAAACCATGCAAAACTGCCTGCTTAACATTGTCCCTCAGCAGACTGTCAGGCTCCTACAACAAAGTTGACATTCAGGCCAGAATCACATAACAACCACACAATGAGAAATTTCATATCCAGTAAAAAAAAAGGTTGACGACTGCTAAGGAGAACTCTCGTGACCAAGTGACAAATTCAGAATAAGGATCTCAATCTCAACCTCAAGATGGCACACAACCTGAAAATCTAGGAACTGTGCATGAAGTTTAGACTATTTTTTGCAAATAAAGCATTGCTGACAACAACACGAACATAATTACAAGATGCACAAACTGATTAAAAACACATTCCATCTATATGAGCCCGTATCTGTTTGGTGTTTGCTAGAACGTTGATGCAGATCCACATGGTTCCATCACCATGAACAATCCAAAAGAAATTCGCACTAATCCAGGTCTACATCATAAGATCCACAGGGTTCATCTATTCATGACAAGGCAGTAAATCGAACACTTGACTACCTTATCAGAAGAACATGAACAGTCCATCAAGGGGAGAGATCTCATCAGGGAGAGACAGGGGCAGAGAGTGCCATACTTTTTTGGTACAGGAGTAACGTGCACCACCATCCAGAGGTAGAAAACGAGCCATCCTGCAGGCAGAAGCGCAGCAGACGGACGAGCTACCAGCAGGAACATCCACCATCCTGGAAATTTTCAACCAACGAGGTAAATCACCGCAGATCGGAAGACTTGGTGAGAGAAACAGAGGGGGAACGCCAGGCTCACCTGGTAACCTGACGAACGGCTCGAAACCCGTTCAAGGCAGATACAAGGGCGGTCCTGGCCGCCATCGCTGCAGATCAACGGGATCGCCGGCGAGATGGGGGTAGGGTTTCCTCTCAGCCACAGCCGCCGTCTCTGTCGGGTTAGGGTTTCCTCTCAGCCACAGCCGCCGTCTCTGTCGGGTTAGGGTTTCCTCTCAGCCACAGCCGCCGTCTCTGTCGGGTTAGGGTTTCTAGGGCGCGTGGAGAGCGAGGAATGGGGTATAAATAGCGAAATATTAGGGCAAGAGGCAGGGCTTTAGCCCAGAACAGCCCAGATTTGCTTACAAACAGACATGCCCAGCCAGAATTTCAATTCGAGAGACAAAAGGAGCCCAAGCCCAAAATCTAGCCAAATTAGATGGGCCGAACGAATTACAAGCCCAGCAATGCAAAATCGGAAAAAATAAACGGCGGCCTGTATTACAAGCCACGATAGTTTTGCAATTACGTCCTACAATAGTAGCGTAATCACGATCAAGGACAAGGATAGATCCTGCACTGAAGAAAAACTCAGAACACGCCGTGACCGCCAACATGGAGCCTAGATCCAGATCCAACTGCAGATATCTGACAAATCGAGAACGAAATACACAAAGGAAACTCATCCAGATCCAACTGCAAAAATCTGACAAATCGAGAACCAAATACACAATCGACACCCGTGGGCATAGTAGCTGAATCCATCTGCAAGGCAAGGCCATGAACACGAGATGCAACTATGGCCATCTGGATCTGCAACTTCCACAGGATGCCTTGGCCACCATGGACGTGGCCAAAGTCTTCAAGGCCAAGCCTCAAGAGACCTTGGCCACGGCCGTGGGAGCCAGGCCATGGATGCGCGAGTCGCAGGAGGCTTCTTGGTTGTGCTCGGGTTGTTGCTGGAGTGGAGGCTCGAGGAAGAGGAAGAAGGAGAGGAGGCGCCGCCTAGGGTTAAGAGATGCGGGGAAAGGAAGATACGGGACGACGGGGCTGAGCTTATATGGCGATGGAGTAGGAGCTCACTGTCCGAGCTGGCCTCGAGCGAGGACACCTGAACGCGTCAGGGAGCCCCGGACCCCACCCGCCATAGAGACCAAGGGTGTCCCACACACCCTGCCAGCGAATCTGGAGAGAAAAGTCGTGACGCGCACGAGATTTAAGGCCCTGACATTGTCTCCTCATCTCCGCCGTCGGTGGAGAGGCCCGCATGATCGCACGGCCCGCGGTGCCTCAAAGGAAGCACACGATCCGCGTACTCTCCCCTCATTGGCCTAAAGTTTCGTCCACCGGTTTTCTTTCTTTTTTTTTGCTTCTCAATCTCAGGTAATTACATTAATAGTTTGTAGGGACGCGCGCGCTACTGCGGTTCCTTGGGTCATCACGTCAAAACGACACTCGTTTGTTTCGGGGAGTTTTGTTACGTTTTACTACGTGACATGATAGTGCCCGATTGGAAAAATGTTCATTTTAAACCCTATAAACTCGTAGAGGTTGGCGGAAAACTCTCAAGTCAAAATCCAGGTCCTGGACTACGTTTTGGCCCCTGTAGGATTCTTCCTGGCGAGCTCCGGATCGCCTCTTCTGCCGCGCCACCGCGCCCTCCCACACTCGTCGTTGCCCGCGCCGCGACTCCCGCTCCTGCCACGCGCGAGCCACCCTACGCCGACGCCCCCCCTCCCGACGGCCGCACGCTCCGGCGTCCGACGCCCGCACCCTTGGGGCTCCGCCGCCGTTTCGCCCGCGCCCCTCGCCGTTACCTCGCTTTGGCCTCTGTGCCTGTGGCACGTGGGGCCCGCCCCTGTATTGTTAAAGAAAACGAAAATGTAAAAAAAAAGAATTAAAATAAAGATAATTGATTTAATTAATCATGACCGACACGTGGCATCCACCGTAACGGAACGCCGTTAAGCTATCGGGTCGGGTTTTGGATCCGATAACCCGTTAACAGCCCCGACCAATGGGAAATTTCCACGTGTAAAATTCTTATTGGCCGGATGAAACACGTGTCAGCTCGTCAGTGGGTCAGATAGGCGCCTATGATATGTCGACACGTGCCACGGCCCACCACTGGCCCATTTAGCTTACAAAGTCGGCCCGTTTGACTTGGTCAAAAGTTAACGGGCTGGCCCATGAAAAGCCTGTTAACGGTCTCTTCGCAAATAGCCCATTTTACGGCCCGTTAGGCCCTAAAGGAAATCGGCCCAACAACGTCATGTGGGCCGTCGAATATAACGCCAGCCCATTTCACTTTCGGCCCATGTATGGCCCATGACATCTTTCGGCCCATATGAGGCCTTCGTATCTTTCGGCCCTTTACAGGCCCACGGTGACTCTAGCCCATAATGAACAGTAATTTTCTTTATACCCGTTAACGGCCCGTGATTTACATGGGCCGTTTCCAGCCCGTGTTAGCTTTCGGCCTATTGATGGCCCATACGTTCTTGGGCTCCTTTTCGGCCCTCGATTACTTCCGGCCCGTTACTGGCCTGTTCCCCTAATGGGCCAAATTCGGCCCATGGCAAGAGTCGGCCCGTTACTGGCATGTTCTCCTAATGGGCCAAATTCAGCCCATGGCAAGAGTCGGCCCGTTTCTGGCCTGTTAACCCGTTGCGCCGTTTCCAGCCCGTCCTATATTCTGGCCCATTAACGACCTGTTATGCCTGTGACAAAATTAAGCCTTTACTGTCATACGGCCTGTTAACGGCCTGTTACCGTGCTGGGCCGATACCAATTACGCCCGATTACGGCCCATGTAGACCCATTTATCCGACGGCCCGAGGCCCACCGATTACAGGCCCATTTATCGACGGCCCGTAGGAGACCCATGGATCCTACGGCCCGTATATGGCCCATGGTAGTTGCGGCCACTAGCAAACCAGGGAAAAAGAAGACTAGGAAATAAATAAGGCCGAAACTAACGCTAGGCTATTAAGGCGATTGCACAGATTACATCCACTCGGCATCAAAGATCGCCCCCAGTGCAAATATAGGGAACACCCTACAATATACAAAAATGGCTTGCTGTTTTCTTCAGCCGGTGGCTGCACGTTAAGAATAAATTTTGTATCGCACCAAAACAAATTACAACTATATAACAAAAGGAAGGTTGGCATAAAACTTAACAGTCTAGCAGATAAATGCACCACCAGAAGTTCAGAAGCTCAGTTCATTTGACCTGACTGTTACGTTTTCATGTTGTATTGTCCGATGGAGCACCATAACCCTCGCCTTCATTTCCCCTAGGCTCCTGAACAACATAGCAAATGTCTGATAGTCTGGTTTCAAAACCATGCATATCTTGACGACATTGAGCAATGTTTCTCCTTATTTCACAAAGGGTCTCTGTTAGGGAATGGACTTGTGTCTGGAGCACAGATACAACATTGCTTTGAGCTTGCATATCTTGATCATGAGGCAGTTTGGACGATATTGCCTTAACAACCAACCCAGTATTACGCAGGAACGTGCTTTTGGTACTGTTAGTGGACAGGTACTGACCCACTGCAGCAAGAGCTGACATTGCGGTTATAGTTGCCTCGCCACCTTCAGAAGGTGGCGGTTCCACCATTTTTTCCATAGCTCGCTGAAAAGTTGAGGTTTTACATTAGTAGTACCAGAACAGAAGATATTAAGGAGGCAGCAAAACCAAACAAAATAGCTTTGGTCTATATACAGAACTTATTCTGGTGAACCCATGTAAAATATTAGTTGTATTTTATTGCAAAGTACATAATAAAACCAGATTCCAAACATATGACCATGTACCATCGCTAATGTATTGTCTATTTCTTCACATTGTATTGAGGGCTAAGGATAAAGAGACGAAGTTTATAATACGGTAAGTATAGTATGACATCATTCATATCACAAAACAACTGAGAACAGACAAACAGGCAATTGTAACGTTGTGTGGGCAAGTCCAGCACGGAACTAGATTACGGGTCAAGATCAAAGGAACATCACTCCTCTCTTTTAAACCTTGTAAGGTGCAATGATACGCTAAGCCAATTGTGTATAAAATTGAAAAGAGTAATAGACATTGGCTGCAAACCATGCAGTTCAAGGCACAAGTCAGAGTAAGTAGTAGTTAAAAGGCATGAGGATTAAGGACTTACAACAACGGCTTTGACTGGTGTAGTCATGCCCTTCTTCTTGCTGGTGTGACAGTCCTTGAAGATTTCCACAGCATTTGGTTCAGGTACTTTTTGGTCCTTGCGGGCCTTCCTCTGCATTTCGAACAAGTCAATATAGATCTGATAATATGGTACAGCGAAAAGAGTGAAACAGCAGCTAATTACAAGAGCCTCGCAGTATGCAATATAGCTACGAGATCCTGTCGTCTGTTGGAATTTCACTTTCGTACGGTTGGCCTTGTTCTTTGAACAGTTCACCTACAAGAAGATAGATTTGTGTGGCACATGCGTAAATAGGACTTCAACATGTGATCTGATCACATATATATAATGTACCTGATACTTCGGATCAGACCAGTGTTGAACAAGGCCCCTCCAGTCTTCATTCGATATATTTTCCACTGGAGATGTTTGGGAAAGTTCACTGTTAGCCTTGCCTTCAAAGTGAGTTTTCCTCAAGTTATACCGATACTGTCACAGAGCAGACTTGAAAACATGGGTGCAAGCTTGTCTGGTTGCATCATCTTGGCTATCCAACTTGAACCTCATATGTTGAAAATTATGGGAGTCTCATTATCAGCAACCTAGAAAGTATGGGACAGAGCAAGACGATATTACTAGTTTCCATACATAACCATACTTAAAGATAAATGGTCGAGGAAAGTGTTGAACTGGGTTTCGTCTTTGTCATTCCTGTACTGAATCCATGTTGGAAGGATACGTACATGACACCTAACGGCAACCGCTGCCTCTGATACTAACTTGGCTGACTCTGTAGCATCACGTGGCCTTTTTAAACCTGCCTCAAAACGGATCTCCATTCTTCCTCCTCTAGATTTAGTTAACCTATCGAGCATTATCCCTGATGTTTGTTTCCTCTTGCGCCTAGGTGCTAGTCCAACAACGAACATAGGAAGTGTTAGTGTACATCAAATTGTGAGACTACATATAAAGAAGCATGCAATTGTAACTTGACTCCAGCAACTACCTTCTTGCTGTTGAAGCTCACAAGGTTCATCTGATATTACCAACTCATCTTGTGTCAAGAGTGCTTGGAAAGTAGTGTCAGGTGGCAAGGGAGCTTGGGAACGTGCTGCT
This sequence comes from Triticum aestivum, assembly GCF_018294505.1. NCBI lineage: Eukaryota > Viridiplantae > Streptophyta > Magnoliopsida > Poales > Poaceae > Triticum > Triticum aestivum. Next base: position 462,918,468 of record NC_057796.1, read on the forward strand.
AGCTCAGTTGACGCACGAGTAAGTCGTGCAGCTGGTAGTACTGTGGTAGGTGTTGCAAGAACTAGGGCTGTCTCTGCTTGTTTGGTGGCAGCTATTTGTTTCTGTTTGGCTTTTTTTGCAACTCGTGTAGCATGGGATGCCGTGTTTGTAGAATTTTCCGCTGGACTTTGACCTTCTATTGCACCATCAGTACCAGCAGAATCTGCAGGATTCATCCGCTTCTCATTCCCTGCCATTCTGTGTTTCTTCCTCTTTCTCTGTGCCATGTTAAGTCAAGCCGACAAGAAAAAGAATAACAATTTAGTTCTTCAGAACAAATTGATGCGTGATGCAGACGAACTGCTTTGATGTTAGACAACCACATGATAGGAGGATATAATATGTATGAAAAACAGGACAGAAGAGATAACTAGAACTATGATGTGTAAACTAAGAAGAAGACATTTCACCAAATTAGAAGCAATGCAATGGAAGGTAGACACCATATGAAAGATGCTACAAATATCGCTCTGCCAAGTTAACAGTGTCTCATCATAAATGGCGTTTAAACAAATGTGAAGCAGTACAAGAAATAAATCATATGCAAGATGCAAACAACATCACACTACCATGTCAGAGGTCTCTCATTATTAGTGCCATTGCATATTCACAGCATTGCATATTCACAGCTTATGATGTATAAACTAAGGAGAAGGAATTTCAACAAATTAGAACTAATGAAAGCTAGACACCATATGAAAGATGCAACGAATATCACTCTACCAAGTTAAAACTGTCTCGTCATAAGTGCCATTTCAACAAATTAGTAGTACAAGCTAGAAAAGAATGTGAGATGTAACCTATATCACACTCCGAAGTCAAACGTGTCTTATGATAAGTGATTGTTGCAGGTTACACAACAGCAGTAATTTGATGTAAGAACATGGTGTGATAGACAAATATTGTATGTTCTAGAAACAGGAACACGTGTCTTATTCAAGTATAATGTGTAAAGTAAGCAGATGGAATTCAACAAAATTAGAAGCAATACAAGCTAGACATCACACATAACATGCAACCACATATAACAGTGCCAAGTTAGAGGGAGCACCGGTGATGCTGCACTAGGGGAGACATGCTCATCATAAACACAGCTTTCTTGAGTGTCTATGCATGTGTTGTCTTGGCAATCATCTTGGGGGTGTGGAGGAGTAGAAACTGTAGAGGCCCTCCGTTCGGAAGGAGCACCTTTATCCGCTGCCTTGCTAACTTCCTTCCGCTTTATTGATTTTGAATTGTCAAGTAAAACCGACAAGAAAAAGCAATAAAATTCTCTCTTCAGAACTCATTCATGCATGATACTGACAATCACTACTTTGCAAACACATGATACCAGGATGGAATATGTACGAAAAACAGGACGGCATGGCATGTTCACAACTGTTTGTGTAAACTAAGCAGAAACCATTCCAGCAAATAAGAAGCAATGCAAGCTAGACACCACATGAAAGATGCAACCAATATGACTCTGCCAAGTTAAAAGCGTCCCATCATAAATGGAATTTCAACAAATTAGAAGCAACGCATGCTATAAATCATATGAAAGATGCAACTAATATCGCACTGCATATACTAAAGGTGTCTCGTCATGTTGATTGATGCGGGATACAAAAAAAGCAATATTTTTATGTAAGAACATGCTTAATAGACAGATGTACTATGTATTAAATACAGGAAGTCATGTCACATTAACAGGTATAATGTATAAGCTAAGCAGACTAGCACATGCAATTTAACCAGATTGGAAGAATTACAATCTAGACACCATATGAAACATGCAACCACATATCACGCTGCCAAGTTAGAGCAAGCACCTGCGATGCTAGTGTAGGGGAAATGCTGTAATCAACTATAGAGCTACATTCACTATCTTCATCTAGCATTTCTGTTTTTTGAGAATCATGTCGGGAGGCTGACGCTGCATTCTTTAAATGAGGAGTAGTCCCCTTGCCTGCCTGCCTCATCATAAGTGATTGATGAGGGATACACAAGAATATTAGTTTGATGTAAGAACATGGTTAATACACAGATGTACTAGTATGTACCAAAAACAGAAAGGCATGTCATATTCAAAGGTATAATGTGTAAGCTAAGCAGATGCAATTTAACCAAATTGGAAGCAATACAAGCTAGACATCCGGCTGGAGTGGTGATCATGATCATCTAGGACCTGAGAGCCTGGTGGGAGGCGGGCTGCTTCGCCACCATTGCAGCTTTTTAGTTGGCTTCCAGGTGATGCCTATCTTTGCTGGGCTTGTCACTGGCTCGGCCAGTGCCCTGACTAGCTATTTGTCTTCTGGTGCTCACGGGATGGTGGTTCATGTAAAAAAAATATCTTTCCTTATCTTACCGACTTCGGCCTTTCGAATACAAGCTAGACACCATATGGAACATGCAACCACATATGACACCGCGAAGTTAAAGCAAGCACCTGGGATGGTGGTTCATTGCGAGCGAGGTCATCAACTCCAGAGCTACGTTTACCGTCTCCATCTGCTGACACTGCACCCTTTATAGCGCTGTAACGTGCCTTGCCTACCCGCATACGAAGCTGGAGCGACTTCTCTCTTTTCTTTTTGGCTTCTCTCATGGCAGCAGAGTCTGAAATACCCTTGCATAAAAACACAATAGTGAGAGTAAGGGTGAAGTGTGTGCAGAACTAGTGCACTGTAAAAGTAGCAGATAGCAGGTGGCTAAAAAATAAATGACAGGAGACATATGATAGCTCTACAACATTGCATGGCAAACAAAATTAGATTCTACTCCGTATGATTTTGTAATATATGAGCACAGGAAATGCAGGTACTCCTCCAGCACACCACCACATGTGGTCATATCTAAGATAACAGTCGACTGAAAATAAATAGGTCAGTTGATTTTTTTAATGAACCGTCCGATCTATAAGGAACGGGCAGATGGCCTTCGTCTACCTCCCGCCAGTCACTATTGACGATCTTTCTCGAACCGCCAGCGACCACCGGCCCAGACCCCTGCCTCCGCCGCCCCGCCCTCCCATCGACCTCACACCACCGCCGTGCTTGGCAGCGCCCCCAGGCCATTCCTTTAATCCCGGCCGACCTCCAGATCGGGCGCCAGTAGCTCTAGGCCGCACACGCCCCTAAGATAAACACCAAGGCGCTGCTTCCCCGGCGTAATAGGCGTACTAGCACTTGTTACGCCGGGGAATGCTTCCGTTAATTGGGAATCAACTGGCCAAAAATTGAAATTCAGGGGGGCGGCGGACCTCTAGCTAAGGTGAAATAGTATATGAGGAGAAACCTTGTGCATCGCAAGTTACTAGGAACATCTAGTATCAAGAAGAAGCGGTCAACTAGTGTCTTCTGTGGGATGAATACCGTGCAAGCAGAGACGTAAGATTTGCACGAATAAGGGAAGAGGAGTACCTTTTTCGGTTGCCGGTGTGGTCACCTCCACATGTCGCGCCGATCTTCTTCTTTGTACCAGGGAAACCGATGTTCTGGAGGGTGCAGGCTTGGATGAACCCATGGCCAAATTGTTGACTGTGTTGCCGTGGCTGTATGTCGGCGGAGGGGAAGCAGATCCGAGGCGGCGAAGGACGGCATAGCAGGAACAGCTCCGGTGCGGTGGAGGGTGGCGAAGTTGGAGCGGCATCAGTGAGGCGCAGGACGGCGTGGTTGAACTGGCTCGGGTACGGACGGCTCGGCCTCGGCTTCAACTACTAGCCGTGGAGGGCGTTGCGGTTGAGGTTGCGGTGGACGACGACGTCGGGGTATCGGCTCCGGCGTGATGGAGGAGGGCGGCGGTTGATGGGTGGGATGGGGTGGCGGACGGAGGACGTCGGGGTTTCGCGGCTGGTGAAGAGGTAGTTTTGGCGCCCACGGAGTATGAATGGGGAATCGGACGGGTGGGGGGGAACCATGTTTCGGTCTGGGACGCGCTTGTTTTTGGCTTTTTTGAACAGAAGATGGGACGCGCTTGTTTGAAATTTGGGGAAAGTACAAACTTTGCCCCCCTCTTAAATTTCGGACCTACTGCGGGTCGGGGGTAGGATGGTAATCCCAGGTGTCCCAAAAAGTGGGCGGGAGCGATTTCAGCCGCGCGCATGTGTGCTTAGGCGGCCATTGTGTATGAATGTTTTTCGGATGCGGTTGCGTGGCGTCTAGATGAAGCTACAAACCTACCCCGGTTTAGACCTTTGGACGTCGGGCCGGTAGGTTTCACGGGTCGGAGTTATTAGAAAAGTAATTTCCTTGTACTACCAAACATTGGTCTCACGCGGTTTCGGGCGAGTAGAGGCTCTTTTGGCGCTTCGTTCAAAATTTTGAAACACAAGCATTCACGTTTAGAGTACTCTTGAACTATGAGGATTGACCTAAATAGACAACGTTATATTTGACCTTGTATGTTTGAAAACCTCATTAAATTATCCGCTTCTTTTTGAAATTTTGACACTTGAAAATCCTATAACTACGATTATTTTGGAATGGAGGAGCTAAATTTGAATCTATTTTGTACACCACTACATATGCTATTATGTACAAAATCAGAGCAAAGATTGGTGCCCCCATAATTTAGGTATGGTTTACAAATGCCATGATATCAAATTCAAATAATTGAATGGACTTCATGTTGAATTCTATTTTTTAAAACCACCTTAAGTTGAATTCAAATGTATTCTAGTTCATAGGTAGCTATTTATAATGTCCATTGTGTAACTTTCGTATGTATAATGTGCTTTACACACACAACATGAACTATACTCACGTTTATATTCGATTGCTAAAGCGATGCATTGTCTGGAGTTCAAAATACTAACTATGTGGATCAATTGTGTCGAATAGTAATATAGACATGCTCAAATTCGATAGAATCTAGATGTCTGATGGATCAATGACCGCTCCTTACGCGAATTGCAAATATCATGATCCCATCCTAATATTTGGATACAATTTATATCTTTAATCAATGTGTAGAGCAGTCTTTTACGTGTAGTTTCACTCTCCATCGGTGGTCTCTCACACATGCTCACACACTCTCTCCCGAGGTGTCTTTCTCGCACACATGCTCTAGATATAACCCTCCCTCCCTCTCGTAACCATTTACAACTGTTTTCACTAACCTTTATCACAAGCACTCTTCCTCTCGCAAACATACACACGCACAATCCTCATCGACCCTTTCTATATACATGGACCTGCCTACGTGTCTCATGTACGCACATTATCTTTACGCCTGTCTCTCACGCATTGTCTCACACCTCTCTTCCTAATCGACGAGTATGATTCTAGCAGAGCATTCTGTAGGATGCCCCTTAAAGTTAGGTTGGATGAATAGTAATATCAGAGATAAAGGGGTTACCTTAGTCCGAGAACCTAGGGTTACAAATCCTAGCCGGCTTTGTCAGTGGACACAGAGTCCTTCACAATTCTGCTATCTTTGTCTTGTACGACTAGTCATCCATGGGTCTTCCTAAATGCGTCACGGGCCGACCAATGTGGCGCAGGACGGAACCGAACGAAGGGCCTCACCTCGACCCACCGGACCTCACGCGGTGACACACCCTCTGCCCCCACGTCTCATTATCTTCTCACACCCACACATACCAACACAAACACCACACACACAGAAAATTTCTCCTGGTGCCTCTATTCCCTCCCCCCTTGCATATACACACTCAAGGGAATGGAATCTCTTGTCGTGACGTCATATTCGTCTCTCTCTCTCTAGACCACTCTCATTTCTCGTGCTATCTCTCCCACGCCCCCCCCCCGTCGGCCCCTCTATCCATGCCTCTCTCGAATACGTAATACACACACATACCTCTCTAGGCCCCGCCAAATGCATCAACTACACATTCACACATGTTACATCACGTACCCCATTGATCTAAAAAGCCCTCTCTTCACGTTTATTTCGCATACAACATTCCTTTTGAATAAAGTGTGGCCAAAAAATTATTTTAGAGTTTCTACATATATACAACATTACAAAGTTATATGGAGGAGTACGAACGCTAATTTGCATTGCATGGTGCCCACAATGATATTTATTCCGCACTGTGAATTTGTATATTTTTATACTATATACAAAGTTAGTCATAATAAAGAGAAACGAAGAGCATCTCTCTCTCCATCGCATACCCCCCTGTACGCCCCTTTCACGTATGCACACAAAACTATCTCCAGGTCCTCTAAAAGTAAGCCCCCAGAAAATTCACGCATGTTTCATCTTTCTCTCGCGATATATGCAATGACGATCATTGTATTTGAAGCGAAAGCACGATACGTACATTGGACTTCAGAATCCACTCATTACGGTCACCATTTACGTTTAGTGGTTATTATACAGTCACGGGCTCACCGTACAACTCTGTATTTGCTCATGACATGACTAGTTGACCAGTTAAACGCTCCACGTGGCACCTCTAGTGTTGCATCACATTATCTCACTACCATCGTGCCCACCTGTCGACTTGTATATACTCTACATCTACACTCTTATAAAATACATAAAATACACTCTTATAAAAAACAGAGTTGGTGATGATGGTGTGCCTGCCATCCTGCAATATAGGCCGTCCGATTTATATCTGACGGATAGGAAAGAAACTATGGCAATTTTGCAAAAAGGTACCCACACACCTCTCCACATTTGCAAATAAGGCCTTCCCTCGTTCATCCTTTTCTCTCACAAGATAAACAAGTCATACAAATGCATCTTGATGTTACGTGCAACGCACGGGCATCTTGCTAGTAAGAATGAAAACAAACGACAAAAAAATATTTGGACGGTGGTTCGAAGTCATGACCGCGGGCACAGCGGACAAGGTGGCCTTGTATTGGTATGCTGAGCCGTCTGTTTTAACACACAGGAGCTGGTGTGGTGATTATACACACACGCACGCATGCACACGAACTGCATCCACGCAACACTCACACAAACACATGCACCCACGCACGCACGCAACACTCACACGTACACACGCAGCCACGCACGCACGCAACACTCACACGCACGCACGCAACACTCACACGCACACGCACGCATGCATGCACACACCAGTACACCACACGACCAACACACACTCTCACGCTCAAGTGCTCAACCTACACGTGCATGCGCACACATCAGGCCCTGACAGACACATACACAACCAGGTGATTCCCGCGCACGGGTTGGAGCCTTGTCGCGCCTGCGTAAATTTGTGTTTATCTGACCTTTTGCCTATGCGAACTGACAGGTGGGACCCACAAGGAACGTGGTCAATTTAACTAGTCAACATGGCGCCACGCAGACTATTTGGCCGGTCAACAGAGTGCAATCCGATGCTGAACTGTGAGCAAGTGACCGTATAATCACCGCAAAACGTATATAGTGACCGTAATCAGCTTATTCTGAAGTTCGGTGACCGTATTACGCTTTTCTCTCTGTAGGCCCTCCAAAACTACATCTCTACACGTTCTCGCATGTTACATCTAACAACTATGCAATACAGCACTACTACTACACTCTAACACAATAAATCATATGTGTTTTTAGTTTTACTAGATATCATATTGTTACTTATAATTATTCAGTTTGCATACATTAAAATTGCCTTTGAAATGTATGGCCAGTATCATCTACCGCGCGGGAAAAATCCCGCCCTTTCCTGTTTAATCGGGTTTGTATCGATGGATCGTGCGAAACAGCAAAACTATAGTACTATACAGTACTACAAGTGACAGTTCACTGGGCCGTCGTGTCGTCTACTCCTCCGTCGTAAGAGTGGAGCGCTCGCTTTCATAAATCTTCTAGTCCCTTTCGCCGACATGTGGGACATCAAGCTACCGGGTCCACGTGCCATACCGGAATACAGTGCAGAGCAGCCGGGGTGAAGCACCCCAGTCATGGCGCCGGCGTAGTAATGAGCAATGAGGCGTCAAATCACAAAGCTGCACCTTTCCCGCAGTTAAGTTGGAGGGACGAAGCAACCATCATTTCACTCGTTGCTGAATCCGCTTCTCCCTCATCTTCTTCAACTTAACCACGTGTTGCTTCTGCCGTTGTTCTGCCTCATGTGGGACGCGGATCGGCTTGGTAAAGCACTGACACGTGGGACCGCATGTTAGCAAACCGCCAGGACAACGTCCTCCGAAAATAAGAAGCCTAATCCTAGACTTACAAAGGGCTACGTAGCTGCTACGTATACTTTCCATCTAATCTATATATGCCCCCCTGATTTTCAGGTGGGGTGGGCCTAATCCTCTCCTTTAATCCAATCAAATAGTCCCACATCACATCAGTTCGTAACTTTACGTAAACCATTACGTGGATGTAGCATTGCTCAAATAAGAAACCTCCCCCGCCATCCGCGCGGCAAAATCACCTCCTTTTTACTAATCTTGATTCTATAATTTTTTAGATCAATATAATTGAGATTTGTATAGATAGCACACAGGAGCAAAACCAAGTGGTACGGTTAAGGGCATCCACAATGTGTAGCCAAATGTGAAAATAGCTTTTGGCATCGTGGGAACCATTGTGGACGGTGTTGCCAAAGCCAAAAAGATGGAACCGAAGCTCCCTGATTGATTGATTGAAGGAATAGAAAAATGCAACGTCTCTCCTCTTTCTCCCATGCTTGGACGCATGTAGTACAGTATAGAGCACAGAGTCTACTCCCCTGTCCCTTCTATCACAAATCACAAAGCAGTGAGGCGTCAAATCACAAAAGCACGGACGAAGCAACCATCATTTCACTCTTCGCTGACTCCGCTTCTCCATCGTCTTCTTCGAGAAACCATCTCACCGCACTAGTACTCCTAGTAGTACTAGTAAAGGACTTCCTGGATGCAAATAAGACTTCCTGCCGCATTAGTTATCGACCTTTATTTTTTAACATACAATCTGAGTGGATAGCTCCTGTGGTCATCACACGTGAGCGGATATATAGGTGGGCTAGGTGGGCAGGCGGCAACAATCTAAGTGCTAAAAGAGTTGATCTGGAAAAAAGAGTTGATCCAATGCTTGGTTTTGTTTGGATTTTCCAACTATGACCATTGGATAGAGTGGATCAATGGCTTACGTTCAAAGTTATTCTCATTCTATAGAATGGTATAGGAACGTGGAGAGATTTGGTTGATTTTATATCGCTGAATAATATAAAATATTATGAGTGCACACGCTCCACCCCGAGGTTTGTAGCTCCTTCTCGGCCGTCGGGAATCTATGTTCTTCCACTCTTTCGTTTAAGACATGAGCTTTGTTCATCCTGTTGCCGACACGCGGGACATCTATATGCCTCCATTTTACAAAATCATACTATATGCCTCCATGACACGCGGGACATCTAGCATCAAGGTGGCGTGTCATGCAAGAAAATGGAGATATGCAGTGCGTAAGTGAGTCGTGCACTTCGATGGCACCTAGTACTACGCAATATTTTTTCTCCTCGATGGCACGTGAATAGTGCACGTACTCAATGACAGAGCACGGGATGGTAGCCATGGACATGGTCGGCCCTTTTTGAAGAGAGTACTAATAAATAACTTTGATGTGTCCCGTCAACTCGCAGAACGACGAGAAGCTTGCTTACTACGCCTTCTCCCTCGCCAACGCGTGCACGGTGGCTCGCAGCACGAGGAGAAACTTTTGCTTACAAGCGGTGGACGTGCAGCAGTTCATTTGGTGTCAGATTGCCAAAAGTATTACTGTAGTACCATAATTATTGTTCGACTTCCGGAAGAGGAGAAGAGCCAAGCGCAAGGTCACCTACTAACCTAGTACAGTACTACTATAGCCAAAGCTGGTCCACCTTTTTAGAGCATGGTTAATTAATATAGGCGGCTCTTGCAGCGGCACATCATTTAGAGCAAGTACTCTCTTCGTAGGAACAAAGGAAGTGAAACAAAAGTTGGAGTGGATGCTAGATTGCCAATTAAAACATGATTACATAGGAAAAAAATCCTATAGCATTCTATCCTATGAATCAAACGACCAATGTAGGAAAATTATGAGGGGGGTCTCTCCAACAGTGTTCCTTGGCTCGCACCTAGCATCACGGTGGTCGAACTTGGAGTCATTCATCTGGTACACGTGGCATCTCAGATCTGGACACAAGGTGACGCGAAGGAGGTACACTTGCGCACGGCTGTCGCGGTCGCACCGCACCCTCACACGGTCGCTCCTGCACGCCGCGGTCGCACCGCACCCTCACACAGTCGCTCCTGCACGCCGCAAACCCAACCAAGGGAACGCACCCTCACTGACACGTGCTGTCGCATGTGAACAAACCAAACTCAGCCATCCTATCGCTGACACATAATTTTCGTTCATAGAGTATGTTTATCCAACCGCATGTTGGGGAGTATCCGTACGGCCCGTGCGGTGGTCTGTTGGGGAAGAAGAAGAGGTGAGGAAGAAGGAAAGAAGGGTTAGGAGACGTAGGATATTCATCCAACCGCCTGAAATGGTAGACTGACCCAAGTCAGGCGACTTGCATAACAAATATATGTTTTTACACAGCAAAAGATCCATAAAAACAACAACATAAAGAAAAACTATCACTGCTCGCGGAAAGAGACGGCCTCGTCGTCTTTGGCTGCCGGCGCGAACCAGCCGTCGCTGCCGACGTGTGTCTCCGCACCGTGGTTGTCCTCGGCCTCCAGCTACTCGTTCAAGCGGAGCGTGCGGGCGCTCTGCACGGACGAGAGCACAGCCCGGTTCAAGTCGAGGACGTCCGGTTCCGCCTGCAGGAGGGCCTCGATGGCAGCGGCATCCGCGCGCTCCGCGTCGAGTCGAGCCTCCGCCGCCCGGTTCAAGTCCAGGACGTCCGGTTCCGCCTGCAGGAGGGCGTCGATGAGAGCGGCATCCGCGCGCTCTGCGTCGAGTCGAGCCTCTGCCGCCCGGTTCAAGTCCAGGACGTCCGGTTCCGCCTGCAGGAGGGCCTCGATGGCAGCGGCATCCGCGCGCTCCGCCTCAAGTTGAGCCTCCGCCGCCCGGTTCACATCCACGACATCCGGTTCCGCCTGCAGGAGAGCCTCGATGGCAGCGGCATGCGCGCGCTCCGCGTCGAGTTGAGCCTCTGCCTCCCGGTCCTCCTTTAGTATCGCCATGTTGAACCGCTGGTCCGCCTGCACCATGGGGGACTCGGACGCCGGCACGAAGTCGACGTCCATCGTCTCATACCCATCGGGGGCCTTCTGCGCCGCGACCTCCGCCATGAACATTGGATCGGCTTCCTCCTCCTCGTAGCTTGGCTCCAGAGAACTCGGGGATTGGCCCGCCGCAAAGCGAGCTTGGGAACGGAGGTCTGTGGCGCCGACCGCCGCCGCGATTTCTGCGCGGCGCTCCGGCGTCAGCATCTTGTAGTAAGTGATCTTGCGGCGCACCATGGCTTTCCGGCGAACTAGGGGACGCTTGATGCGGGCTAGGGGATCGAAAGGTGGGGGAATGGGCTGGAGATTTGGTGTGGTTTTAGGGCAGTGGCTGGCGTAGGCCGAGCAGCGAAGGTTCTGGTGTGAATAGTGGTTCCGGTGACGACCGGTCAATCGGTTTTGACTGTACATCGCTCTTGTCGCGTTCGCGTTGCAGCCCGGCACGCTGGACCCTCCACGTCGCTCACCGAATGGAACGCGCTTCGTCTTGCGTTTTCGCTCGCTTGTGGGACCGCAGTTGAGAGCAAACCGACGTCCCTCCCCCTCCCCCGCCCGCGTCATTTATTATACCACCACTCCCTCCGTTTTATGCGGAGTAAATAAAAACAGAGGGAGTATACTACGGATGAGGATCCCCTGACGTGGCCGAACCCATTGAGTAACTGACATGCGGGGCCTAGCAAGCATGGGGTCCGCCAGTAAGTGACCGAAAGGGAGGGTAAGGCAGGGATACCTACGTCAGAGGATCCACTTCCACTATACTACTTTGACCAAATGTTAGAGTAATAATATATGACATGCAACTTACACAAATGTTAGAGTAATAATATATGACATGCAACTTACACAAAGCATACAGGGTCTAATGCGTTTTTCGAGGCTAACTTTGACCAAATGTTAGAGTAATAATATATGACATGCAACTTACACAAAGCATACGGTCAAATTCGTATGTGAAAGGAGTTTCCAATGATATAATTTTCACATTATACATCTCATGTACTATTAATCTTGTCAATAGTCAAATTGGAAACCATCTCGAGTACAAATCTAGGAGTACGTACGAATCTAACAATATTGATTGGGCGTTGTTGAATGTTGATACCTTTTTGATCAAAGTAGAGATACTTTGACTACACATAAAACTTATATGTAAACTAGAAAGGATAGGGGGAGTATATTGTACGTTCAAAAACGAAACGAACATTGAATACCCTTTATATATGATTTGCGGATGCTATGATCACCGGTTCAAAATTTTGAATCCGCCTTAGGTATCACGTGCCCCCACTCGTTCCCTCTCGATTTCATCTCGGGGTCCGGAGATCTATTGAAAGAGGACTAGGGTGGGTACATGCGAATGATACTCGGCGGAATGTTCAAATGAGGCATGCGGGAGGATGGACTCGACTGGAGGGCGACATGATCGATGGAGAAGAGGGTTGGAGAGGAATGAGAAATAAGCAAACGCCACATGATTATACTTGAACGGCTCAAATAAACAATAAGTTGTCTCGCTTGGCCTACATAGTGAAAGGCCTAATGCGCAACGCGGAGCACTGACGCTCGAATATGGCCGGGAAAACAGGGAAACCGACATGTGGGGCACACCCGTCGGGACGACGTAGCGCAGACTAGTCCAATGGAGGAGCTGGCCCACGACCTCCTCGCCACCGACAACCGTTCATGTGGGTCGTTGGGGCCAACAACGGGGCGCAGCTCCAGCACCGCCTCTGGACACGGCGACCGCGGTGAGCGACACGCTCATATCGTCGCTAGACACGGTCGGTTTCAGTGTGCCGAGGGTGGCGTTAGTGCTGTGGCACGACCAACGGTATGTTTGGTTTGTGCCCAAGGTTGCCCCATCAAAGCATTGGGTAGCCAAAATTTTGGTTGAGGTATTGGTTGCCCATGATTTGGCCGACATTGGCAAGAAAAATGAACTAGAGTTGGCTAGAGTTCATTGGCATGCCAAAGAAATGGCAACCATCCAAACAAAGACCAATCTTTGGGTCATGACCAAAATTTTGGTTGAGGTATTGGTTGCCCATGATTTGGCCGACATTGGCAAGAAAAATGAACTAGAGTTGGCTAGAGTTCATTGGCATGCCAAAAAAATGGCAACCATCCAAACAAAGACCAATCTTTGGGTCATGACCAAAATTTTGGTAAGGTGCACTTTGGCCACAATCCAAACACACCCCAACACCCGGCTCGTCGAGGATGCACGGGGCGCCGCGACGCGTCCCCGGAGTGGTGTAGCGCGGCCAACTGCATCCTCTGGACCTGAGACCATGCCGGGTCGTCTTGCTTTTTCAATGACATGCGGGGATCGCATGTGAGCAAAGGGCATCTCCAACGTTGCCACGACCGCAGCTGACTACCCTGGCACACCAAAACCCTCGTCCCTCGCGCCGTCGCGCGGTGCGTTCCCAGCCGGCGCCAGCTGCCCGCATTCATGCCGTCCGTTCGTATGTCGTCGTTAAGAGGCTCGGTGCCCGAGGAACCAACTCCGGCGACTTAATGACGCACCCGGACGCTTGGCCTCACCGGAATGCGCTACTTAAAGCGGCAACGCCCAGCTAACCTCCACACCATAGCGCATCGTCCTCCTACCTGGCACCACATCCGCCATGACCGCAAGTGCGAACGCTCTGCGGGAGAGCTTGTCTTCGGGGATGAAGCTCGAGGTCGCCGCCCTCGCTCAAGTCGCCTCTCGCGACGCAATAGCGGCGTAGCCGGACGCGGACGCGACCGCACAAGCGGTGGCCACGCTGGCGGCCGACGACGGGAGCACCGTCAGCCACGCGTCCTACTTGCCGCCGTCCAACGTCCGGCACCGCCGAGGTCGGGGACTCCTCCGAGGATGAGTAGGGCATGGGAGGCGGCAGGGCATGGTGTGCCAACTGGCCGGTCCGTATCCCGTGTTCTACTCTTCCTCGCCGGAGACCGCACCTTCACTTCACGGGTCTTGAACCCCGCCCCCGTACATAGAGATCGCAGATGGAGGACGTCGGTCGCCGCCGTAGAATAGGTTTAGGGTCGGGTTTCTTTTATTTTTCTGTCCTATAAAAGTTCGAAATGTAATGAAAATCTGCCGTGTTTGCATTAATCTCGGCCGGTGTATATGAACTTTCACAATAATATACATATTGTAGGAGTACTAGCAAGATGCCCGTGCGTTGCACGGAAGATCAAGATCTTGTGGGAGAAAAGGATGAACGAGGGAAAGCCTTATCTGCAAATGTGGAGAGGAGTGCGGGTAAATTGTCATAGTTTCCTTCCTATCCGTTAGATATAGATCGGACGGCCTATATTGCAGGATGACAGGCACACCATCATCACCAACTCTGCTTTTTATTGAACCGAGACAAATCTAACATGCGAAGTAAAATAAACACATAGGGTCTATACATACACAAATTATCTTAGGCACTCCAATAGTACGTCCACTACACATTCACGCATTTCACATCTTTCTACATCTACGGGAACCTACGAAAGGGTTAACGTAAATTGCCTCTCTCTCTCCTCCCCTGATTTTCATGGTGGTGGGCCCCTCCCTCCCCCCAATCTACAATCAACAGCTCACACGTTTCACATTACGTTAATTACGTAACTGGGATTACGTAGGTGTAGCATTACTCGTCCTAAAAAACCCAACTAAGCCAACCTCCCAGCATATCGCGCGGGAAAAGACCCGGCCGCGCCGTTTTAGTCGGGATTACCGGATTACTAGTAGTAGTATCGATGGATCGCGCGAAGCAACAATTTTTTTGAGGGGGCGAAGCACCTAGTTTAAAAGGAAAAAAGGCGGTACACTCACAGCACTCCTGTCGCGGTCGCATTGCACCCCACACACGTTCGGTCCTGCACACGGCTCACGCAAACGGAACGCGCTTCGGCTTGCCTCTTCACTGACACGTGGGACTGCACTTGGAGAAACCGACCATGCGCCAAACTCCCCCCGCCCACCGCGCGAAAATCCTCCCCCCACACCCAAAAATTCCCCCCAAATCCGATTCAACCGCCCTTCGGCCAACTAGCCAATAATATTCCCCAAACCCCCTCCCCCCTGTCCCCCTCCACTCCATTCGCTCCGCCAAAGCCGCCCTCCCCGCCGCGCCGATACGTCGGCGCCGCGGTTCGGCGATCCTCTCGCTCCCACAGTACGCTCTCGTAGACTGCCGTCCTCTAGCCGCGCCGCCACCTCTGGCTACGTTCTTGTGGAGGCGCACGGCGGTCAGCGCCGCCACCGCTGGCGACGTTCGTGTGGAGACGCACGGCGGTCAGCTTCTCCCACGGTACGCGCATTCTAGACTGAGGCCCCGTTCATGTCGGTGTAGCGCTGAATGTTAGCTGATAGACGCTGTTAATCTCACTGTTTGCCGAAGTAGTTTACTGTCAATATGCTCTGCTTAAGAAGCTTCCTTGCCCTGTTCTGCACTCAATCTGCTTAGCTGAGATGGCATGCCAAGGCCGATTAGTTGCTAAAATATCCTGCCATATATTTATTGTGACGTAGATTGCCATGGTCTAGTAGCCAATCTGTTAGGTGAAATAGCTCTACACCGTTTTATACTCGATCTTTGTTGCTGCGATGGCCTTCGATAGTTCGATGGCTGTGTGCTCGGCCTCATTGACTGCTGAAACAGCCTGCCATAATTTGGCACTCAAATCTGTTTGCTGAATTAGCTTTACATATATTTCGTTACTTAGATCTGCTCGTCCAAATATCTTGCCATAGCTTTAGACATCGACCTAGGTATTTTTTTCTGGACTTCATAAAAAAGCATATATGTTTTTCCTGTAATATCTAGTAGAAGAACTAATTTGTATGTCTAACAGATGGACAGGACTTGGATAACTTCTGCTCGAAGATTCTCCGCTGCATATGTCGAGGGGGTTGAAAACTTCATGAACTTTATCAGAGCTGAGTACGGTGGTCCGAAATCAGATGTGCTCTGCCCGTGTAGCAGTTGTATGAATTCAGTTACAAGACCCCAGTCAACTGTGCAAAATCATCTACACTTGTATGGGATGTCGGTCACATATACTAGGTGGGTTCATCATGGTGAAGCTGTGAACGTCAATGTTATTGACTACGTGGAAGCAGCAGATCACCATCTTGATCTGCCTGATGCTCAGGTGGAAGAGGAGGAGGAGGTGGTGGTGGCGGAGCCAGTGAGTTTGACCAACATTGAAACAATGCTACGAAATGCTCGTGCATTCCGTGAACTTTCACCTGCAGAAGAAAAACGGTGGGCCCGCATGTTGGAACAATGCAACGTTGCTGTCACCCCAGGAAATAAGCTGTCAGTATTCTCAGCTATGGTCACCTTTCTTCAGGTGAAGACATCTGAGCGGATGCCCAACAAATCATTCGATGCGATGTTGGCTGCTTTCCGCAAATCTTTCCCAGATGCGTCTGAGCTGCCACACACCTACAGTAAAATGAAGAATTTCCTTCGTGCAGTTGGAATTGGATATGATATGATCCATGTTTGTAAGAATAATTGTGTTCTGTTCCGGAAGGATTATGCCAACTTAAGTGAATGCCCGAAATGCAAATCATCAAGATGGAAAGATGGCGATGCTGTGAAGAGGATTCCTCATAATGTTCTGAGACATTTTCCAATTACACCAAGATTGCAGAGGTTGTTTCATGATGCTGAAACAAGAGAGGATGTACTGTGGCATTCTAGGAACCAGGAGTACAGAGATCAGAATGTAATGAGCCATCCATCTCATGGTAGTGAGTGGAAAAGCTTCAATGATAAACACAAAGAGTTTGCTGCTGACCCGAGAAACATTAGACTTGGCTTAGCTTCAGATGGATTTAACCCATTTGGCCACCAGAGCGCCACATATAGCATGTGGCCAGTGCTTGTTATCCCTTACAACATGCCTCCAAATGTCTGCACCAAAGAATCAAACTACATGATGGCCTTGCTCATCCCAGGTCCAAAAAGTCCTGGAAAGGATTTTGATTTGTTCATGGAGCCTCTTGTGGAGGAACTTCAACAGCTATGGAAGGGTGTTCTCACTCGAGACCTATATAGCAGCCCACCAGCTGATTTCTTTCTGCGTGCTGTTATAATTTGGTGCATCCATGATTATCCGGCTTTGGGCACTATGTCAGGGCGAACGACACATGGTTACAATGCATGTGTTCGCTGTGACAGGAATCCGCTGTCATACGCAATACTTAGCAAGATCTGTTACATTGGACACCGCCGTTTCCTTGCCAAGGACAAGCCGCATCCTAGAAAATACCGAAGACATGTGTTCAATGCAAAGCATGAAAACCGTGATGCGCCAAAGAGGCTCACCGCCGATGAGTTGCAAGTGGAATTAGAGAAGGTCAGGCATATTACACCAGGAAACCATCCTGGTAATGGTAGCGGGAAAAGGAAGCGTGGCAGGGTAGAAGAGAGATTATTGTTTACCCGCAGGTCCACTTTGTGGGACTTGGAGTATTGGAAAGATTTGGATCTGCGGCATAATCTTGATGTGATGCACATCGAGAAAAATATATGTGACAGCATTATCGGCACACTTCTTAATATTGAAGGCAAGACGAAAGATACCTTAAAATCTAGGATTGATTTGACACACCTGGGTATCAGAAAGGATTTGCAGGTGCAAGATGAAGGTAAACCACGGGATATGGCACCAGCTGTGTACGTCTTGGACAAGGTAAAAAGAAAAGAATTCTGCGAGGTCCTGTCACGTGTGAGATTCCCACATGGATTTGCTTCCAACCCTGAAAGGAGAGTCAGTGCAGATGGAAACAAGGTACAAGGGTTGAAAACTCATGACTGCCACGTCCTACTTCAAAGGGTTTTACCTGTTATCCTTAGAGGATTGGGCCGCCCTGACTTATACAGAGCAGTTGCAGAGTTGGGACAATTCTTCAGGGAACTCTGCAGTAGGAATATCAGGATAGATGCTTTGGAGCGTCTTAGAGACAAGATACCAACTATCCTATGCGACCTTGAGAAGATATATCCTCCAGCCTTCTTTGATGTGATGGTGCATTTGGCTGTTCATCTACCTGATGAGGCACTACTTAGAGGTCCAGTACAGTATGGCTGGATGTACCCTATTGAAAGGCGGCTAGGCACTTTCAAGGGCTATGTTAGGAACAGAGCTAGACCCGAGGGTTCCATTGCAAAGGCCTACATTGCTACAGAAGCGTTGACATTCTGCTCAAAATACATTGAAACAGCTGATCAACTTAGCAAAGAGGTGGGTGAAGACAATCCCAGGCTCAATGTTTTCGATTATTCTGTTCGAGTTACAGGGAAGAGTCGACAAGAGGACAAACCTAAAGATTTGGACAAAATGGTTTGGTATGTGTTGAATAACTGTCCTGAGATACTACCTTATATCAAGTAAGTGCAGTACTGCAGCTTATACATCGTAATCTACTAAACTTGCAGCACATTCTTATATATTTAGATGTTTGACATGATCACTATGTTGTGCAGCATCTACAAAGAGGAGTTACTGCCGCAAAATCCAAGAAACATTGACAAACTGGTTATGGCAGGATTTGCAAAATGGTTCAAGAACCATGTAAGCTTTTGAAGTGCACTGTCAGTTTTTTTAATATATTGAGTACGTAAGATGATCAGCTTGTCTATTTTCTAACCATAGGTTAAGAAGATGCGGGAGGATGGGCAGGCAGTTGATGATGCCCTTTACTCACTAGCAATGGGTCTTGATACTCGGGTAAGACATTATGAATCTTGCGTTGTTGGAGATGTGCGCTACAACACCCTTGCACGAGATGAAGGCAGGAAGACACAAAACAGTGCCATCATGAGCACGGATACGTATGACAAAGAGACAACTGAAATGTATGCTAACATAACACACATTGTTCAGTTGCAGTATATCTCCAGTTTCGAGGATCATCGGTGTGTGGTTCTGTTGTGCTGTCGTTGGTATAACCTGTTTTCCAGGATCGCAAAACCCAGAGCTGATGATTATTTCAAATCCATCAATGTCAAGGCGGCGTACCAGACCAACGAGCCTTTTATTTTGGCAAATCAAGCAACACAGATATTTTTCTTGGAAGACACATTTGCACGTAGCGATGACTGGAGAGTATTGCAAAGGTTTGAGCAGAGGAATTCGTTTAATGAAGTTGCACAACAAGATGATGCTTACACTACTCCTGATGTACAAGATAACACAGATGTTCCTAATATCTTTGAGAACCATCACGTCAATGACGCCGGCGAAAAGATTGCCTCACTACTAGAAAAAGGGCTATAGATGGGATTGACACTAATGGCGCACTAGACAAGCGGTGCGCCATTAGTATATACTAATGGCGCACCACCTTCTGATACGCCATTAGAGTTGAAACTACTAATGGCGCACCTGGCCCAGGGTGCGCCATTAGTATCAATTTTTTTTAACTAGTGCGCCTGTCCAAACATACTAATGGCGCATCCAGACACAGTGCGCCATTACTAGTTGTAACTAGTAATGGCGCACCTGCTGGAAAGTGCGCCACTAATGTTGTTTTTTCTATTATATTTTTATTCCCTTTTTTACAAAACTACTAATGGCGCACTTTTCCACCGTGCGCCATTACTAGTTTTAACTAGTAATGGCGCACCGGTAAAAGATGCGCCATTGCTATCTATACGTATGGCGCACCCCTACCAGTGCGCCATTGCTATCACCCCTTATCCCCTCCCTCTAGTCACGTTCTCTCCCCTCCCCTTCCTCCTGACACACCCACCCACCTCCCTCCACTTCGATCTAGATCGGGAAGCCCCGGCCGCCCGCCTCTTCCTCTCCCTCCAGACCACGGCGAGCCCCCTTCCCCCTCCCTCACACCACACCCCACGCGCACGCGCACGCGGCAGAGAGAGAGAGAGAGATCGGAGGGGATCGCGCGCCGAGGTGGTAAGTAGATCGGCCGGAGAGGAGGGAGAAGGAAGATGATACTCGCCGTGCTCTTCGCCAACTCCGAAGGCAACATCCGCATCGAGAAGATGATACCCTCCTACTCCCAACCACTCACACCACATCGAGAGGCCTGGAGCGTCAGCTCCTGCAAGCCCCGCAACGGCGTCGCCTCCCTCCGCGACGACAGCCTCGACACCTACTGGCAGTCAGCGCCCTACCCGTCCTCGTCGTCTCCCCCCGTCGAAATCTCTCCTCTTTCTGTCTCGCGGAATCACGGGCTGAGCCGAGCCGCCGTCGGTGGTGGATTTTATTTTTGTCAGGTCGGACGGCGCGCAGCCGCACCTGGTCAACATCCAGTTCCAGAAGAAGGTGCAGCTGCAGGTGAGCACCATGAGTAGCTGCTGCTTCCGTTACATTTTTGTCTAAATGGCGTTTGATCCTTTTTCTCTTCTGAATTAATCTGTTGCTGGATTGGGGGCTTCAGCTTGTTGTGCTGTACGTGGATTTCAAGCTGGACGAGAGCTACACGCCCAGCAAGATCTCCATCCGGGCCGGCGACGGCTTCCACAATCTCAAGGTGGTAACTCCCTCCACCGCGATACATCGTCGTTTCAACAATGTTCAGGGGCTTCTGATCTGTGCTCGATGGTCAGAGGACTTAGCAAATGTTGTTGCTTGAGGATGGCATTTGATGTCTGGCCCTTTCAGTTCTGATTTCTACCCCTGGTCTTCATCTTGTACCAAACTGGTGGCCTGGTCTGTGCATTCGGGTTTCTAGACCTGGGGGCTGCTGCATGTTCTCATTGTTATAGTTATGGATTACACTACCTTATTGTCAACATCATATTGTGACGTATCATAGGATTACCTTATTGAAATATTGATTGGGAAACTTGGTCTCTTTCTGCAATTCCTCTGCATTGCGCCTGCTTGTCCAGTGAACACTGAACCGATCCTTGAAAATTCAAATTTACAGTGATAATATTGTCTTTGATCTGAAATAATGGGCCACTATATTTACCATGCTTCCAGGAAATTAAAACGGTGGACCTTTTGAAGCCAGTAGGATGGGTTCATATATCATTATCTGGCACTGATCCCCGGTATGGATTTTGTAACTTAAACCCTGTGATGCCTTTGTTTTCCTTCCTCTAGCATTGAAACTTCAGAATGTAGCTCACCTTACCATCTGATGGCATACTATGCATCTATGTTTACAACTCCCGTAATAATTAAATTCCATTTCAACATGTTGGATGGCACTAGTTTTCAGCACACTGCCTGTGCAGGCCACTGCTTGCATAAATTTCATGGTTTACTATGTTACTATTGTTGTTTTGCTAGTAGCTGAATTTTCCTTAGATTTTGATAAACTTAGATACTATGTCAAAGTGCAAGAATATCTGACGCTGCAGCTAATTCATTTCAGTCTTATAATAACCCACTAGCTTTCAGTTTGACATATAATTTGCCCACTACAAAAATGTGAGGAATTCAGAACTAATTTAAGAATGATATTGTTTGGATCGAACTGCTTATTTTTACTGCCTTTGCAGACAGTGGCATAATTCTCTTTCTTGCTATATTTGTGCAGAGAAACATTCATTCATACATTTATGCTCCAAATTGCGGTGCTGGCCAATCACCTGAATGGTATTGTTGGTACCCTGATTCATTGTTGACAAGAGTCAAGAGTTCACATAGAACTAGATATTTACAAGGAAATGACAGACAATATCTCTGCTTATGACCCCAATTGAATTCATGAATTGTGTGAGTCGAGTAAATATTCGACAGGAACAGTGTAGTGTTAGTAATGGCATCCAATGCTTACTACCGAGTTAGAGTTTGAATATAAAAACTAGTACTGTAGATGTTTACGTGCAAATCACATACATTATCTGCTGGCTAACCTGATTTAACTAGTTAATTCAGTATGGCCACGACCGTAAGTTGGATACTGTACATGCAGCCACCCAGCCATCTATTAGCATTCTGTAATACGACTATATATAGTAGTAGTAAATCATTTCTAGTGTTTGCCTGCGTAAGACAAAAGGCCAAATGCAAGCAAAAGAAAAATCGGACAGGAAGAGTGTACCGTTGATACCCTGGTTTATTTGTTGATTGACCCGTAGTCAGATTGCCTAGCTAATAGATGCTGACATGCGAATCACATAAAGTGCTGATCGATACCTGACCGCAGTCAGAGTTGACGTAGAGGACTTGGATGTTTACAAGCAAATCACATACTGTATGACAATAATATACTCAAAATTCATTTCCATTATAATCTTACTCATACAATATTCACACCATGTAATTCTGGAAATATATGCTCATATCTAGTTCTGCATAAAAAATGACAGTATTGACATGTTATAAATAGTTTGTTTGTCTTTCTGTTTATTTTGTTACATTTTTCAGGGATAAAGTGAAGAAAAAGAAGAAAAGATTACTAGAAGATTAGTTTTAGGATTTTCTTTTATTTCCTTGCAATTTTCCTTTTATTGGAAACTTGTAAAGACATTGTAATATTCTTACTATAATAAAAATTATGATTCTATTTCATTTTTTGTTTTTAAATTATTTTTCCTTATAGGTTGTTTTCTGTAAATTTAGATTTTTTTTGTTTTCCAAATACATTACTAGTGGCGCATTTAAGCCCTTATTAGTGGCGCATCTTCCTTTATTACTAGTGGCGCACCTATAAGGTTATTAGTGGCGCACCTGAAGGGAATACCAGTGGAGCACCGAATGGTATGCTAATGGCGCATCACTAAACAGTGCGCCATTAGTATGCCGAAGTTACTAATGGCGCATCCTGTTGTAGTGCGCCATTAGTATGCCAAAGCACCTGGGTATACATGGCCCCCTAGGAGGTATACTAATGGCGCACTGTTGTATATACTAATGGCGCATCTGGGGTGCGCCATTAGTATACCAGATACTAATGGCGCACCAGTGGTGCGCCATTAGTAAAATATACTAATGGCGTGCTACTAATGGCGCACCACTAATGCGCCATTAATGGCCAGATTAGGTGCGCCATTAGTAGGCCTTTTTCTAGTAGTGCCTGTCGTGCTGTGGACATACAAGAGTTGATCAAGAAGAAGCCAACGTTCGAGGACGTTGAGGACGAAGAAGAAGATGACACCGTGGGGAATTACGATTCAGACTGATACACATGGCGAAGATGTTGACGCTGCTGCTGCGGATGATGATTACATTGCTTTTGTCGTATTTGCCTGTCAGAAGACGTTTTTTATCTATTATGTGAAATTGTGTTTGCTATGACAACTGAAACCTGATGATCATGTTGTTTAGTATTTTGCTGTGAGAACATCACTTGTTATGTATGCTGATTTGTGTTTGGTGATTGTATGACAACTAAAACATGATGACATTGTTGTTTAGTTGTACTCATATTTGGCTGTGAAACTTGAATTTGATGACATAGTTTGCTGTTGGACTGCAATTTGCTCGACGTCTTCGAATGAGAACAAAGCTGACCCGACAGGGCCTCTGCTATTTATTTATTTATATGAGCAAAAGGGGATACCCCCTAATTTCCGTTAATAGAAATCATTAGATGTTCACAACACTACGCCCAGCCTGCTACATAGGTTTCATTCATTACTAGTTTCAGCAAAGTGCTCATGTCGTAGCCACTGAATACATCACGAGTGCTACATACACTGCAAATAAAGAGACAATCATCCTACAGAGCACATCGATTTTGCCCATTATCTTCACAAGCTCTTTCATCTCCTCATTGTTGTCAAGGCCGTTCAGCAGCTGTTGCTTGGCCATGATCAGAGGAACTGCATCTTTAACCTTCTGCTCTGCATCTTCCTCTTCTGCCGTTCCTTCAGTTACTTGTCCAACACCCCAGCCTGCTGGTATTGGGATTCCTCGGCTAACCAAATAATCAACATAGTTGCATTCCCCCACATCAGCAACTTCCCAGAAATACAAATCACACGAATCTTCCCTTTTCTGCACGAATCAAATTGGAAGATCATCAACCAAATTATTAAAAAAATCAGCAACTGAAAGCAGCAGAACAACACTTAAACATATTATTACCCCATGATTCGGGCATTTGTAGAAGAATCGGCCAGGGTTGCGGATTGTGGTTGAGACGCGACGGATGACTCTGCGTGATTTGCAGCAGTGGCACCACACCAACGGCAGCGGGTTGCGATGAGCAATCGGCTGCGGTGCGCGTGCCAGCGGGGGTGTGATGAGACCCACAGGCGATAGTACGGGTGGCGACTTGGCACATATCTGGTTGTTGCCTGCTGAAGAGCAGGTGGACGAGCAGCCAGCGGACATGGTTGCTGCGGCCAGAGCTTCTGATGCTAGGCAGAGTAAGTAGAGAAGAGGAGAAGCGAACGTTGGATATGTCAGTTTCATTACTTGTAGAGTAGCATAGCACCATATATAGTCATAGTCTAGGTTTGGATTCGAACCAGCTACAGGAGCACGTCTTTCTTTTTTCTAAAACTCGGCAACGTCTCTTTACTGGTACACTAGCTTGTTCTGTACGCCTTCCCAAGTCTTTGATTTTCTTTCCCTTTTTTTGCGAGGAAGGAAGGAGGACAAAATTGAGAGTTCCTGGGACTCGAACCCAAGACCTCTCGGTTGAAAACCAAGGGTGCTAGTCACTTATGTGGCGAACGTTCCCTGTGAGGAGGACGGCAGACGAACGCATTTTCCTTGCAGTTTTATTCCTATATATAAAAAAGTATGCTACTTGGTGTCCGCTTAGTCAACAAACGATTGTGCCAACCTTGACCGTTGGACTGACATTCAACGTCTGTCGCGTTTCTTCAGTCTCTTCTTCCTCGAGCTGCCAAAGCCAAACCAGCGCCGGCGGGACCGCCTGCTCCCGCCTCCCAGGGCTGGCTGTGATCTTCCCCGGCTCCTGTTCGTTCCCGTCCGAGGCCTCACCATCATCCTCCGCCTTGGTTCGCTCGCCGCGGCGCCGCCCTCCTGTGTTGTCAACATGGCCAACAACCGAGAGGAATAAGGAGATGACTGTACATGCTGAGGATGACAGTAGGGACCCAGCAGCGCGCGCAATAATTTTGTTTTTTCGGGACGGAGAAGGGTATCAACTGGGTTGTGCGGGACCCGTGGCCCGTCTAGCCCAGGCTTTTATTTCATATGTTTAGCACATGACCAGCCCAGTTTGTTTTTTTCCTTTCTGAAAATGGCTAGCCAATTATTTTGTTTTTTGCAGAATAACCAACGTAGGCCTACTTGCTTTTCTACACCCTGCTGGGCCGGAAATCTTTCAAGACGAGGAGGGATGCATTTTGCCCAGAAAATGGGCTATAAGTAATAAGAAATGGGCTATAAGTAATAATAAATGGGCTGTAAAATGAAAAAATACAGCAAACAGGCAATTAGTTCCAAAATACTGTTTTCTTTCGGATTTTGATATTTTAAATTTCATTTTTTTGTGCGGGTAAAATTTCATTGAATTTAAATTAAGGTATATTTAGATTTAAAATTAATTTGAATCTGGCTAGAAATTTCGGGCTGTATGCTGTTTGGGACAGATTTGGAGGCTGACTTGTGGGTCTACTAGGTTGACGTGTACTTTGGCTTTGTCAACTTAGTCCACAAACGATTCTAGCAGCAGTGACCGTTGGATGTTAATCCAACGACCGTGCTGCTTCTTCAATATCTGATCTTCTTGCTCCAGCCGCCCAAACCAGCTCCGGTGGGACTGCCTGCTCCCGCCTCCCGTGGCTGGCTGTGCTGCCGCACAGGCCGCACCGCCCCACCCTACTTCATTGCTGGCCAGGCCATTCCTCTACTCACCCACACCTCCTGTTATTTTCCGGCGACGGCAGCCGGACCAGTAAACCCTCGTACTCCCCACCGCATGGGCAACCATTGCCGAGTCTTCCCTGGCTCCATGTCGTTCCCTTCCTAGGCCTCGCCGTCGTCCACCGCCATGGTGTTCTCGGCGCGGCCTGGTCAACGTGGTCAACGAACGACATCCATCGGCCGTGGACTGTACGCGCAAAATAATGATTCCTCCACCTGACAGCTGGGACCCACCGGAAGGGCCTCTGTATTTCGCAAAAAAACGTTCCCACCGCTGACATGTCGGACCCACCAGCTATATCTTCGCACGCAAGGAAGTGCCTCCTTATTACGCACAAAAAATGAATACCCCCTGCTAGCTGGGACCCACCATAGTGGGAGGATGACTTGTGGGCCAACTAAGTTGACGGGGACGGAGGGCTTTGTCAACTTAGTCAATATGAACGATTCTAGCTCCAGTGACCGTACGATGTCCATCCAACGGTCGTAGTGCTTCTTCAACCTCTGGTCTTCTTGCTCCAGCCGCCCAAAGCAGCGCTGGACGTGCCGCATGCTTCTGCCTCCCGTGACCGGCTGTGCTGCCGCGGAGGCCTCACCGCCCCCTACTATTCCCACCGCTGGCCAGGCCCTGCGGCGACGGCAGCCTCACATCGCAGCCGAACCAGTGAACCCTCGTACTCCTCTCCGCGCGGGCTTCCACTGCCGCGTCTTCCCCGGCTCCTCGTCGTCCCCTTCCTAGGCCTCGCCGTCGTCCACCGCCGTGGTGCTCTCGGCGTGGCCTGGTCAATGTGGTCAAGGAACGACTTCCATCGGACGTGGACTATACGTGGAGAGGCTGACAGCTGGGTCCACGGCCGCAGCAAGGAAGTGCCTCCTTATTACGCGGAAAATAATGATTCCTCCACCTGGCAGCTGGGACCCACCGGACGGGCCACTGTATTTCGCAAAAAAAACGTTTCTCCCTGACTGCTGGGACGCACCAGCTTCATCTTCACACGCAAGGAAGTGCGTCCGGGCAAAAAAAAAATGATTCGCCCCCCTGACTGCTGGGACCCACCAGCTACACCTTCGCACGCAAGGAAGTGCGTCCGGGCAAAAAAAACGATTTGCCCCCTTGACTGCTGGGACCCACCGGCTACATCTTCGCACGCAAGGAAGTGCGTCCGGGCAAAAAAAATGATTCGCCCCCCTGACTGCTGGGACCCACCAGCTACATCTTCGCAGGCAAGGAAGTGCCTGACAGTCGGGACCCACCTGGTCGAAGCGTACGTAGCGTTGTCATTCTGGTCGCGAACGTGTACGTACATACTGGTCGATGTAGAGGCGCGCACGTGTCGTAGTAGAGGCGCGCACGTGTCGTAGTAGAGGCGCGCACGTAGCATGTACACGTACGTACAGTGGCCAGGGTGCAAGAAAGAAAATACGGCCACGTATGTGTACATATGGGCGGGGTCTCGAACGCCTACTCGCGCATACGTACGGCCAGGGCTCGTGTACATGGCTGGGTCGGAACGGAGAAACAACGTCGTCGTCGTGTTCATGGGGAGGCAACGGAATGCGTCGTGTTCATGGGGAGGCAACGGAATGCGTCGTGTTCATGGGGAGGCAACGGAATGCGTCGTGTTCATGGGGAGGCAACGGAATGCGTCGTGTTCATCGGGAGGCAACGGAACGCGTGGGAGCCAACCGGCTGGGTCGGAACGGAATGCGTGGTCGTGTTCATCGGGAGGGCTTGGACGGAACAGGCGATGGAAACAAGGCCTGGCGTACCGCAAAACGGAGGAAACGGACCTCCTACGTTCGGAACGGGGTCCTGTTGATCGGGAGGGGTGTGGCGTACCGCAAAATGGAGGAAACGGACCTCCTACGGTTGAAACGGGGGTCCTGTTGATCGGGAGGGGTGTGGCGTACCACAAAACGGACGAAACGAACCTCCTACGGTCGAAACGGGGGTCCTGTTGATCGGGAGGGGTGTGGCATACCGCAAAACGAACGAAATGGACCTCCTACGGTCGAAACGGGGGTCCTGTTGATCGGGAGGGGGTGGCGTACCGCAAAACCGACGAAACGGACCTCCTACGGTCGAAACGGGGGCCCTGTTCATCGGGAGGGGTGTGGCGTACCGCAAAACGGGACTCCACGGGATACTGTTCATCTCCACCATCGACCTCCTCCAGCCTCCACGGGCTACCGTCGACCTCCTCCAGCCTCCACGGGCTCCTGTTCATCCAGCCTCCACCGCGCGCTACTCCACCGGCTACTGTTCAACCACCCCTCCACGGGCACCCCTCCACCGTCTACTGTTCATCGAGCCCTCCACACCACGGGGTCCTGTTCAACCACCCCTCCACGGGACCCCTCCACTGTCTACTGTTCATCCAGCCCTCCACCACACCACGGGGTCCTGTTCATCCAGAGGCAACGCCACCGCTCACTGTTCATCCAAACCCCCCCGCAACGCTCACTGTTCATCCCAGAGGCAGCATCGAGCGGCTTCAGTTAGCAGCAGTAGCGAAGGAATCGCTCAATCGGGTTCAGTTAACAGCCATCGATCGATCGCTCGGGTTCAGTAACGCGTAGCCTGCAGTGCAATCGCTCGGGTTCAGTTAGAGCCCAACGCCTCGCTCGGGTTCAGTTAGAGCCAACGCCTCGCACACACGCGCGTACGTGCACGAGAGAAACGCGCATCGCTCGGCCCCCAACCTCCCACCGTAACCGGGAACTCCCCGAAATTTTCCTCCCCCTCGCTTCTACCACGGTTTTTTCCGTCATGGACGGCCCAAAGAATGTCATGCAGCTGCGTCTCTGGCCCGCCCAGGACGAAAAGCCCATTTTCTGTCATGATTTTTTATCATAGAAGTAGGAGCCCACCACATCTATGATGATACCAGGTTTTGTCACAATTATCGTCATAGAAGTGTCATATGTATGACAGAATTTTTTTTCGTTCGGCCCAAAATGTCACGGATGTGTCTTTTTTTACTAGTGCAAGTTAATGGTGCATAACACAGAGATGGTTAACGTTTGCATGATTCCTTAGAGACCTGATCAACCTTATAATGGATCATTTTTGAACGGTATGAAGTTGATGAATTTAGTAAGCACTACCTTCTGTCCTTACCTTTTGTTTTCTGTTTTTATTAGTTAAATAAAATAAAATGCCATGTTTTGTCTGTTTTCTGAATTTCCCGTGCAATAAAAAATGACCCAAAAATAAAAGTACTCAGAATGCCCTAAAATTTTTATATGATTTTTTCCTGAATATTTCTGAATTTCTGGTGCAAAAAATATCAAAGGGAGGTGCACCAGGTGGGCACAACCCACCTGGGCACGCCAGGACCCCCAGGCGCGCCCTGGTGGGTTGTGGTCCCCAAGTGGGCCCCCTCACTTACCTCTTCATCCCACATCATCACTTACCTCCAGAAAAAATTCTCCATTGCTCTCTGCCCCGTGTTCTTGAGCTCAAACCCGCGGATTTCGATCTCTTTGCTCGAAGCTCCATTTCCGAAACTGTTTCGGGGAATTGTTGCTTGGTATGTGACTCCACCGCTTGTCCAATTAGTTTTTTCTTTAGTGGTTTATATTTTGAATAGTTAGCTACTCTTGGTGCTGCTATAGACGTGCTTGCATGTTAAATTCTTAGTGTTCTAAGTAGTTTGAATGCTTGCTATGGCTTCTATGCATCTCCATGAGTAGTTGCTATCAATTTTATAAAGTTTTGTTGACAAATTTTTGTCACCCCAAAATTTTTATTTTCAGAAAATTGTACGCGGACATGAATATCTTTAGAAAGTTTGGCTTTAAGAAGAACTCCAAGGGTGTTTTTTTTACTATTTACTGTGAAGCAACAACTCAACCGTCTTTTATTCAAATAAATAAAGAGAGGTCCACCTAATTACAAACTAGTAAAGAGTTGGGTAGAAAGAAAGAAGCTTACCTACTTACCTATGTTACAAAGTACAACAATCTAAGGGAGGTTATTAACCGAAGATAAGAATACAGGTTTAACACTCTCCCTCACTCTATGATACAACAAGGTGATATCATGTACAATTTTACTCCTCCACACACCAAAAGAAGCCTTCTCTGATCTGAAGATCTTCCCATTCCTGGTAGTCCAGATGCACCAGGCCACAGTGAGCATAACCTCAAAGAAGAAAGGGTGCTGGAAATTCTTCTTGGCGTGCAAAAGGCATGAGATTAAGTCCTGTCCCCCCATCCAGTCAATCTGCAGATAAGACCATACCCGTTGACTGAAATTGCAATTGAAGAAAAGGTGAAACCTATCTTCATGCAGGCGTGTAGTACAAAGAACACAAAAATTGTCATCTTGGTCAGTCCTCCAGTGTCTCTGAGAAGTGGGTCCCGTGTGTTCAGATGATCAAAGAAGAGCAACCAAC
The DNA here is from genome assembly GCF_018294505.1 of Triticum aestivum. Lineage (NCBI taxonomy): Eukaryota > Viridiplantae > Streptophyta > Magnoliopsida > Poales > Poaceae > Triticum > Triticum aestivum. Next base: position 462,948,802 of record NC_057796.1, read on the forward strand.
CAAAAACCTTGATTTTCATCGTGCAGGAACATCTCCAAAGCCAAACAGAAGGAGTAATTGTCGGGAGGTGTGAGTGCATGATGGTGTAGAAGCTCTTAGCAGAATAACCAGATTTTGAAGGCCAGGACCACACATCAGGTACAGTGGCATCTCTTTGCAACATAGTAACCCAATGGAGGAGGTGCTGAAGTTCTGAAGCTGCTGTGTTCGAGATTGGTAAGTGAAACATTGATGTCACATCCTCAGAATCCAAAAAATCCATGGCAGAGATCTTGTCATCCTTGACAAAGGAGAATAAGTGAGGCAGACGGTCTCGAAGCGGTCTGTTTGAATTGTTCAATATCCAACTATCAGACCAAAATAGAACAGAATCTCCCTGATTCACTGTGGCTAAAGAGATTGCTCTGTAAGAATCAGCCAGCTTGAACACGTCCCTCCACCAGAAGGAGACGCATAACACCGTGGCTTGGGGTACAACACCATCATAATAAGTACTCCAGATAAGAGAGACCCAAGGGGCGTCTTCCTTGTTGAAAAATTTATGAAGATGCTTAATAAGTAAGCCTTGATTCTGCAGGTCCAAGGGTGTTATTGGGGAGTCTTCTGACAGTGATCTCCACCCTCGCAGGTTGGCGAAGGTACGGCCGGGCGAATGGCCGCACACCCCATTCCTGGAAGAGGCTGGAATTCTTCAGGAGTTCACACAATATGTTGCTAATGCCGGCCTCACCGACTTCATCGCAGATGAGTGTGACCAGCACTAAATCCTCACAAATATCTCTGTTCAGAGTTTTACTTTCCTACCTAGAAATAATCCTTCTGAAGTGAGCTTCGATTTATATGCTGAAAACCATCTAATACCACTTACTGAATTTTGTGATATATGCTTGATCCCTTCTGATGGGAGCTTAGCCGAGTCTAGGCCGGCTGGGTTTGAGGACTTTTATCGCACTTTGATAGTGGGAATGAGAGAGGGGTGTCAGCCACCACGGCTGCTAGCATACACTTTCCTGTCATACATTATTTTGCTTTATTTGTTGCTAAGTGCTTGCTTACTAGAAAGAAAGTAGGTGCGCTCAACGCACCAGACTTTGTTGTTTTACGCCGAGCACTAGAGGGCGACAACACTCATAGCTTGGGAGCTATTGTGGCTCGTCGCCTCGATCTTAATAAATCCCAGGGTGAAATACACGGTGGGATTTTTGCTACTTGTTTGGCGGCTCACTTCGAGGTTGAGATACTCCCTCATGATTACCCTCTGACCAAGATTTACCTAGACCGGGCAGCCATGGAACACCATCATTTTCTTGCACGAGATTATCCTAACATCCCCATTCCTTATAACCTGGTCTTTAGCATTAAAACTGATGATATTATTCCCTTGCCTGCACCTGCTTTGTTTGATTCTGCTGCCAGGGGCGGATATAGGATTATGCCTGAGGATATCATCACCTACCGGAACGCTCAGGCTGCTGCGGAAGCGGCACAGGAGGAGCCTCAGCAGTGGGACGAGTGGATGCCCGCTCCTCAGCACCCCTATTACCCTCCAGGCTATTGATCGACTACCAAGTTAGGCCAAAAGCCTAAGCTTGGGGGAGTACGTGTTTCCACTGACTTTACATTCATGTTCACTTATTCCATTTGTCGGTGCTCACACTTTTTCATTGTATCATCCATGCTTAGATTTATTTTCTTGCTTTTCTTGTGTGTTTGAAAAACTTTAGAAAAACAAAAAAATAGTTGTAGTTAATTTACTTTCTATGCATGCTTAGTAGTAGCATTAAAAAGAAAACCCAAAAATTTTTCCTTGTTCTTCTTTGGCTTGTTGGGAGCTTTCCCGTGTAAATAGTTTTTATCGTTTTTGCTTTTCCCTTTTATTTGCTTGTCCAAGAAAACCAAAAACTCCAAAAACATTTCAGTGTTTTTCTCTGAATTTCTTTTATTTTTATTCGAGTTGTACCGAGGAGAAGACCACGATGAAAATGTTGAGTGGCTCTCATATGAATAATTGTTGAATTAATATAGAGCACATTTTACCTTGTCTTCTCCTGTCGAATAAAATGTCTTGCAGATTCTAGCTTAGTCCACGACACTCTTGCAATATTATTATTTTCATATCGTTTCGGTCGTGCAAGTGAAAGGCAATAATGACGACATTCGATGAACTGGCCGTGGCAGAAAGAAACTGGTATGAACTCGACTTGTTCTGTCTGTGTAAATATGTTTAACCAAGTATCCATGATTCAGCCCATTATGATTAAACATGTTTGCAATGAAAATTAGAGATTATAGTTTCTCGTGCCATGCATAAGTAGCTGGGAGTTGATAATGATTTATCTTGGATATCAACATTGCGTTAAAATGGTTGTGATGTAGTATGATGATATGGTATCCTCCTCTGAACGTTCGAGTGGCTTGACTTGGCACATGTTCATGCATGTAATTGAATCAAAACCAACATAGCCTCTATAATATTTATGTCCATGGTGTTCATATCCTACTCATGCTAGTGTCCAATGTTACTTATGCATAATGCATGGTTATGATAGTTGTTGCTCTCTAGCTGGCCGCTTCTCAATCTAATTGCTAGCCTTCGTCTGTACTAAGTGGGAATTATGCTTGTACATCAAAAACCTAGAACCCAAAAGTTATTCCAGATGAGTCCACCATACCTACCTATATGCGGTGTTACCCTGCCGTCCTAAGTAAATTTGCATATGCCACCTCTAAAACTTCTAAAAATATCCGTTTTGTGTGCCTGGATCGTTCATGGAACGATAGGAGGTAGTCAGTATCTTCTATGCTAAGCGAGTTATTCTCAGGTCGAGTGTTTATTCACTCGCCATCGCACGAGAAAAGGGCGGTATTAGGGATGCCTAGTCCCAAACTGCAAAATACAAAAAGAGTTAATCGCTCGAATAATCAAACAACAACTCCCAATGGAGTCAAAACCTTTACTTTTTATCGCTTGGGAACCGCCACTAGCTTGTTTAGCATGTGAGATATTGATAACTGATAGTCGTGAGGTAAATGAGAAGGGTGCATGTCCCAAAATAATCATTTACCTTTGTTTTAAAAATCGAGCTCTGGCACCTCTGCAAATCACTGCTTCCCTCTGCGAAGAGACTATCTATTTAATTTTATGTTGTGTCACCACCTTCTAAAACAAGCGCTAGAAACTGAGGGAGCACATTTGTCATGATTTATGCATTGTGTGTAGCTAATGTTGGGTGCATCATGACTGGATCTTTTCTACCATGAATTACAATGTTTAGTCGCTGCTTGAACTTTGAAGGTGCTCTGCATTTATGTTTTGCGGTCTCAGAAAGGGCTAGCGAGATACCACTATTGTCATATTATATCATGGTTGACAACGTGTTGCCATTTGAGATATCTTATTATTGCTCGCTAGATGATTATGTCATTGATATGAGTCATTATAATCATTAAGAGTTATTGTCGGCATGGTTAGTTATAATGTGGCTGAAAACCTAGGTGCTGTTTAAGCTTATTTATGCAAACAAGAGCAAAAGAGTTCGTAAAAGTTTTTCTTTTTCACTTTCAGTTTATCAACTGAATTGCTTGAGGACAAGCAAAGGTTTAAGCTTGGGGGAGTTGATACGTCTCCAACGTATCTACTTTTCCTAACGCCTTTCCTCTTGTTTTGGACTCTAATTTGCATGATTTGAATGAAACTAACCCCGGACTGACACTATTTTTAGCAGAACTACCATGGTGTTGTTTTTATGCAGAAATAAAAGTTCTCAGATTGGAACAAAGCTTTGCGAGGAATTTTTATATCAATAATAAGAATTTCTGGAGCCAAGACCTATCGGAGAAGGGCCCTTGGGTGGGCGCGCCCTGGTGGGTTGTCCCCACCTGGTGGCCCCGCAGACCCTGAAACCGACGCTATAAAATCCTATTTTCGGAGAAAACAATCAAGGAGAAAGAATTATCACGATCCACGAGATGGAGCCGCCGCCAAGCCTTGTTCTTCCTTGGGAGGGCAGATCTGTAGTCCGTTTGGGGCTCCGGAGAGGGGGATCTTCATTCTTCGTCATTACCATCGCTTCTCCATCGCCAATTCCATGATGCTCCCCACCGGGAGTGAGTAATTCCTTCGTAGGCTCGCTGGCCGGTGAGGAGTTGGATGAGATTCATCATGTAATCGAGTTAGTTTTGTTAGGGCTTGATCCCTAGTATCCACTATGTTCTTAGATTGATGTTGCTATTACTTTGCTATGCTTAATGCTTGTCACTTTGGGCCCGGGTGCCATGATTTCAGATCCGAACCGTTTATGTTATCACCATTATATCCATGTTCTAGATCCGATCTTGCAAGTTATAGTCACCTACTACGTGTTATGATCCGATAACCCTGGAGTTACAATAACTGGGACTTCTTCCGGTGATTACCGTAGTTTGAGGAGTTCATGTATTCACTATGTGTTAATGCTTTGTTCCGGTTCTCTATTAAAAGGAGGCCTTAATATCCCTTAGTTTCCAATATGGACCCCGCTGCCACGGGAGGGTAGGACAAAGATGTCATGCAAGTTCTTTTAATAAAGCACGTATGACTCTTTATGGAATACATGCCTACATTATATTGACGAACTGGAGCTAGTGCCGTATCACCCTAGGTTATAACTGTCTCATGATGAATATCATCCAACAAGTCACCGATCCAATGCCTACGAAGTTTTCCATATTGTTTCTGCTAAGTTACTACTGCTATCATCATTGTTACACTTGCTACAAAATTACTACTATCACTGTTACTGTTACTATTGCTGCTGTCACTACTATCAAAACTATCAAACTACTTTTTTACTGATCACTTTGCTGCAGATAATTAATCTCCAGGTGTGGTTGAATTGACAACTCAGAAGTAAATACCTTCAAATATTCTTTGGCTTCCCTTGTGTTGAATCTATAAATTTGGGTTGAATACTCTACCCTCAAAAACGGTTGCAATCCCCTATACTTGTGGGTTATCAACTTGCACGACCGAATGGTGTGGTTAATAATAATAGTGCACGTGCATTGGACTAAGCTCGAATATGCAAACATTTATTCAAAGAAGAAGACAAGGTAATATGGGCTCTTTATTAGACCAACAATAATGCATATGAGAGCCACTCAATATTTTCATCGTGGTCTTCTCCTCTCGACCCCCAAAGAAAAGAAAAGAATTTCAAAGAAACACACTGAAATAGTTTTGGAGTTTTTGTTTTTCTGAATAAAGTAAAACAAGAATGAGAAAGACCATTTACACGGGAAAGCTCCCAACAAGCAAAAGAAGAACATGAAATCTTTTTGGGTTTTCTTTTAATATTACTACTAAGCATGCATGGAAAGTAAACTACAACTAATTTTTTTGTTTTTTCTTAAGGTTTATCAAACACACAAGAAGAAAGCGGAAAAAATAAATAAACTAACATGGATAATACAATAAAAAGTATGAACACCGACAACTAGAATGAGTGTGTGAACAAGAATATAATGTCGGTGAGAAATACGAACTCCCCCAAGCTTAGACTTTTGGCATAAGTTGGTCTAAGCCCATGGATCAAATTGGTTTTCTCCGGTGTACTGAGGAGGATCCTGGGGGTTCCACTGGTTAGCGAGCTCCTGTGGATCCCACTTATAAATAGATTCCTCGTATGGATCAGGTGATGGTTCTGGCTCAGGAGGTGGGGATCGTGTCCCCTCCCAGTATGCGAGAATACCCGCGGGCAAAACAAAGTACCTGCCTGAATGAATGTTGAACAAAACAGGTGCAGGCAAGGGAATAATCTGAAAAGTGTTCTCGCTAAATACCAGGTTATAATTAAGTCTCCTTTCCTCATTATGGCGAATAAACTTATGTGCTACCATGCTGTCGTAATCTAAACATTTAGTGGGCAGTAGTTTCTCCTGTTTTTCATAGTGCCTAATGGGTATCTCAAAATGTTTAGCAAGGCGGGAGGTGAAGACACCTCCAGAAATAGGACCCTTTACACGGTTCATACTCAACCGTCTAGCAACCATAGCGCCCAAACTGTAAGTTCTATCTCTATGTAAAGCATGGCGCAAAATAACGAGGTCAGGGGCACTAAGGCCTCCACTCTCTCCACAACCGATTAAACACCTCCCAACAAATAATGAGTAATAGCGTAAAGCAAGAAGATGAATACTGTCCACTCTTGCCCCCGACACTCCTCTGCCTTCCCCTACAGTAGTTTTGTTAATAAGGCCTTCCACATCACTAGGACGTGGCTCCTCAACGCTACCCTCATAAGGTAATTTGCAAACCTCACAAAAGTCATAAAGCGTTATTTCTTTGTACTCATTGAGGGAGTCCTGGATTAGGGGGTCCTCGGACAGCCGGACTATATCCTTTAGCCGGACTGTTGGACTATGAAGACACAAGATTGAAGACTCCATCCCGTGTCTGGATGGGACTCTCCTTGGCGTGGAAGGCAAGCTTGGCAATACGGATATATAGATCTCCTCCTTTGTAACCGACTCTGTGTAACCCTAGCCCCCTCGGGTGTCTATATAAACCGGAGGGTTTAGTCCGTAGGACAACAACAATCATACCATAGGCTAGCTTCTAGGGTTTAGCCTCTACGATCTCGTGGTAGATCAACTCTTGTAATACTCATATCATCAAGATCAATCAAGCAGGAAGTAGGGTATTACCTCCATCGAGAGGGCCCGAACCTGGGTAAACATCGTGTCCCCCGCCTCCTGTTACCATCCGCCTTAGACGCACAGTCCGGGCCCCCCTACCCGAGATCCGCCGGTTTTGACACCAACATTGGTGCTTTCATTGAGAGTTCCACTGTGTCGTCGCAATAAAGGCTCGATGGCTCCTTCGATCATCGGCAACGATGCGATCCGGGATGAGGTTTTCCTCCCCGGACAGATCTTCGTATTCGGCGGCTTCGTACTGCGGGCCAACTCGCTCGGCCATCTAGAGCAGATCGAAAGCTATGCCCCTGGCCATCAGGTCAGGTTTGGAAACTTGAACTATACTGCCGACATCCACGGAGACTTGATCTTCGACGGATTCGAGCCCATGTCAGGTGCGCCGCACAGTCGCGACGGTCATGACTTAACTCTTCCGTCGGTCAGGTTCGGGAAATCACACCTGCAACTACTTCGGCCCTCAATCCGGAACAAAGTGCGCCACCCGAGGACGGGTGGATGGACCCCGCCACGGAGGCCGCACGCTCAGTGGCGATAGAGCCGAATACTGACTTCACCTCCTACGAGACCCGTGTTGCCGAACCGTTGGATTCGTCCCCGGCCATGGGCTCCGAGCCGCCCGCGTCGAGTTTACCTTCGCGGATATCTTTCTGCACTCGCCCCTTGGCGACGTGCTAAACTCGTTAAGGTCTCTCTCCTTGTCAGGAGAACCTTGGCCGAACTATGTCCGGCTAGAATGGGATGCAGACGACGAAGAAATTCGCTCCCCACCCACCACCCACTCATTAGCCACTGTCGACTATTTAACCGACATGCTCGATTTCGGCTCCGAAGACATCGACGGTATGGACGACGACGCAGGAGACGAATAGGAACCACCGCCCATAGGGCGCTGGACTGCCACCTCATCATATGATATATACATGGTGGACACCCCCAAAGAAGGCGATGGCGATAAGACAACGGAGGATAATCCATCCAAGAAGCAATCCAAGCACCGACGTCAGTGGCGCCGCTCTAAGTCCCGCCATAGCAAAAGCAGTGATACTGGCACAAGAGACAATAACGCTCCGGATAGTGCCGAAGACGACGACAATCCCCTCCAGCCAGACCTTGAGCGGGAGGATGAACAAGCTAGCCCTCCAGAACAGGCATCAGACGAAGAATCAGAGGATTACAATTACATGCCTCTCTCCGAAGACGAGGTGAGCCTCGGCGACGAAGAGTTTATCGTGCCTGAGGATCCCGTCGAGCAGGAGCGCTTCAAGCGACGGCTTATGGCCACAGCAAACAGCCTGAAGAAAAAGCAACAACAACTTCGAGGTGATCAAGAGCTGCTAGAGGATAGATGGACTGAAGTCCTGGTGGCCGAGGAATACGAACTCGAGCGCCCAACCAAGAATTACCCAAAGTGCAGGTCGCTACCCCAACTCGAGGAGGAAGCATTAAAACCTACATTACCAGCGTATGATGCGGCTGATCGGCCACCTCGAGGCCGAGACAGAGGGGCATATCAGCCTGAAGTCCAGCCCGCACCCCGCCGCCATTCAAATAAAAATACCAAGGGCCGGGGCAACACGCGGGACCTGCGAGACGTATTGGAGAACAAAGCAGGACATATAAAATCGATCAACGGATCACGGGGTCGCGCCCCAACGCGTGACGATGATCGTCACGCCGGATACACTAAAAGCAAATCTGGCCGGGCCGAATACAGCAGACAAGACTTGTATGAGCTACGTCGTGACATAGCCCGACACAGAGGTGCCACACACCCCCTATGCTTCACTCATGAAGTAATGGATCACGAATTCCCAGAAGGGTTTAAACCTGTAAACATTGAATCATATGATGGTACTACAGACCTCGCGGTATGGATAGAAGATTTCTTCCTCCAGATTCACATGGCCCGCGGGGATGATCTACACGCCATCAAGTATCTCCCGCTAAAACTCAAAGGGCCGGCTCGGCATTGGCTGAATAGCTTGCCGACAAACTCCATTGGAAGTTGGGAGAACCTGGCAGACGCATTCCTGGACAATTTCCAGGGCACTTATGTGCGACCACCGGATGCTGACGATTTAAGTCACATAACACAACAGCTCGGAGAGTCAGCCAGGAAATTCTGGACTCGTTTCCTAACCAAAAAGAACCAAATTGTCGACTGTCCGGATGCCGAAGCCCTAGCAGCCTTCAAACATAACATCCGTGATGAGTGGCTCGCCCGACATCTCGGCCAAGAGAAGCCAAAATCCATGGCAGCCCTCACGACACTTATGACCCGCTTTTGCGCGGGCGAAGATAGCTGGTTGCCTCGTAGCAACAACACAGCAAGCAAACCTGGCACATCAGAGGCCAGGGATAGCAACGGCAAACCACGACGCAACAAACACAAGCGCCGCAAATATGGTGAAAACGCCGAAGATACGGCAGTTAATGCCGGGTTCAGTGGCTCAAACCGGTCAGCGGAAAGGGCTACTCAAAAATAACAATTCGGGTCCATCCAGTCTGGACCGCATACTCGATCGCCAATGCCAAATTCACGGCACCCCAGCAACGCCAGCCACCCATACCAACAGAGAATGCTGGGTCTTCAAACAGGCCGGCAGGGCAGGCGCCAAAAACAGAGAAGGGGGGTCTCAAAGCGATGATGGCGACGAGGAGCCCAGATCACCGAACACAGGAGGGCAAAAGAAATTTCCCCTGCAAATCCAAACGGTGAACGTGGTAAACACCACCCAAATTCCCAACCCGGACCGGATACGCACCCTTAGGGATGCCGACTTAACGGAACTAGTCGTCCCACAATATAAACTAGGGTCGGTCACCTTTAACCGCACGGATCGTCCGGTTAACGCCAATCGGGGCAATCTGGCCGCACTAGTCCTCGACCCAATAATCGACGGGTTCCACCTCACACGAGTCCTTATGGACGGAGGCAGCAGTCTAAACCTGCTTTACCAGGACACAGTGCGCAAGATGGGCATCGATCATTCGGTGATCAAACCCACTAAAGCCACTTTTAGAGGCATTATACCAGGTGTGGAAGCCAGCTGTACAGGCTCCATCGCCCTTGAGGTAGTCTTCGGATCACCAGACAATTACCGTACCGAAGAGTTAATCTTCAAAATCGTCCCTTTCGGTAGTGATTATTAGGCACTGCTCGGACGAACCGCGTTCGCTCGATTCAACGTGGTGCCACATTATGCCTACCGTAAGCTCAAAATGCCCGGTCCACGCAGCGTTATCACGGTTCATGGCAAGGACGAACTTTACTTCGGCACCAATGAGTACATCGCTGCCTTAACAGCAGAAGCAACGAGCAGCACCTAGCAGCCGAGCCTCGAGTCGACGGCCAGGCTCCCGGACACCGTCAAGGGACTCCGAACTACTTCGCGGCAGGATAGCTCGGCTCGTCCAGAGCTCAATTAAACACTCCTGCGAAGGCCATGACAGGCCGCACTCAGCGGCTCAACCGCTCTCCGGCACGCAAACATTTCTTACATTTCCTTCGCAGGTTCACCTTTGCGCCGACCAGGATGGGCGATATGGAGGCAGCTCGAACGCGCAAGGGAATCCGTAGATATTCCCCGCGATGACCATCTGACTATACTCCGGATCCGCACACAGCTTCTTCCCCCTCGTCTCAGCAGGTTCCACAGTCATATTTCCTTTTTATCGCATTACCTGTACTTATACGCATCGACGTACTATTCAAATACAATATGTGGATTCATATGACACTTATCTGCTGCTATTTCTTATAAAATTCTTTTGTCAAGTGGCATCCGTACATAGTGATATGCCTTAAAATATGCCAGGGGCTTCATTTTACCCATAACACGGCAATAAAGACCGAACTGTTGGAAATATGCCCTAGAGGCAATAATAAATAGGTTATTATTATATTTCCTTGTTCATGATAATCGTTTATTATCCATGCTAGAATTGTATTGATAGGAAACTCAGATACATGTGTGGATACATAGACGACACCATGTCCCTAGTAAGCCTCTAGTTGACTAGCTCGTTGATCAATAGATGGTTACGGTTTCCTGACCATGGACATTGGATGTCGTTGATAACGGGATCACATCATTAGGAGAATGATGTGATGGACAAGACCCAATCCTAAGCCTAGCACAAGATCGTGTAGTTCGTTTGCTCAGAGCTTTTCTAATGTCAAGTATCATTTCCTTAGACCATGAGATTGTGCAACTCCCGGATACCGTAGGAATGCTTTGGGTGTACCAAACGTCACAACGTAACTGGGTGGCTATAAAGGTGCACTACAGGTATCTCCGAAAGTGTCTGTTGGGTTGGCACGAATCGAGACTGGGATTTGTCACTCCGTGTAAACGGAGAGGTATCTCTGGGCCCACTCGGTAGGACATCATCATAATGTGCACAATGTGACCAAGGAGTTGATCACGGGATGATGTGAGTTACGGAACGAGTAAAGAGACTTACCGGTAACGAGATTGAACAAGGTATCGGGATACCGACGATCGAATCTCGGGCAAGTAACATACCGATAGACAAAGGGAATTGAATACGGGATTGATTGAATCCCCGACATCGTGGTTCATCCGATGAGATCATCGTGGAACATGTGGGAGCCAACATGGGTATCCAGATCCCACTGTTGGTTATTGGCCGGAGAACGTCTCGGTCATGTCTGCATGGTTCCCGAACCCGTAGGGTCTACACACTTAAGGTTCGATGACGCTAGGGTTATAGGGAATAGATATACGTGGTTACCGAATGTTGTTCGGAGTCCCGGATGAGAACCCGAATGTCACGAGGAGTTCCGGAATGGTCCGGAGGTAAATATTTATATATGGGAAGTCCTGTTTTGGTCACCGGAAAAGTTTTGGGTGCTATCGGTAATGTACCAGGACCACCGGGAGGGTCCCGGGGGTCCACCAGGTGGGGCCACCAGCCCCAGAAGGCTGCGTGGGCCAAGTGTGGGAGGGGACCAGCTCCAGGTGGGCTGGTGCGCCCCCCACCAAGGCCCAAGGCGCAGGGAGAGTGGGAGGGGGCAAACCCTAGGTCCAGATGGGCCTTAAGGCCCACCTTAGTGGCGCCCCCTCTCTTTTCCCCTTGGCCGCACCCTAGATGGGTTTTGGGGGCTGCCGCCACCCCTGGGGAGGGAACCCTAGATGGGGGCGCAGCCCCTCCCCTTCCCCTATATGTACTTGAGGTATTTGGGGCTGCAAACATACGAGATGATCTCTCTCTCGGCGCAGCCCTACCTCTCTCCCTCCTCCTCTCCCGCGGTGCTTGGCGAAGCCCTGCAGGATTGCCACGCTCCTCCATCACCACCATGCCATTGTGCTGCTGCTGGACGGAGTCTTCCCCTACCTCTCCCTCTCTCCTTGCTGGATCAAGGCATGGGAGACGTCATCGGGCTGCACGTGTGTTGAACGCGGAGGCGCCGTGGTTCGGCGCTTAGATCGGAATCAACCGCGATCTGAATGGCTACGAGTACGACTCCTTCATCCGCGTTCTTGCAACGCTTCCGCATCGCGATCTACAAGGGTATGTAGATGCACTCCCTTCCCCTCGTTGCTAGATTACTCCATAGATTGATCTTGGTGATGCGTAGAAAATTTTGAATTTCTGCTACGTTCCCCAACAGTGGCATCTTGAGCCAGGCCTATGCGTAGTTACTATGCACGAGTAGAACACAAAGCAGTTGTGGGCGTAGATGTTGCCAATTCTTCTTGCCGCTACTAGTCTTATCTTGTTTCGGCGGCATTGTGGGATGAAGCGGCCCGGACCGACCTTACACGTACGCTTACGTGAGACAGGTTCCACCGACTGACATGCACTAGTTGCATAAGGTGGCTAGCAAGTGTATGTCTCTCCCACTTTAGTCGGAACGGATTCGATGAAAAGGGTCCTTATGAAGGGTAAATATAAATTGGCATATCACGTTGTGGTTTTACGTAGGTAAGAAACGTTCTTGCTAGAAACCTATACAAGCCACGTAAAAACTTGCAACAACAATTAGAGGACGTCTAACTTGTTTTTGCAGCATGTGCTATGTGATGTGATATGGCCAGAAGATGTGATGAATGATATATGTGATGTATGAGATTGATCATATTCTTGTAATAGGAATCACGACTTGCATGTCGATGAGTATGACAACCGGCAGGAGCCATAGGAGTTGTCTTTATTTTTTGTATGACCTGCGTGTCATTGAATAATGCCATGTAAATTACTTTACTTTATTGCTAAGTGCGTTAGCCATAGAAGTAGAAGTAATCGTTGGCGTGACAACTTCATGAAGACACAATGATGGAGATCATGATGATGGATATCATGGTTTCATGCCGGTGACGAAGATGATCATGGTGCCCCGAAGATGGAGATCAAAGGAGCAAAATGATATTGGCCATATCATGTCACTATTTGATTGCATGTGATGTTTATCATGTTTTGCATCTTATTTGCTTAGAACGACGGTAGTAAGTAAGATGATCCCTCACTAAAATTTCAAGAGACGTGTTCCCCCTAACTGTGCACCGTTGCGAAGGTTCGTTGTTTCGAAGCACCACGTGATGATCGGGTGTGATAGATTCTAACGTTCGAATACAACGGGTGTTGACGAGCCTAGCATGTACAGACATGGCCTCGGAACACATGCGAAACACTTAGGTTGACTTGACGAGCCTAGCATGTACAGACATGGCCTCGGAACACAAGAGATCGAAAGGTCGAACATGAGTCGTATAGTAGATGCGATCAACATGGAGATGTTCACCGATGATGACTAGTCCGTCTCACGTGATGATCGGACATGGCCTAGTTTGACTCGGATCATGTATCACTTAGATGACTAGAGGGATGTCTATCTGAGTGGGAGTTCATTAATCAGATGAACTTCATTATCATGAACATAGTCAAAAGGTCTTTGCAAATTATGTCATAGCTTACGCTTTAGCTCTACTGTTTAAGATATGTTCCTAGAGAAAATTTAGTTGAAAGTTGATAGTAGCAATTATGCGGACTGGGTCCATAAACTGAGGATTGTCCTCATTGCTGCACAGAAGGCTTATGTCCTTAATGCACCGCTCGGTATGCTGAACCTCAACGTCGTCTGTAGATGTTGCAGAACATCTGACATACACGTTTTGATGACTACGTGATAGTTCAGTGCGTAATGCTAACGGTTTAGAATTGTGGCACCAAAGACGGTTTTGAAACGTCGCAGAACATATGAGATGTTCCGAAGACTGAAATTGGGATTTCAGACTAGTGCCCACGTCAAGAGGTATGAGACCTCTGACAAGTTTCTTAAGCCTACAAACTAAGGGAGAAAAGCTCAATCGTTGAGCATGTGCTCAGATTGTCTGAGTACTGCAATCGCTTGAATCGAGTGGGAGTTAATCTTCCAGATGAGATAGTGATGGTTCTCCATAGTCACTGCCACCAAGCTATTAGAGCTTCGTGATGAACTATAACATATCAGGCATAGATGATGATCCTTGAGCAACTCGCGATGTTTGACACCGCGAAAGTAGAAATCAAGAAGGAGCATCAATTGTTGATGGTTAGTAAAACCACTAGTTTCTAGAAGGGCAAGGGCAAGAAGGGATACTTCATGAAACAGCAAATCATTTGCTCTAGCGAAGAATCCCAAGGTTAAACCCAAACCCGAGACTAAGTGCTCCTGTAATGAGGGGAACGGTCACTGAAGCAGAACTACCCTAGATACTTGGTAGATGAGAAGGCAGGCAAGGTCGACAAAAGTATATTGGATATACATTGAATGAATGTGTACTTTACTAGTACTCCTAGCAGCACTAGGGTATTAGATACCGGTTCGGTTGCTAAGTGTTAGTAACTCGAAATAAAAGCTGCGGAATAAACGGAGACTAGCTAAAGGTGAGATGACGATATGTGTTGGAAGTGTTTCCAAGGTTGATGTGATCAAGCATCACATGCTCCCTCTACCATCGAGATTTGGTGTTTGCGTTGAGCATGATTGGATTATGTTTATCGCAATACGGTTATTCATTAAGGAGAATAATGGTTACTCTGTTTACTTGAATAATACCTTCAATGGTCTTGCACCTAAAATGAATCTCGATCGCAGTGATACACATGTTCGTGCCAAAAGATATAAAATAGCAATGATAGTTCCACATACTTATGGCACTGCCATTTGAGTCATATTGGTATAGAACGCATGAAGAAGCTCCATGTGGATGGATCTTTGGACTCACTCGTTTTTGAAAAGATTGAGACATGAGAACCATGTCTATTGGTATATATATGCATGAAGAAACTCCATGCAGATGGATCGTTTGGACTCACTTGATTTTGAATCACTTGAGACATGCAAATCATACCACATGGGCAAGATGACTGAAAGGCCTCATTTTCAGTAAGATGGAACAAGAGAGCAACTTGTTGGAAGTAATACATTTGATGTGTGCAGTCCAATGAGTGCTGAGGCACGCAGTGGATATCGATATGTTCTTACTTCACAGATGGTTTGAGTAGATGCTGAGAATATTTACTTGATGAAACACAAGTCTGAATTATTGAAAGGTTCAAGTAATTTCAGAGTGAAGTTGAAGATCGTCGTGACAAGAGGATAAAATGTCTATGATATGATCCTAGAGATATCTGAGTTACGAGTTTGGCACACAATTAAGACATTGTGGAAAGTGTTTCACAATTAATACCTCCTGGAACACCACAGTGTGATGGTGTGTCCGGACATCATAACTGAACCCTATTGGATATGGTGCATACCATGATGTCTCTTATCAAATTACAACTATCGTTTATGGGTTAGGCATTAGAGATAACCGCATTCACTTTAAAAGGGGCACCACGCAATTCCGTTGAGACGACACCGTTTAGAGAAACCTAAGTTGTCGTTTCTTAAAAGTTTGGGGCTGCGACGCTTATGTGAAAAGGTTTCAGGCTGATAAGCTCGAACCCAAAGCGGATAAATGCATCTTCATAGAATACCCAAAACAGTTGGGTATACCTCCTATTTCACATCTGGAAGCGAAAGTGATTGCTTCTAGAAACGAGTCCTTTCTCGAGGAAAAGTTTCTCTCGAAAGAATTGAGTGGGAGGATGGTGGAGACTTGATAAGGTTATTGAACCATAACTTCAACTAGTGTGTAGCAGGGCACAGGAAGTTGTTCCTGTGGCACCTACACCAATTGAAGTGGAAGCTTATGATAGTGATCATGAAACTTCGGATCAAGTCACTACCAAACCTCGTAGGACGACGAGGATGCGTACTACTTCAGAGTAATGCGTAATCCTGTCTTGGAAGTCATGTTGTTGGACAACAATGAACCTATGAGCTGTGGAGAAGCGACGGTGGGCCCATATTCCGACAAATGGTTAGAAGCCATGAAATCCGAGATAGGATCCATGTATCAGAACAAAGCATGGACTTTGGTGAACTTGCCTGATGATCGGCAATCCATTGAGATAAATGGATCTTTAAGAAGAAGACGGACATGGACGGTAATGTTACCGTCTATGAAGCTCGACTTGTGGTAAAGATTATTTTCACAAGTTCAAGGAGTTGACTACGATGAGATTTTCTCATCCGTAGCGATGCTTAAGTCCGTCGGAATCATGTTAGCATTAGCTGCATTTATGAAATCTGGCAGATGGATGTCAAAAACAAGTTTCCTTACCAGTTTTCGTAAGGAAAGGTTGTATGTGATACAATCAGAAAGGTTTTGTCGATCCTAAGGATGCTAAAAGGTATGCTAGCTCCAGTGATCCTTCCATGGACTAGAGCAAGCATCTCGGAGTCAGAATATACGCTTTGATGGAGTGATCAAAGTTTTTGGGTTTATACAAAGTTTGTTAGAAACTTGTATTTACAATAAAGTGAGTGGGAGCGCTACAACATTTCTGATAAGTATATGTGAATGACATATTGTTGACCCGAAATGATGTAAAATTTCTGGAAAGCATAAAGGGTTGTTTGAAAGGAGTTTTTCAAAGGAAGACCTGGATAAAGCTGCTTACATATTAGGCATCAAGATCTATAGAGATAGATCAAGACGCCTGATGATGCTTTCAAAGAACGCACACCTTGACATGATTTTGAAAGAGTTCAAAATAGATCAGCAAAGAAGGAGTTCTTGGCTGTGTTACAAGGTGTGAGTATTGAGTAAGACTCAAGACCTGACCACAGCAGAAGAGAGAGAAAGGGCAAAGGTCGTCCCCTATGCTTTAGACGTAGGCTCTACAGTATGCTATGCTGTGTACCGCACATGAAGTGTGCCTTGCCATGAGTTGGTCAAGGGGTACAACAGTGATCCGGGAATGGATCACATGACAGCGGTCGAACTTATCCTTAGTATCTAGTGGACTAAGGAATTTTCTCGATTATGGAGGTGAAAAGGAGTTCGTCGTAAAGGGTTACGTCGATGCGAACTTTGACACTAATCCGGATGACTCTGAGTAGTAAACCGGATTCGTATAGTAGAGCAGTTATTTGAAATGGCTCCAAGTAGCGCGTGGTAGCATCCACAAGATGACATAGATATTCGTAAAGCACACACGGATCTGAAAGGTTCAGACCCGTTGACTAATAACCTCTCTCACAAGCATAACATGATCAAACCAGAACTCATTGAGTGTTAATCACATAGTGATGTGAACTAGATTGTTGACTCTAGTAAACTCTTTGGATGTTGGTCACATGGTGATGTGACCTGTGAGTGTTAATCACATGGTGATGTGAACTAGATTATTGACTCTAGTGCAAGTGGGAGACTGTTGGAAATATGCCCTAGAGGCAATAATAAATAGGTTATTATTATATTTCCTTGTTCATGATAATCGTTTATTATCCATGCTAGAATTGTATTGATAGGAAACTCAGATACATGTGTGGATACATAGATGACACCATGTCCCTAGTAAGCCTCTAGTTGACTAGCTCGTTGATCAATAGATGGTTACGGTTTCCTGACCATGGACATTGGATGTCGTTGATAACGGGATCACATCATTAGGAGAATGATGTGATGGACAAGACCCAATCCTAAGCCTAGCACAAGATCGTGTAGTTCGTTTGCTCAGAGCTTTTCTAATGTCAAGTATCATTTCCTTAGACCATGAGATTGTGCAACTCCCGGATACCGTAGGAATGCTTTGGGTGTACCAAACGTCACAACGTAACTGGGTGGCTATAAAGGTGCACTACAGGTATCTCCGAAAGTGTCTGTTGGGTTGGCACGAATCGAGACTGGGATTTGTCACTCCGTGTAAACGGAGAGGTATCTCTGGGCCCACTCGGTAGGACATCATCATAATGTGCACAATGTGACCAAGGAGTTGATCACGGGATGATGTGAGTTACGGAACGAGTAAAGAGACTTACCGGTAACGAGATTGAACAAGGTATCGGGATACCGACGATCGAATCTCGGGCAAGTAACATACCGATAGACAAAGGGAATTGAATACGGAATCGAAACCTCATAAAACATAACTCATAACCTTTTATAAGGCCGATACAGGCTTCATTCAGTCCACTCTCAGCAGACTGAATCTTCTCAATCACCGCACCCATAAGGGCACGGTGTTCGTCGACGATGGAGGCGCTCTTCAACGCCACCAACAAAGCATCCGACACCTCTGGATGGACAGAGATTGCCAGTTGAACAGGCATGCCCCCTCCAGTTGAGAGAGGCTGCCTGCTTGATTCTGGAGCCGTATTGGTCTCCGGAATTGCATCTGGCTGGGAGCCGAATTCAAGATGGCCCCCGCAGTCAGCTCCCGTGGGAATCCCCCCATGTGTCCGGCCCCTGAAGTTTGACCTCCAGGCGCCGCCTTCACGGTCTTTCCCTCTCCTCCTTGGCCGGGGTCCCTCTGGGACGAAGCCTCAGTGTGATTCACCTGTTTGGAGGAAGGGGCCTTCGGGGGCGTCCCGCTCTCCATAGCATCCGAGCTCAGCGAATCCTCTGATGAGGATTGTTTGGTACGGGACCTCGCCGGACTACAAAAAATATGGCTCAGGTTAAAATGTTAGGCCATGATGAGTCTAGACGCATAAACATACTCGGATTCAATATACTCACGAATTCACCAGGGGCTGGGCCCTGGGATCCCATGCCGGGCCGCTGTCGGCGACGGCAGTAGACTCCTCTGGAAGAGGAGCTTTTCCCCTTTTAGGCGACTCGGCCCCAAGTGTGCGGAGGCCGTCCTTTTCTTTCTCCCCCCGCAGGGGATTCATCTTCCTCCTCCTCCTCGTCCTCTTCGGAGGCGGAACGGGCATCAGAGCCTTCGGATATTGTGTCCGAAGTGCCGCGGCGACGAAGGCTGCCCTGGGTCTTTTTGGCCTCCTTCTCGGCCGTCTTCTTCGGCACCTTGTAAGGCGCCGGGACCAGCATCTTCGTCAGAAGTGGGATGGCCGGTTCTTCGGGCAGCGGGGCCGGACAATGGATCCGCTCCGCCTTCTTCGTCCAGCCCTAGGAGAGTTGTAGAAAACACATTAAGCGCTTCCTTTGGGTTATGCGGATAAAAAGTATGATGACTTACCGAACTTGCAGGGCGGGACAGTTGGTACCCGCGGTCTTCGGCGGAGTCCAGCCATGATTTGCTGGACTTAAAAAGCACCTTCCAGATGTCTTTGTGCGAGGAGCCGAAAAGCTCTCGCGGGGTTTGGTGCTTGGCCAGATCGAATTCCCATAGATTGCAAGTCCGGTGTTGACAAGGCAGAATCCGGCGAACTAACATCACCTGGACTACATTGACAAGTTCAATGTTCTTGTCTCCCATATCTTTAATGCGCGTCTGGAGCACCGATAATTCGTCGGACGAAGACCATTTCAGGCCCTTCTTGACCCAGGATGTAAGCCGCAGAGGGGCTCCGGATCAAAACTCGGGAGTAGCGGCCCATTCCGTGCTGCGCGGCTCGGTGATGTAAAACCACTGCTGTTGCCACTCCTTGACGGAATCGTTAAAGGTGCCTGTTGGCCATGTGACATTGGGCATCTTGCTCACCATAGCGCCCCCACACTCGGCGTGCTCGCCGCCCACTACCTTGGGCTTCACATTAAAAATCTTCAGCCATAAGCCGAAGTGTGGCGAGATGCGGAGAAAAGCCTCGCACACGACAATGAATGTCGAGATGTTGAGGAAGGAATTAGGGGACAGATCATGCAGATCGATCCCATAATAAAACATGATGCCGCGAACGAATGGGTGGAGGGGAAACCCTAGCCTGCGGATGAAGTGAGGGAGGAATACAACTCTCTCGTGGGGTTCCGGAGTAGGGATGATCTGTCCCGCCGTCGGGAGACGGTGGCTGATTTTCTTGGCCAGATACCCGGCCTCCCGAAGCTTTTTGATATCCTTCTCCCAGACGGTAGAGGCCATCCACTTGCCTCCTGCTCCGGATCCGGACATTTTCGGAAGGCCTTTGTGGGCAGAGAAGATGAACGCTTGGGCGCTGGAGCTCGAGCGAAGGGGAATGGATCGGGAAGAAAGCATGGGTGCGAAAGGGAGTCCTTATCCCCTTATAAAGGCAGCAGGGATTCTGCGCTTCCCCACTTGCCTGGTAAAACCGCTTATTCCCCAAGCGCCGTAATTGATGGTGCGGTTAGGTTACCCACGCTCGTACTGATGAGAATCCCGTGATAAGGGGACACGATCTCTGCGTCGACAAGACGTGCCAAGAAAACCGCCTCATGTGCAGTGGCTGGTTGAGAAAAACGGTTCAAATAATGACCGGGCCGTAGTATGGTGTCATGCTGCAGAATGTGTCAGCAGATTAGATTTGTGGAAATATTACTCTCTCTATGGTGGTATGTGGAATTTGTTTTGCTGAGCCGGACACTATCCTTGTCTTCGAAATCTTCCATGGAGTATTCAGAGGAGGAACCCGCCTTGCAATGCCGAAGACAATCTGCGCGCCGGACTCATCGTCATTGAAGCCTGGTTCACGGGCTACTGAGGGAGTCCTGGATTAGGGGGTCCTCGGACAGCCGGACTATATCCTTTAACCGGACTGTTGGACTATGAAGACACACGATTGAAGACTCCGTCCCGTGTCCGGATGGGACTCTCCTTGGCGTGGAAGGCAAGCTTGGCAATACAGATATGTAGATCTCCTCCTTTTTAACCGACTCTGTGTAACCCTAGCCCCCTCCGGTGTCTATACAAACCGGAGGGTTTAGTCCGTAGGACAACAACAATCATACCATAGGCTAGCTTCTAGGGTTTAGCCTCTACGATCTCGTGGTAGATCAACTCTTGTAATACTCATATCATCAAGATCAATCAAGCAGGAAGTAGGGTATTACCTCCATCGAGAGGGCCCGAACCTGGGTAAACATCGTGCGCCCCGCCTCCTGTTACCATCCGCCTTAGACGCACAGTCCGGGACCCCCTACCCGAGATCCGCCGGTTTTGACACCGACACTCATCATAGAAGTGAAAGTCTACCATGGGTGGTGATCTCCTAGCATGAAAATGGAAATTTTACACGAAAGTATTAGTGAGAAGGAGATACTGATTACACTGGTCGCAGAGGAAGTCGGTGATGCCTGCGTTCTCAGCTAAATGATAGAAGTCATCATAAATCCCGGCCGCTTGTAGGAATGCATCACATGGCCATTCACACGGACAAATTTTCGCGGCGCGAGGAAGATTATACTTGGGCTCTTCCTTCTCCTCATTTTCTTTTTCCTTGGAACCACGGCTCGAGGAACCTCTCAACAATCTCCTTAACATTTTCTTCCTCTGAAAAATTTCTGAAATTTTTAGTAACTCAAAATAAAAGTGAACCAAACTCAACAAAATTGATTGCAACTACTCCTACAAGTGCCTAGAGGCTATATCATGCATTAAAACTACTTTGGACCATATAAATTTGACATGCAAGCTCAAGAACAAGGTCACCATAGCAGCAAAAATTTGCAATGAATAAAGCACTAGAACGAAAACTAATTGGACCATTGGAGGAGTCACATATCGAAGAACAATCCCCCAAAGCAGTTTTGTGAATCGGGCTTTGAGCAAGGAGATCAAAAATGGCAGCAAGATGAGCAAGAACACGAGTTTGAGCAATGGAGTGATTTTTTCTAGAGGAAGAAGGAGTGGATGGGTGCTGGAATAAGTGGAGGGGGGCATGTGGGGCCCACAAGGTCAGGGGTGTGTCCAGGGGGTGGGCGCACCCTCCACCCTTGTGGCCAACTGGTGAGGCCCCTGGTGTGTTTTTTGCACCAGAAATTCTAAAATATTCCATAAAAAATCATGTATAATTTTCAGGACATTTTTTATTGCATGGATAATTCAGAAAACAGATAGAAAATACTATTTTTGCTTTATTTAAACTAAAGAACAGAAAGTAAAAGATGGGTACAGAGAGTTGTGCCTTCTAAATTCATCCATCTCATGTTCATCAAAGGGAATCCATTAACAAGGTTGATCAAGTCTTATTAACAAACTTCTTCCGAATGACATGAAACCGGATATCTTTCAAATAACACTGGTTACCTCAACGGGGATATGCATATCCCCAACAATAAGAATATCATATTTCTTTTTGGCAGTAGCAAGAGGGAATTCAAAATCTCCAATAGTAATAGTTGAAATTTTTAATAGAATTGATACTATGAACTTGAGGTTGTTTCTTCGGAAAATGTACCGTGTGCTCATTACCATTAACATGAAAAGTGACATTGCCTTTGTTGCAATCAATAACAGTCCCTGCAGTATTCACAAAGGGTCTACCAAGGATAATCGGCATACTATCGTCCTCGGGAATATCAAGAATAACAAAGTCCGTTAAGATAATAACATTTGCAACCACAACAGGCACATCCTCACAAATACCGATGGGTATAGCAGTTGATTTATCAGCCATTTGCAAAGAAATTTCAATAGGTGTCAACTTATTCAATTCAAGTCTACGATACAAAGAGAAAGGCATAACACTAACACCGGCTCCAAGATCACATAAGGCAGTCTTAACATAGTTTGTGTTCTTGATCCGATATTGGTTCGAATAGGTTCGGAACCTATTCCAACATCCGTTGCAGGGTATTCGGGATGGATACTAGTGTGCTAGCACCAACACCTTCTCCTTGGTTCAGTATTGATAGTCTTGGAGAAAACTCGCTCTTCCTTGGACAAAACTATCCAATGATGGTGAAAGGCGATCCAGCTGCTGTTGACACAACGTTACTACCATTTATGAGAAGCAACTGTATCTATACCTTGGACATTTCTATGGTTCCCTACCCTGGCTATCACAATATGCGTCCTGATATAGGCCGCTTCAGCCTGGATGATCAGTCCTGCATTGGTCTCGAGATTGATAATAACTGGCCCTTCCCAGAGAATCAGTTATGGTTCAAAGCAAGCGTTTCCAACGCCGATGATTGGTTGAGCTAAAGTTCATTTCATCGCTTTGTTATTTGTTGTGTGAGAAAAACTTTAGTATTTACTAGAATGTTTTGTTGGAAATAATCTGTAATCCAACATGTATCCTCGTTGTCGTTGTGTGTTGATGACTTGTTGTATGTAATGAATGGTACATTTGCATATGTGTCCCGTCAACTCACGCCTGCTCGCCCGGCACACGGGTCGCGTGGCGGCATGTATATTGTTTTTCTATTTGGATGATTAATGATGCCGCTTTATGGCTTAACCGAAGCATGGCACGTATCCATTGTTGGTCTAACGCTCATGGTTCGAATATAATCCGTTTGGGATATTGGTTCCCAATTATTAATAATCTCCCGTCTGTAACTAGATAAAGATTACATCAAAACTGGTCTCAAATTTGACAAAAAGACAATGCCACTTTGTATTGGTGTCTATATGAACAGTGCTAGTGATTTTAGTTGCAAAAATTAGATAGTGCTAGTATTTTAGCTGCATATTTTGACAAATCGCCGTGTTACAAGGTTGACAAATGGCAATGTTACTAGATCAACAAATGTCAATATTTTCAGTTTGACAAATGGCACATACCCAGTATGACAGATGCAAATCTTACCCAATTATTTCTACGTGGTTGCACACGGGTCATCCAAAACAACCGTTTGCGTTGAAGGGATGCACAAATCCTGCTCAACACATTTTCCCTTTGCTTCCTGGGGAAGCTGCTGGTTTGCATACGGGTGTTCTAACTAAAACGTTTGCGATGAGTGTTTTATATTTAAAAACCATTGACGTTTTTTTCAAAAGAAAACTGTTTGATAAGTCTGTACATTAAGAGAGAAAAACGCAAGTTCGTTCAAACCATATATTTCATTCAGTCACACTGGAATTTATATTCATATGATCGAGATACAGTATTAAACCCCAAAAAAACTATTTCCAGTGGCGGGCCGTCGTTGTCGTCCTCTGGGACACTGTTGTTGAAGTCTTAAAGGCAGCACAAAATGTTCTTCACTTGTAAATCAAACATCATGTCGTCGTGCGATCGACGGACGGGGCGCGGGAGGATGGCAACTGGCGCCGCTGAGAGGTAGCGGTCGACGGCGGCGTCCCATGCCACTGAGGGGGGCGCGCGCATGGGCACGGGGGCGGCGGGTGCAGCCAAACGCACGGGGACCGGCGCCGCGGTGGGTGGAGGGGCGCGCACGGGCACGGGCGCTGGCGCTGGCTTGTACACGAGCTCACACGGGTCCACAAAGACCTTGCTGACGCCCGCGGCTTCCAGCTGTCATAGTGCTCGATGACCAGCCCGTCAATGCTGCGGGGATGGTCGCTGGAGCGTGCGCGGGGATGGGAGCTGGGACGGCAGTGGGGGCAGCAACCGCTGCGGCCAGCTTGTTCAGGGCAATGTCCATGAGGCCCTATTCCTCCTTATTTTCTATCTCCTCCGGCTCGGAGTCGACTTCACCAAACTTCAAGACTAGTGGCAGATGATCATTCTGCGCCATGGCATTGGTGGAGGTCTGTGGGAGGGAGGGGAATGGGAGGCAAACAGTAAGGCCGCTCGTATTAAGCAGCGGCTCGGGCGCCATTAATGGAGAGGAAGGCGGAAGGCCATGGAAGTCAAAGGGCTCGCTTCCCAGTGAGTCTGCGCAGTGTACAACTCGCACGCTTCCCGGTGAGCCTACGCATTGGAGGACATCTTGCACGCCTCTCGGTCAGCCTGCGCACACGCCTACCGTTCAGTCAAGCAGCTGTCCGCACGGCACCTCCTATAGCCATTAAAACCAAGACACGTGGCGTCACGTGAATGGTTAACAGAACACACACGATTTGAATTATACAAAGATATTAAAGTGGCAGCTATTTTTTCAAAATGCCTTTGTTGGCTGTTATTCGAGTGCGCCTTCTCTCAAAATGGACACAAAAAATACCACATCATGTCGGGTGCCATTTCATGATAGCATGCCTTGTTTCATGAATTTTAGACGAGTTTTGGATTTACTAGAATTTAAAAACAAAGTATCTCAACGCTTTGCGGGCAATCAACAGTGCCCTGGTGTTTGAAATTCATTCTCATTTCTTGCATGGGACCTAAGCACGCACCCAAGGTGACAGATTTGATTTTTCAACCAATTTATATGCACTAGAGCATGTGCATGTAGTTCAAATTTTAATTATGCACATAAAATGCCTAGAAAACCCAGTTAATGTATAAAAATGTCCAAATGAACCCCAAAACTCCAAAATTTAAGACAACACTCCTGTTGTTCTATGTTGACACTAGAATTTTTTTGAAAGCAATAAGAGGCAACAGATATCGTTTCGTCCCCAAAGATGGGACGTTCCATACCGAAACCATCAGGCTTGTTGTCAGAAGCTCTGGTTTGTGAGAACCTCATACCCAAACCTGCCCCAAATGGGACAAAAACTTTATCACGGCATGTTGATGCCGCTCCATGATAGCATGCCAAGTTTCATGAATTTCAGATGAGTTTTGGATTTACTATAATTTAAAAACCAGGTATCTCAATGTTTGCGGCCGAGTGATGGTGGCAGGGTGTTTGACATTCATTCCCATTTCTGGCATGGGACCCAAGCATGCAACCAAGGACACATATTTGAATTTTCAACCAATTTATATGCATTAGAGCATGTGCCTGTAGTTCAAATTTGAATTATGCACATAAATGCATAGAAAACTCAGTTAATGTATAAAAATGTCCAAACAAGCCCCAAAAATTCCTTAAATTAACACAACACTCGTGTTGTTCTATGTTGACACTAGAAATTTTTTGAAAGCAATAAGAGGCAACGGATATCATTTCGTTCCCAAAGGTGGGACGTTCCCTTTGTGAGAAGCTCTGGTTTGTGAGAAGCTTATACCCAAACCTGCCCCAAATGGGACAATTTTTTTACCATGGCATGTTGATGCCGCTCCATGATAGCATGCCAAGTTTCATGAATTTCACACTAGTTTTGGATTTACTAGAATTTAAAAACCAGGTATCTCAATGTTTGCGACCGAGTGACGGTTGCAGGGTGTTTGACATTCATTCCCATTTCTTGCATGGGACCTAAGCATGCAACCAAGGACACATATTTGAATTTTCAACCAATTTATATGCATTAGATCATGTGCCTGTAGTTCAAATTTGAATTATGCACATAAATGCATAGAAAACTCAGCTAATGTATAAAAATGTCCAAATGAGCCCCGAAAAATTCCTAAAATTAACACAACATTCATGTTGTTCTATGTTTACACTAAAAAATTGAAATCAAGAATAGGCAACGAATATCGTTTCGTCCAGAAAGGTGAAATGTTCCCTACCGTAACCATGAGGCTTGTTGTGAGAAGCTCTGGTTTGTGAGAAGCTTATATACCCCAACCTGCCCCAAATGGGACAATATTTCTACCACTGCATGTTGATGCCGTTCCATGCTAGCATGTCAAGTTCCATAAATTTCAGACGCATTTTTCATTTACTAGAATTTAAAAACCATGTATCTCAATGTTAGCGGCCGAGCGACGGTGGCAATGTGTTTGACATTCATTCTCATTTCTTGCATGGGACGTAAGCATGTAATGAAGGACACACATTCCAATTTTGAACCAATTTATATGCACTGGAGCATTTGCATGTAGTTCAAATTTGAATTATGCACATGAATGTATAGAAAACTCAATTAATGTATAAAAATGTCCAAGCGAACCCCGAAAAATCCCAAAAATTGACACAACACTCGTGTTGTTTTATGTTGACACGAGAAAAATTTTGAAAGTAAGAAGAGGCAACAGATATCATTTTGTCCCCCCAAGGTGGCACGTGCCCTACCGAAACCATCAGGCTTGTTGTGAGAGAAGTTCTGGTTTGCGAGAAGCTTATACCCAAGCTTGCCCCAAATGGGACAATATTAATACCACGACATGTCGATGTCGTTCCATGATATCATGTCAAGTTTCATGAATTTCAGATGAGTTTTCGATTTACTAAAATTTTAAAACCATGTATCTCAATGTTAGCGGCCGAGCGACAGTGTTAAGGTGTTTGACATTCATTCTCATTTCTTGCATGTCACCTAAGCTTGCAACCAAGGACAAACATTTGATTTTGCAACCCGATTTTATGGAGCATGTGCATGTAGTTCAATTTTGAATTATGCACATAAATGCCTAGAAAACTCAGTTAACGTATACAAATGTCCAAACGATCCCCGAAAAATCCAAAATTTAACACGTCACTCCTGTTGTTCTATGTTGACACCAGGAAAAAAATTGAAAGGAAGAAGAGGCGACGAATATCGTTTTGTCCACAAAGGTGACACGTTTCCCTAACGGAACCACGAGGCTTCTTCTGGGAAGCTCTGGTTTGTGAGAAGCTTATACCATAACCTGCCCCAAATTGGACAATATTTTTTACCCCGGCATGTTGATGCCATTCCATGATAGCATGCCAAGGTTCATGAATTTCAGACGTGTTTTGGATTTACTATAATTACAAAAGCAAGTACCTCAATGTTTGCCGGAGAGCCACGGTACCGTGGTGTTCGAAATTCATCCCCATTTCTTGCATGAGACATAAGCATAAACCCATGGACACATATATGATTGTACAACCCATGTTGGTGCACCAGAGCATGTGCATGTAGTTTAATTATGAATTGTGCACCTGAAATGGCTAGAAAACCAATTTAATGTATAAAATGTCCAAATGAACCCTGAATAATTCCAATTCTTTTACGACACACATATAGTTGCATGTTCACTGCAGATAAAAGTTCTAGCAATTCAAACACCATCCATTGCCGCTGTGAGCCCATTATGTAATTCAAATCAAGATGAAAAATCAAGTAGATCCCTCATAGTTTATTATAACCAACCGTGTGAGATGCAGTAAAAAATATCTTGGAGCACCATCTGATGACACTTTGCGCGCCAGTTTTTCCGCTGAAGCGATTCAAAATTTTCGGCTTCCGCGGAAATATCTACCTCCCCGCCCCCCCTTACCAAAAGCCACATTTCCCCTTTTCCGCCTTCCTTTCCAAGTTGAAACCTTCACTCCTTGCTTGCAGCGCCGCCTCCTTGCCGGTGACCCTCCTTCACGCTGCTCAACCTCGTCTATCCAGGCAGGTAATCGACACCCGACCCCATCCTCCTCCTCCTTCCACATCCCACATGCCCCGACCGCTGACGCGACACCTTCCACCCAAATCACCGACCCCTCCACCAAATAAGCGCTGCCCTAAGCCATGGTGCACGCAGTATAGCCAGGAGCTCAAGGGGCATTTGGCAGCGGAGAAGCAAATCACGGCCGCACGCGCAGATGAGGTCGCGGATGGCTGCCATTCGTGCCGACCCCCAGATCTTGGAGGAGCACCTCGCCGTCGAGGCCACCGTCGACGCCTCGCGCGCCGACGCCGTGACGCGGTTGGCTGTTTTAAATGACAGTTCATGGCGTTTTCTCGAGGCCACCCTCGGTGCCTTCGATGAAGACTACGAGGTGTTTTCTCAGCGTGCACGTGCTCACCTTAACTCGAGAGCCAGCACGTTGGTGCCTGGAGCGGCTCAGGCAACTCACCACTACGACGAGGGCACCCACGATGCGGAGGCCTCGCCCTCTTCCATGTCCAAGGAGCCAATCGTCATCGATATCTCCGACAATGAGGAGTAGCTTGTCTTATTAGCTCACTATAAGGACCCATGTTCAGTTTGCGAGCTACCGCCTTTCCTTAACAAATTCTAGTGAATTGTGCTATCTACTTTTACCATGCAATCTGTTGCTCTAGTGTATATGTTCTATATGTCGTGCAATGTGGTGCTCAATTATTAACTGTTTGGTTAATTAGTCGTCGTGTTCAGTTAACTGTTTGGTTCAATTCTGCAAATGTGATGTTCAATTCTTCAGTGTACAATTTTGTATTGTCTTCCATGTGAGAAATAAA
The DNA here is from genome assembly GCF_018294505.1 of Triticum aestivum. Classification (NCBI taxonomy): domain Eukaryota; kingdom Viridiplantae; phylum Streptophyta; class Magnoliopsida; order Poales; family Poaceae; genus Triticum; species Triticum aestivum. The sequence goes on from NC_057796.1 coordinate 462,977,839, forward strand.
TCAATTTTTTCTTTACAAAATACATGAGAAACAAATACAATTGCTATATTTCCAAGTTGTTAAGCATGCTTGGTTTGGTTAATTGTCTGATCTTCTATTAGGAGTATGTTATATTGTGCAATGTGGTGCTCAGTTAATGTTTGGTTCATTTGCTGTGGTGTTTAGTTAACTGTTTGGTTCAATTCTGCAATACAATGTTCAATTGTTGTGGGTGCATTATGTTATTGTATACAATGTGAGGAATAAATTGAATTTGGTTGTACTAAATACATGAGAAACAAATACAATTGCTAGATTTCCAAGTTGTTAAGCATGCTTGGTTTGGTTAACTGTCTGATCTTCTATTAGGAGTATGTTATATTGTGCAATGTGGTGCTCATTTAACGTTTGGTTCATTTGTTGTGGTGTTTAGTTAACTGTTTGGTTCAATTCTGCAATGCGATGTTCAATTGTTGTGGGTGCATTCTGTTATTGCATACCATATGAGGAATAAATTGAATTTGGCTGTACTAAATACATGAGAAACAAATACAATTGCTATATTTCCAAGTTGTTAAGCATGCTTGGTTTGGTTAACTATCTGATCTTCTATTAGGAGTATGTTATATTGTGCAATGTGGTACTTAGTTAATGTTTGGTTCATTTGTTGTGATGTTTAGTTAACTATTTGGTTCAATTCTGCAATGCGATGTCCAATTGTCATGGGTAGAATTTTGTATTGTTGTGCATGTGAGGAATAAATCGAATTTGGCTGCACTTAATACATGAGAAACATATACAAGTGCTATATTTCCTAGTTCCTAATCATGCTTGGTCTGGATAAATGGGTTTTCCATGTGGCTTGAATTAATCTGATGAATCTGCAATGTGCTTATTTTTCATCAACATATTTTACTGATAGCATGTGAATCCTTACTTTAACCTGATGACTAACTACCTTATATGTGTTGTAGGGAAACAATGAGAAGCACTGAGGTTTACAATCGAGGTTAGCACGTGCATGGTCCGTTGTCTAATAGCACATTATTGTGCAATTGCAGGAACCATTCTAACACTATTGTGCAATTGCTGGAACCCACTGTTCGACCCTTTTTGCATATGGGGAAATGAGTTGTCCATGAATATCAATCAAGTCAAGAAACTCATAAAGATGGTTAGGATAAAGAAATTAGCGACAAAAATCAACAAGATCTTTGTCTGCACAATGAAGAAGACATCAGTTCACTACAAGATGGTACTAACTATTATACCTTGCCTTTTTTATTCCTTTGCCCCATTTCCAATATAGAGAAGATATTTATGCACATCCTTGTTTTCAGGCCTTTCCAAAGCAGTTCACTGATGATTACCTCTCAAACCACCTCTACGGTCAGGAGGCGAGAAAGGTTTTCATACAACACCCACGGTTCAATATTGAAGTGTTACTGAAGAGGACGAAGGATGGATGGTCAATCATCCACAGGCACTGGCCTAAAGTTGCAAAGACATACAACATGAATGAAGTCTCAATATTCGCCTTCTGCTTCAGCAGTTTTCCAGATGAGATCCATCTATCTATGTACCGTCTATGATGCTAATTTTGAAAGGTTCTAGATGTTGCATGTGAAACTTGGTGCTGGTGCAGTTGTGTAATGGGGTAGCTGAGTGCTGAAGCTATATCATGTTGTACTCTGATGTATTTCAATTATGAAATCCTCCTTCCTTAATATGTAAATGAAGTACATTATGTGCTTAATACGAATGCCAGTTAGATTAATAAATGGATTATTATTAATAGGGCAATTAGCCTGCTAATTGGGTTTTTCTATTGCAAATGGTTATTGAGAAAACACCGTGGGCGATGACCTCACGCAACGCACACAGTTTCTAGGAATAAACCGTGTTGGATCAATAAACAATCACACACGACATTCTCTTGAAAACTGTTTGCGTTAGGCCACCTTGTGCAAACATTTTCTTTGGAGCGGCTTTGTTGGATGTATATACGAACGGAAACGTTCAGCGGGGACTGACTGCGTGGGATGTACTTACGACCGGAAACGATTTTGCCTGTATAATTGTATTTTTTAGCACTACTATACGTATAACCATATTTGATCGCTCGCCGGTCGCACACGACCTCATTTTGCCGAGCGTGTGTGCTAGGAGGGCATATCCCCGACGGTTTGTGGATCGTGTGGGAAGGACCCCCCTATCACAGTCACTCATTAGGTGACGGTTTAGAGCGCCATCGCGGAAAGGGGTTAACAACCATTTGTATAGCACCGACGCGTACCAGTGACACGTCAAGTCAGTAGGGAGCTCACTGACCGACGTGGCACCTGGGCTAGGCGCGGGGCCCATTTTCCATAGATACCACGCGTTTTCCTTATTCACGTGTTGTGGTTTCGACCGGGGCGGGCGCCGGGCCTGTGCCCGTTTGGGCAACGCCCGTCCCACGTCGACCCTGCCAGCGAACCTCGAGCCAAAAAGTCGTGAAGCGCACCAGATCCAAGCCTATGGCATTGTCTCATCCATCTCCACCGTCAGTTGAGAAGCCCACATGACCGCACGGCCTGTAGTGCATTGCAGGAAGCACACGATCCGCGTACTCTCCCCTCATTGGCCTAAAGTGGCGTCCACCATTTTCTTTCCTTCTATTTTTTGCTTCAGGTAATTAATTATTTTGAGAACTCAAAAATAACAAAAACAAGATAATTAAAACATTGTCTGGGCATTTGCGTGGTCCACCATGCTACTTTATATTAAACATGTTTACTTCTTATAGGTGAACATTAAAAAAATGTTTTCACTAATAGAATCTTTAACTTGAATAACCATGTAGTTGCGTTTGCAATACAAAAGTAATTAAATTAACTTTTATACCATTCAAGTTACCAACATTACAATACACACAAGCTGGTTTATATTTTCATACAAAATATACAACATTTTCAACTTTAGTGTTTGACATTTTATTGAACATGTTTCGTCAAAATCATTAGAAGAATGAAAGGATGAAAAAAAACAGATTTAATTATAATTTGTGCCACATAGTTGTTCTAAAGTATATTTATATGCATTTTTGTCTATCTAATTATCTTTTGTTTGCCGGGTGGAGGGGAGGGGGGGTTATCTAATTATGTTTCAATATAGTAACAAGGTGTTCTCGAGTATATGAGCTTAACAAATATACTGAAATGGTTTTGTAGAGTTTAATTGTTCATCTTAGTCAAAAGTAATGAAAATATTCTAGATTATACCAAGTGTCAACCAGTGACTTGTCTATGAATCTTCTTCACCCTTCTCACTTGTTTGCAATGCATCTTTTCAACCCTTTGTGGTCAACTCTCTCATCAAGTTTATTTTTTTTGGAAAAGATCTTTACTCGGTAACTTAAAAAGACAATACATATTGTTGCAAATATGCTCTAAAGGCAACAATTCACCTAATTTTTCAGTTGTATTAGTTGCTTCTCTTCTTGGTCTCTTCAAATAGTTCACTTGGCTTCCATTTTAAGTTCTATATAGTTTCCTTAGCTTGCAGGTTGTATTTGGTTTGTGCGCCAATTGACACAATGAGTCATCTAGTTAGTACAAAGGAAGAACAGACTCTCGCTTAGAATTTGAGGGTCCAAAATCTTTAGAGTAGGCTAGCTAGCAATTTATAACTTTGATCAATATATAGGTTATGATGGCTTCCGACTGAATAAGAATGGACAAGTTAGAGAAAGAAGTCATTAGGCCAACTCCATCGCACGACCCCAAATGGTCTGCCCACGTCTGTTTGGGGGTAAACGGACAAAGCAGGCCTCCTATCGCGCGGCTGCAAATGGACCGTCGTCCATTTTCTGTCCGCTTTTGACCCATTCCCGGCCTAAGTTTGAGGCGAGTTTGCAGCCGAAAGGACAGCGCACGGACGGGTGGGACGCGCACCCTTGCCCTCCCCTGGCCCGCCTGTCAGTGGCACAGGCGGCTACTTTCCCTCCCTTTCCTCCAAAACGCTCCCGCGCCTCCTCCCTCCCTCCATCCACCATGGTCGATGATGTCGCTTGAAGCTACGTTGGTATTTCCCCAAAGAGGAAGGGATGATGCAGCACAGTGGCGGTAGGTATTTCCCTCAGATATGAAACCAAGGTTATCGAACCAGTAGGAGAACCAAGCAACACAACGTAAACAGCCCCTTCACACTGATAACAAATCCTCGCAACCCAACGTGTTAAAGGGGTTGTCAATCCCTTCTGGGGTACGGCGCCTGAAGTAGGCAAACGGACATGAGATAAATGTGTAGTAAATTGATAGATCGAACGCCAAATAAAATAAATAGGAAAAAATTGCAGCAAGGTATTTTTGTATTTTTGGTTTAATAGATCTGAAAATAAATGCAAGGAAAAAGTAGATCGCAAAGGCAAATATATGAGAAAGAGACCCGGGGGCCGTAGGTTTCACTAGTGGCTTCTCTCGAGAAAAATAGCAAACGGTGGGTGAACAAATTACTGTTGGGCAATTGATAGAACTTCAAATACTCATGACGATATCCAGGCAATGATCATTATATAGGCATCATGTCCAAGATTAGTAGACCGACTCCTGCCAGCATCTACTACTATTACTCCACACATCGACTGCTATCCAACATGCATCTAGTGTATTAAGTTCATGAAAAAACGGAGTAATGCAATAAGAACGATGGCATGATGTAGACAAGATCTATCTATGTAGGGATAGACCCCATCGTTTTATCCTTAGTAGCAACGATACATACATGTCGGTTCCCTTTCTGTCACTAGGATCAAGCACCGTAAGATCGAACCCACTACAAAGCACCTCTTCCCATTGCAAGATAAATAGATCAAGTTGGCCAAACAAAACCCAAATATTGGAGAAGAAATACGAGGCTATAAGAGATCATGCATAAAAGAGATCAAAGAAACTCAAATACTTTCATGGATATAAAAAGATAGATCTGATCATAAACTCAAAGTTCATCGATCCCAACAAACACACCGCAAAAGAGTTACATCATATGGATCTCCAAGAGACCATTGTATTGAGAATTCAGAGAGAGAGAGATAGCCATCTAGCTACTAACTATGGACTCGAAGGTCTACAAAGAACTACTCACGCATCATCGGAGAGGCACTAATGGAGGTGGTGAACCGCATCCGAGATGGTGTCTAGATTGGATCTGGTGGTTTTGGACTCTGCGGCGGCTGGATGAATATTTCGTCGACTCCCCTAGGGTTCTGGAAAGATTGGGGTATTTATAGGGCAAAGAGGCGGTCCGGGGGGCACCCGAGGTGGGCACACCCACCAAGCGTAGCCAGGGCCCGTTGCGTTCCTTCTGGCACATAAAAATTCTCCGTGAAGTTTCGGGGCATTTGGACTCCGTCTGATATTGATTTTCTGCGATGTAAAAAAGATGGAAAAAACAACAACTGGCACTTGGCACTATGTCAATAGGTTAGTACCAAAAAATGATATAAAATGACTAAAATGATTATAAAGCATCCAAGATTGATAATATAACAGCATGGAACAGTAAAAAAATTATAGATACATTAGAGACGTATCAGTCGACGAGGCGAATCCCGGCGATGCACCACCTGACACCCGGCCTGTGAAGAAGCCTCGGTCGGAGCTCACGTCGGGGGAGGCCGCCAAGCTCGATGCCAAATCGGCCAAGAGGAGGGACCGGCGAACTGTCAAAAAGCAGAAGAAGGCCGCCGCCCAGTACGCTTTCGAGTGTGCCCTACGGCGTGCGTTGTGATACGTCCATTTTGCATCATGCTTTTATATTGATATTTATTGCATTATGGGCTATTATAGCTGATACGTCCATTTTGCATCATGTTTTCCTACTGTTATTTCTAATGTTTTTATGCATAATAATGCTTTTTGGAGTAATTCTAATGCCTTTTCTCTCATAATATGCAAGGTACACACAAAGAGGGAGAATTTCTGGAAGCTGGAAATCTGGACCTGAAAAAGCTACGTCAGGCTACCTATTCTGCACAACTTCAAATGAGCTTAAACTTCACGAGGAATTTTTATGGAATAAATAAGAGATACTTGAGCAAATAACTACCAGAGGGGGCCCACCAGGTGGGCACAACCCACCTGGGCGCGCCAGGGAGCCCAGGCGCGCCCTGGTGGGTTGTGCTCCCCTCGGCCCACCTCCGGTGCCCCTCTTCTGGTAGATAAGTCATTTTGACCTAGAAAAAATAAGGGGAGGACTTTCAGGACGAAGCGCCACCGTCTCAAGGCGGAACTTGGGCAGGAGCACTTTTTCCCTCCAGCGGAGTGATTCCGCCGGGGCAACTTCCCTCCCGGAGGGGGAAATCATCGTCATCATCATCACCACCAACAACTCTCCCATCTTGGGGAGGGAAATCTCCATAAACATCTTCAACAACACCATCTCCTCTCAAACCCTAGTTCATCTCGTGTGTTCAATCTTTGTATCAAAACTATATATTGGTACTTGTGGGTGACTAGTAGTGTTGATTACATCTTTTAGTTGATTACTATATGGTTTATTTGGTGGAAGATTATACGTTCAGATCCAGTATGCTATTTAATACCCCTCTGATCTTGAGCATGATTATCATTTGTGAGTAGTTACTTTTGTTCTTGAGGTCACGGGAGAAATCTTGTTGCAAGTAATCATGTGAACTTGATATGTGTTCGATATTTTGATGGTATGTATGTTGTGATTCCCTTAGTGGTGTCATGTGAACGTCGACTACATGACACTTCACAATATTTGGGCCTAAGGTAATGCATTGTGGAGTAGTTATTAGATGATGGGTTGCTAGAGTGACAGAAGCTTAAACCATACTTTATGCGATATTTCGTAAGGGACCGATTTGGATCCAAGAGTTTAATGCTATGGTTAGAATTTATTCTTAATACTTTTCTCGTAGTTGCGGATGCTTGTGAGGGGGTTAATCATAAGTAGGAGGTTTGTTCAAGTAAGAACAACACCTAAGCACCGGTCCACCCACATATCAAATTATCAAAGTAGCGAACACAAATCGAACCAACATGATAAAAGTGACTAGATGAAATTCCCGTGTACCCTCAAGAATGCTTTGCTTATCATAAGAAACCGTTTTGGCCTGTCCTTTGCCTCAAAAGGATTGGACTACCTTGATGCACTTTTGTTACTATTATCATTACTTTCTCATTACAAATTATCTTGCTATCAAACTACTCGCTACTTACAATTTCAGTGCTTGCAGAGAATACCTTGCTGAAAACCACTCGTCATTTCCTTTTGCTCCTCATTGGGTTCGACACTCTTACTTATCGAAAGGACTATGATTGATCCCATATACTTGTGGGTCATCAAGGCTCTTTTTTGGCGCTGTTGCCGGGGAGTGAGGCGCTCTTGGTAAGTGGAAATTGGTAAGGAAAAATTATTACTACGTGATGAAATTTATTGTCACTTGTTACTATGGAGAACAATCCTTTGAGGGGTTTGTTCGGGGTATCTTCACCTCGACCGGAACTACAATTAGTTTCCCCTCAACCCACCGCACCTACTGAAAATATTGAATATGAAATTCCTTTAGGTTTGATAGAACAACTGCTAGCTAATGCTTATGCAGGAGATGGAACCGAACATCCTGATATGCACTTGATACATGTGGATGAAATTTGTGGATTCTTTAAGCTTGCAGGTTTACCCGGAGATGAAGCTAAGAATAAGTTTTTCCCTTTATCTTTGAAGGGAAAGGAATTGGCATGGTATAGGCTATGCGATGATATTGGATCTTGGAATTGGAATCGATTGAAATTGAAGTTTCACCAAAAAAATTATCATATGCATCTAGTTCATCGTGATCAGAATTATATATATAATTTTTGGCCTCGTGAAGGAGAAAGTATCACTCTAGCTTGGGGGCAGCTTAAGTCAATGTTATATTCATGCCCCAATCATGAGCTCCTGAGAGAAATTATTATTCAGAATTTTTATGCTCGGCTTTCTCATAATGATCGATCCATACTTGATACTTCTTGTGTCGGTTCCTTTATGATGAAGACTATTGAATTCCCGTGGGATCTTTTAGAAAGAATTAAATGCAACTCTGAAGATTGGGAACTCGACGAAGGTAAAGAGTTAGGTATTAAGCTTAAGTTTGATTGTGTTAAATCTTTTATGAATACCGATGCTTTTCAAAAGTTTAGCACTAAATATGGACTTGACTCTGAGATAGTAGCCTATTTTTGGGAATCTTTTGCTACTCATGTTGATCTCCCTAAGGAGAAATGGTTTAAATATCACCCACCTATTAAAGAAGAAATTAAAGAACCGGTAATAGCTAAAGAAGAAACTATCATCTACAATGTTGATCCAGTTGTTCCTACTGCTTATATTGGGAAACCACATTTCCCAGTTAAGATAAAAGAACATGCTAAAGTTTCAGTTGTGGTCCGTAGAAGTAATATCAAAGCACCTAAACCCCCTGAGAAAATCATAGTAGAACCTAGTGTTGCTATGGTTAAGGATCTCTTGGTCGATAATATTGATGGACATGTTATTGACTTCATTGGTGAAGCTGCTAGAATTGTCAAACCCGATGGGAAAGATAAACATAGACCGTGGTTGGCACGCCCATTGTCTCATTTAAAATAGGAGATCATTGTTATCATGGTTTATGTGACATAGGTGCTAGCGTGAGTGCTATTCCTTTTACCTTATATCAACAAATTATGAATGACATAACACCCGCTGAAATAGAAGACATAGATGTTACTATTAAACTTGCTAATAGAGACACCATCAAACCACTTGGGATTGTTAGAGATGTTGAAGTCTTGTGTGGGAAAACAAAATACCCCACTGATTTTCTAGTACTTGGTTCCCCACAAGATGACTTTTCCCCTTTATCTTTGGTAGACCTTTCTTGAACATCATTAATGCTCAAATAGATTGTGAGAAACAAACTGTCGGTGTTAGCTTTGGTGATGAGTCTCATGAGTTCAATTTTTCCAGGTTTAGTAGAAAACCTCATAACAAAGAATTTCCTAGTAAGGATGGAATAATTGGTCTTGCTTCTATTGCTGTACCGCCTACTGATCCTTTAGAGCAGTATCTGCTAGACCATGAAAAGGATTTGCATATGCATGAAAGAAATGAAATAGATAAAATCTTGTTCGAACAACAACCTGTACTTAAGCACAATTAGCCTATTGAAACTCTAGGAGGTCCTCCTCCACCTAAAGGTGATCCGGTGTTTGAATTAAAACAATTGCCAAACACTTTGAAATATGCTTATCTCGATGAGAAGAAGATATAAACTGTTATTATTAGTGCTAACCTTTCATAACATGAAGAAGAAAGATTATTGAAAGTTCTAAGAAAGCACCGAGCTGCTATTGGATATACTCTTGATAATTTAAAGGGCATTAGTACCATCTATGTCAGCACAAAATTAATATGGAACCTGATGCTAAACCCGTTGTTGATCACCAACGTCGGTTAAATCCGGAGATGAAAGAAGTGGTAAGAACGGAAATATTAAAATTTCTGGAAGCAGGTATAATCTATCCTAGAGCTGATAGTAGATGGGTAAGTCCCTGTTCATTGTGTCCCTAAGAAAGGAGGTATTACTGTTGTTCCTAATGATAAGAATGAACTTATTCCACAAAGAATTGTTACAGGCTATAGAATGGTAATTAATTTCAGAAAATTAAACAAAGCAACTAGAAAATATCATTACCCTCTGCCTTTTATTGATCAAATGCTAGAAAGATTATCTAAGCACACACATTTTTGCTTCCTTGATGGATATTCTGGTTTTTCACAAATACCTGTTTCTCAACCTGATCAAGAAAAGATCACTTTTACTTGTCCTTTTGGAACTTATGCTGACAAAAACGAGTCCCAAGATATGGCCTTAACTGAAGCTCCACACATCCTTCGTCGATGACAAGCAGCATCGCCGGAACGAGGATAAAACGGGCAGGCCTTATTCGTTGCCAACGATGATGCCATTGCCTCATCACCGCTAGTCAGACACTTAGACAGTTAGCCTTAATCCTGAGATGAAATTAGGATGCATGGATACTCGGTTGTAAAGCTCCACACTTTAAGTATTATTTTGAGGTTACTCTTGTTTTTTTTGTTTCGCTCCTTCTGTGAGCCATACTTTGCAGACCAGACTATTTTTTAACTTGCTTTAATAAAGTGGCCGTATGCATCTTTCTGATGCAAAGGCCGGGGGATGACCTCATTTCAAAAAATAATATTTTGAGATTACACTTTAAGTATTTCAGGTACATGGTAGCTCGATGTACAGCCGAAGAGGCGACACGAGTGGGTCGCGAGACGGGGAGAGCCAGCGCGGTGGCAATGGCAAGGTGTACCAGCTACGGTACACCGTACACGGCGAGTTGTTGCCGTCGAGTGGAAAAACTTAGGTCGGTGACACTCGTTGCCGGCTGATACGTCCATTTTGCATCATGCTTTTATATTGATATTTATTGCATTATGTGTTGTTATTACACATTATGTCACAATACTTATGCCTATTCTCTCTTATTTTACAAGGTTTACATAAGGAGGGAGAATGCCGGTAGCTGGAATTCTGGGCTGGAAAAGGAGCAAATATTAGAGACCTATTCTGCGCAACTCCAAAAATCCTGAAACTCCACGAAAGTTATTTTTGAGAAATATGAAAAATACTGGATGAAGAAAGTACCAGAGGGGCCCACACCCTGGCCACGAGGGTGGGGGCGCGCCCCCTGCCTCGTGGGCCCCCTGGTGGCCCTCCGGTGCCCATCTTCTGCTATATGAAGTCTTTCGTCTGAGAAAAAATCATAAGCAAGATTACGGGAGAAACTCCGCCGCCACGAGGCGGAACCTTGGCGGAACCAATCTAGGGCTCCGGCGGAGCTGTTCTGCCGGGGAAACTTCCCTCCGGGAGGGGGAAATCATCACCATCGTCATCACCAATGATCCTCTCATCGGGAGGGGGTCAATCTTCATCAACATCTTCACCAGCACCATCTCCTCTCAAACCCTAGTTCATCTCTTGTATCCAATTCTTGTCTCTAAGTCTGAGATTGGTACCTGTAGGTTGCTAGTAGTGTTGATTACTCCTTGTAGTTGATGCTAGTTGGTTTACTTGGTGGAAGATTATATGTTCAGATCCTTTATGCATATTAATACCCCTCTGATTATGAACATGAATATGCTTTGTGAGTAGTTACGTTTGTTCCTGAGGACATGGGAGAAGTCTTGCTATTAGTAGTCATGTGAATTTGGTATTCGTTCGATATTTTGATGAGATGTATGTTGTCTCGCCTCTAGTGGTGTCATGTGAACGTTGACTACATGACACTTCACCATTATTTGGGCCTAGAGGAAGGCATTGGGAAGTAATAAGTAGATGATGGGTTGCTAGAGTGACAGAAGCTTAAACCTCAGTTTATGCGTTGCTTCGTAAGGGGCTGATTTGGATCCATATGTTTCATGCTATGGTTAGGTTTACCTTAATACTTCTTTTGTAGTTGTGGATGCTTGCATTAGAGTTAATCATAAGTGGGATGCTTGTCCAAGTAAGGGCAGCACCCAAGCACCGGTCCACCCACATATCAGATTATCAAAGTAACGAACGCGAATCATATGAACATGATGAAAACTAGCTTGACGATAATTCCCATGTGTCCTCGGGAGCGTTTTCCTTTATATAAGAAATTGTCCAGACTTGTCCTTTGCTACAAAAAGGATTGGGCCACCTTGCTACACCTTATTTACTTTTATTACTTGTTGCTCGTTACCATTTACCTCATCACAAAACTATCTGTTACCGATAAATTCAGTGCTTGCAGAGAATACCTTACTGAAAATCGCTTGTCATTTCCTTCTGCTCCTCGTTGGGTTCGACACTCTTACTTATCGAAAGGACTACGATAGATCCCCTATACTTGTGGGTCATCACCGGCGGCGTGAAGTACCGCCAAAGAAGGGGAAAATGTTGTTGGACAGATGGAGTTTTGAGTGTTTTCCATGCGTAGCACTGCACCATACTGCACTCCAGACAGCTAGCCGGGGTGGGGGAGGGCAGACGACACGTGCACACACAATGGCCCTGTTTGGATCCATAGGTTAGAGTTAGTTTGGGTTAGACTGGACTCAACTAACCCAAAAATATCCAAACAAGAGGGTTAGTTTGGGTTAGATGCATCTAACCCATCCAAAAAATCTAACCCGCCCAAGAGGTGCTTATTTGGGTTAGTTCTTCTCGGGACCACTAAAAAAACATTTTTTTTCTCTTGCTCTCGCCGCAGCAGATCCCTCCCTACTTCCTCGAAGCTTCTCGTCCTCTCCCTCCCTCCCTCTCACATCGCCCATGAAGGCGCCTCGCCGTATCCACGCTCCATCTAACTCTGCCATCCTCTTTGGCTAAAATTAGTTCAGGGTTAGAATCTAACTCTAACCTCTAACTGAGTTAGAGTATCCAAACAGGGCCAATCCCAGGCGCAGGCGCCTCTTCGCCTGTGACCTATCATAGCACCACTGCCGCTAGCTTCAACTCCCATGGCCTGCTCCTGCCACGGCATGGCGCGGCGCTCGACGGGTCACCACTAGCAATACGGCCTTGAGAAGGATTCAGAGCTGCACACACCGGTCTCTGAGAGTGAGTTGTGTAATTTGATCCCGTCTTCGAGCTGATCACCATTCAAACATTTGTTACACAAATATTTTTTTGGGAAATATTAACTTATTTTAGAATACACCATGAGGAATTATCAGTGATACAGAAGAAAAAACAAGATGATTGATACTACGCCTCACGGCGCACCACGCTAAACCAAGAGGTTGGTAACCACACCCACCACGATTACAAGTGACATCAAAGAAAAGGCCAGATGATTGGAGTCGCAAGTCACGTAAGTTGAATTGCTTCATCTTGTCATGATTTGCATTGCTACTCGTGATTATTTATGCCGCATTCTCATGATTATTTATGGTTTGTTAGATGATGTTGGCGGCCACTTTATATCAACAACACGGAGAAAAAAACATTCAATTTTAGCCATTGTTGGAAGAAACTGAACTGCAAATCAAAATGGTGGCTCAACCTCGCAACAATCCATTGGATTGGATGAGGAAGAGAGATAAGTTGTAGGGGAGAATGGCCGAGCCACCGTGCCAATGAATAATCGGCAAGCGATGGGAAATAAGTGGGACAAGTGGAGGGCCGCCCGTGGCGCTGCGGCAACAAAAATGTCCACCACATGGACATGCATTTTTCCACAAGGGAGGGGAAGAAAGAGAAGATGCACAAACTCATTTTGGATGAGCAAAAGGAGAGGATGTATTGAGACCGGGAGACACATGTTGTGGATCTAAAGGGCGAAAGCAAAGTTGGAGAAGAAAGAGTCATGTGTCAAATGTGGGCTCGAGAAAGCCCGGACTTTTGGATCAACAAAGCCTTAGAAGGAGATGTTGCAGCTTGCTCAAGACACCAAGATTTGAGGATAATGTTGGCAGACGCAAATCTTTTATATGCAGAAGGCAAGAAGTAGTTTGAGGGGAAGAAAAGGAAGATCGAGAGCTACAACCGCAACAACAGATGTGACATGGATGATGGCCGCGAGAGAACACGCGGCACAGAGTGATTCATCATGTTGGTCAGCCGTGATCCAGACGTTGAATTTTATTTTAGCTGCTTTCTTGCATTGTTCATTTGTGATGAATTTGTGCCAATAATTGATATGATCGATGTCCATGGATTTGCATGAATTTTTGGGTTTAGTTATGATGAGCGTGGCTGCTCGGCAGGATTTTGTATGAATATGACATTGTTAGATGTTGCACTCGGAGGATCCGAGGGATGTTTAAGGTGTCAGATTTGCCAAATTTGCTTGTAGTTGCTCTAAGGCCAAGTCTAACCGATCACTAAAAAATAGAGGGGATCCGGCTGAGTAAACCTTAATGAAGTATATTTACTTCACTAAGTTTTAGCCGGATATAACCGATGCCTAAATGTAACGGAGTAAAAACAATTCATTTGCATTTCATTTTCGGCCATCGAAATATTTTCTCCATTGCTTACTTATTTATTTGAAGGACATTTTGAACCACAATTAGACATTTTAATTGATATCCAACTTTCATAATTGCTCCTACTAGTTAGATTAATATTTTTCTATGTCTTCATTGTTGATTCTCTTTATTGGCTTGTCGAGCTTGCACACTGCTTTCTTCTTCGGTCCAACGAATTCGATACTGCACCGCATCTAGTCTCATCTCTAGTCTCTACTCTAGGAGGGAGTGCACGAACATATATCAAATAATATATCGATTTAATCTTATTTCTAATCTCAAAACTTGCATCCATCCTACACACAAATTTGAGCAAACAATGAGCTACAAATCGCACCGAATCCGATGAATAACCGAATCAAAACTCGCACTCACCCTATCTTTTTTGCACTTGAAGAACACACATCCGGGGTGTTCCAACATGGTCGAAACTCCACGCACCACCTGTCGCAGGTACTCGTCGCACTTTATGACTGGCAACGGGGAGCCGACGAGCTGTTGGGCCAGTGCCGAGCCAGGCCGACGGCCGAGCGTGTCTTTTTTGGTGAACCCCCGACGAGTGGGATTCAAGCGGCTAGAGGAGGAGGCCATACCTGTATGCGGCGCAGAGGCGTTGTCGGGGCTGTTCGGTTCGTTATCCGGCCAATCCATGACAAAGGCGTTGTCGCCGGCGGACGGATGTGTCAAATGCCACGACAGCAGCGGCCGCCTTAGATCTGTCGATTCTGCGCTGATGACGACGCGAGAGAGACTCAAATCCGGGTGGGCGAGGACCGAGGCGGGGCATACGGAGCGTCCACGGTGGCGGGTGGTGGCCGGCGAGGGCGGGAAGGATGGCGCCGGCGTAAATGCGGCGTGGGAGTGGGGTGAGTGTGGCAATGGGGGGAGGAGATTTTTTTTGCTTTCAAGTGGTAGCGGACCGAGTAAATACAGACGCCGATAGGAGACAGAGTCAAAATTATCCTTCTCTATTCAGCCTAAGACACTTTAAGATGCTCATGTGGCAGAATGCTTTGCAAATGTACATGTCGCGCTATGTCAGATTAGCAAAACAATTCAGACATAAAGACCACTATCCGAAAAATCTTTTGTGTAGTACGTACTAGCTTTGTGCATGCCTGTGGCTCTCAGGCGAGATGATCTTTTGTTTTTTGAGAGTACGCCAAAGGCGTATCATATTTTTATAGAAGACAGAAGACAATTACAAGAGACTACCACTTGCTGCGAACAACAAGTGTAGTTTAAGCACTACACCCGAGCTAATCCGAAGAAAAGCCACCGCATACATTACAACCACAACGCAAAGGAACCTGCCCTAAGAGCATCTCTAGTGGATGGTGTATATGGAGGTGGATGCTAAATATACACGATCAAAACCAAAAAATGTTTCCCAGTGGATCGTGTATCAGGTCGTGTACCTATACACGTCGCTCCCACGAGCGTACCTGGCGTGGGACTAAACACGACCGAACCACGCTCGTGGGCTCGCGAACAGAAGGGAAAAGAAGAGAAAAAAGCCTCCTGCTCCCGCTCCCGTTCCTCTCCGGCCGCCTCCCCAAGGTCGCCGTCGCCCCTCTCCGGCCGCCGCCCAAGGTAACCATTTTTTCCTTTCTCGCGAGCGGGAGCAGAGGGGCGGCGGCCGCACGCGCGGTGGGGGAAGGGGGGAGGGGGGAGATGCAGGGGCGGCGGAGCGGCGGGGGGAGGGGGGAGATGCAGGGGCGGCGGCCGGGCGCGCCTGTCTAATGGGGCGGCGGGACGAGCGGCGCCGTGGGGAGATGCAGGGGCGGCGGCCGCACGCCTTGCAGCCCGATCTGGCGGCGGCGCCGGTGCCGGCGCGCGCCCTAGTTTAGCCACTGGACTGACGACCTTCTCGAGCAGCAGGGGCGTTCATGTACTAATTTCTAATGCCAGGCATTTGCGGTTCGTTTTTTTGGGGGGTAATCTTAGTTGTTCGTCTAGATGTAGTGTAGAGTTGCATGTGCTTGTCTTCGCCGTGCGCTCGGTTGGTTTATCAGCAAAGTTCAGATGCGCAGCCAATAGTTCATTAGTTACGATTTTCTGGCAGTTTCCAGCGGTTGTATTTTCGGCGTATAGTTAGTCAGGCGTAACTTTCTGCCCTGTAATGCTGTTCTTTCTTACAATCTTCTGTCCATGTATGTTGTGTGCCTTCCCCTCTGTTTCCACTGTTCTATTGTGTAATTGTCCTGTCACTAAAATTGAGTTTTGTCTCTCATGTTCTGAATTTCCTCTTTTTCCTGCACTTTTGCTTCACGGTTCATTGTAATTTCAATAGCATTTCTGCGGCTGTTGTTGACCATCTTTCAAGTTTATTTTTGTACTAGTATTTGAGATCTGTCCATCATTTACTATCATGTGGAACTCTTTTCACAGTTAAAATGACCATGATTCACTGTGTCCAGTGGTCGGGTTTAAAGTTTGCTTACAGCTCTAGTACACTTCTATTACACTTACTGAGGACTTGTATTTCTTCTTTTTAGGTCAGTGTAAATTTGGTATTCTCTGTGTTTTGTTGTTCCCATGATTTGTCGCTCTGTCAGCCTTTGTAATTTGCGCCTATGTTATGTTACAGTACCTGACGACGTTAACTGTAACTCCCTTTCCTTAGAACTGTAACTACTGTAGTAACACATCCTTTTTCATTGTCTAAGTTGGGTAATTTCATACCCTTATTCCTTCTATAATTTCTTCCCTGCATGTAAATGTATAGCACACAGATGTACAAGACTTTTTTTTTACAGTCCTCTAGTAACCGAGTTACTCTTGTGTGTTTGTTCCTATACTGTAATTGTTTCGGCGCACACTACCATGACTTAATGTTTACAATAGCTGTTTGTTTTCTTCAGAGGTACTATTGGTTGCTTGCAGATGGATGCTGACCAAAGCTTCTTGGACACCCTTGGTTTTGGTTACACGCAAACACAACCAGAAAGTCCAATTGGAGAGCAGGCAACTCCATCAACTCAGCATCAAGCAACACCATCAACGCAGCAACGTTCTGCAATAATAGAGAAAGGAAAATCCAACAAAGGAAAAAATTGGTCTAGTGATGAGGACAAGGTTCTCATAGCAGCATGGGCAAAAACAAGTTTGGATATTGTTGGGAAAACCGAGATGCTTATTGGGCTAGAATTTCAGAGTACTACAACACACACAAGGAATCGTCATGGCCGGAGCGTAATCCTAATGCAATCAATTGCCGTTACACATTGATTAACAGAGAGACCTCCAAATTTTGTGGTTGCCTTCAGCAGATTTTAAATAAGGAAGAAAGTGGAAGGACTATAGCAGAAAAGGTATGCACAATATTCTACTTCTATATGTGATGTGCAATATGTGATGTGCAATATTCTATATGTGTTGTGCATTTGTATATGTGGTTGCCTATCTTGTACTTCTATATGTGATGTGCAATATTCTATATGTGTTGTGCATTTGTTAACAAATATTTATATGTGCAGACAAACGATGCACACATTCTGTTCAAGGAAATGGATGTTAAAAAAAAACGGCCTTTCACATTGATGCATTGCTATATAGAGTTTGCAAAGTATCCAAAGTGGCAGACAAGAGAACTTGAAACTTCTCTTAAGAAACAAAAGAAGACCATTGATGGAAGTCCAGGCACAGCCACCAATGATCCGTCCGATGCATCCTCAGTACGCACTGATGCAACCTCGATACATACTGATGCTCTTGAACATGAGAAAAGACCTGATGGTGTTAAGAAGGACAAGAGAGGTAAAACTGATGAGAATGCTTGCAAGCTGTCATTAGAAACTGTGTGGGCAGCAAAGCAAGAGAAGGATGAGATCAAAGAAGCGGCAAGAAATGCTCGCCATGCACAGCAATTTGAATTGCAAAAAAAGGAGATTGCACTCAGAAAGAAGGAGGATGCACGAAACGAGAGGGAGGATGCACGGAGACAGTTTGAATTAGATGAGAGGGTCATGCTGCTCGACACTAGTGGTATGACTGATGTGCAAAAGCAGTTCTACCAAGCTAAGCAGAATGAGATCCTGCTCGAGGCCTAGAGTAATGTGAGCTATTTGATATGTGAGCTATATAAACTATTTACTGCTTTCCGCTAGTTGCTGTATGAACTATTTGATAACTACAAATTCATGGATTACATCACTCATTGCATAAATTAAAACTAGATGAAAAGAAATGGATTACAGACTTATAACTAGGACATCACTCGTTTCCAAACTTTTGCCACACATGGTCAATTAGATCAAGTTTAAGCTGATCATGTTCACCTTGATTTCTAATCCGGTGAGTCATCTGAATAAAAGAGCTCAGTTGTTCCGCATGAGTATGAGAGACCGTGACTCTTTCTCCCATTGCCTCAAAAGTGCAGCTTTGCCGACCAGTTTGTCGCTCCTCTTCAACTATCATATTGTGCATTATGACACAAGCTTTCATGACATCACCGATTTCTTTACGTTTCCATCCTTTAGCAGGTCCACGAACAATGGCAAAACGGGATTGAAGAACTCCAAAGGCTCGTTCCACATCTTTCCTAGCCCCCTCTTGCCTCTTGGCAAAAGTTTTATGTTTTCTGGTATCTGGAGCTGGTATGCTCTTCACAAATGTTGCCCACCGTGGATAGATACCATCTGCAAGGTAATACCCCATTGTGTACTGATGGCCATTGATGCTATAATTCACTGGAGGAGTTTGGCCTTCAGCTAGCTTTGTAAAAACAGGAGAACGTTGAAGAACATTTATATCATTCAGAGACCCTGGTAAACCAAAATAAGCATGCCAAATCCAAAGATCTTGTGAAGCAACTGCTTCCAAGATCATAGTGGGCTCGCTGACATGGCCTTTAAACATGCCATGCCATTTTTGGGGGCAATTTTTCCAACCCCAGTGCATGCAATCTATGCTCCCTAACATACCAGGAAATCCTCTTTCCTCCCCTATTGCAAGTAACCTAGCAATGTCTTCTTCATTTGGAGATCTCAGGTACCTTTCCCCAAAAACTTCACAAACTTTGATCACAAATTTCTTGCAAGACTCTAAATTAGTAGCCTCAGCGGACCGGATGTACTCATCAGCACCATCAGCTGCTATTCCATATGTTAGCATCCGCATTGCCGCGGTAATCTTTTGCAGAGGATGTAACCCAAGAGCTCCAGAAGCACTTCTTTTTTGAGTAAAATAACCATCATAATCATGCTCAAGTATACCATCGGCTATGCGTTTGAACAAATTACGGGACATCCTAAATCTATGCATAAAAAGTAAATGAGACAGGGAAATGAAAAAAGGGCTAAAGCAGAGAAGTGTAGTAATTACGAACCTTCGTCGAAACAAATGTTCGGGATAGCGAGGAACTTCTTTGAAGTAGTCGTCCCGCAGAAGAACAAATCCGGCATCTCTTCCTCGATTGATTGTTTGACGCCATGCTTGGAACCGCCATGGCGTCGAGCGTTCATCCTCTCTTCCTCCTCGTGCTCGGCGAATGCTGCAAGTATGAGTTCATCGTCGCCAGATGAAGATGACGAAGAACTCATGTCCAAAGTGGATGCGGTCATTGTGTTGCGTGAGAGACGATAGAGAAATCTACGTGAGAAGAGAAGTCACAGATAGAAGTGCTAGAAGAGAGATGGTAGGGGTGGTTTATATAGACTAGAAATACGACCGTTGAAAATATAGCCGTTTGAAAATATAGCCGTTGGAATATACACGTCCAAATTTACACGTTCCACTGAAAAACTGAGAGGTGTATATTTTAGCAAGGTGTATATGGACGTGTATATGGAGATATCCACGTCCAAATTTACACCATCCACTAGAGATGCTCTAACCAGAGCAACAAAGCCGCGTCTCGACCAACACCGATCACTCGAAGAGCAGCAACTTTCACCGAACTTCCCTTGTCGACGCACCAACCACCCATGATTACCGAAAAGAAGATGGCAAGTGGAGATGGCGAGTGGGTGGCGGGACTCAGATAGTCCCGAGATAGCCACCTTCTTGTACTCACCGGCGTTGGCGTACCTAGCGCCCAAGAGACTCTACTCGGACCAACGACACGCACCGGAGAACTGCAACACAGAACATCCTAGCCAAGTCTCCACACACGATGCTCTCAACAGAGAAACGACGCCAAGACGCCGCCATCACCGGTCCAAGACCTAGGCTTTCACCTGGAGACAGCAACCCAAGCAAGAAGGGAAGATGCCGATACACCTAAGCGACGCCTCCAAGGAGGGGAACGACGCCCACGGGCGCCGTCGTCACGACACCGATCGAAGACGGCAGGATTTTCATCCTTAACATCGCCCACCTGCCACCCCTCGCGAAGGAATAAGGCCTGTCTGTGTTGGATCACACCGCCGCCGCCGCAGCACCTCGCCATCGTGGTCATAGCGTCACAGAACACCAGATACCCAGCATGGCGAGGCCACACCTTTCAGCAACCACCACCCTCACGGCCGAGGAAGAACACCACCAGCACATCTCCCACATCCAGCACGGCCAGGAGCTGCACCACCTCCTGGCGGTACACACCGCGGTGGCCACAGCCCTGGAACCCACAGACGGAGAACCTGAAGCGCATCCAACACTGCAGCAGCCACCGCCCTGAGCCACGGACGCGCGCTCCACCAGAGTTCCCTGATGCGAGCCGCCGTTCCAGGCGCAGACCACCCAGATCCAGCCCGTGCCGCCACCTACCTCTCCAAGATGGCACCTTCTGCTTACTCGCAGGCACAGGCAGGAGGCAGACCACCAACCCCGACCGCCGCAGCAAATCCCGGCCATCGCCAGTGCGGCCTCTCCTGGCCGAGATCTGCTGCCTCTAGGGCCTGGGTGCGCAGCCCCTCCAACCTCCGCCCGACGCCGCGAAGAACACCGTGCCCAGCACCTCCACTTCGAGCCCTCGGCCGTGCTCCGCCTTGCCATACGCACCTCGCCGCGCGCCGCCTCACCGGAGATCCCCACCGCGACGCCCCCTTGACGCCGCTCCCCCGCGCGAGGGAGGCTCGTCGGGGCGCGCTGACCTCGCCCGCTGCCTTTAGCAGCCGGGCGTGGCCGCCACCGCCGGCGCCGGTGGCGGCAGCGGCCGGGGGAGGGAGGAGGTCGGCCGCTCTGCTCGATCTAGGGTTGGGGCCTCCGGAGACGCTCGCGCGAGCGACCCGGTAGGCGAGTTGCATTCTCAGTTTTTGAAGTTATAGGCGAGATGATCTCGAGCCAAACTAATCATTTATGTCCGCTTTAGAGCAACTCCAATGGGGCGACCCAAACGGACGCGCGCTTTGTCTGCTTTTTATCCGTTTGGGTCGGCCAGGCGGACATGCGCGTCTGCATTTTAAAATAGGTCGGCTTGACCGCCCAACGGGGAGGCCGACCCAAATGTGTCGGCGTGAAAAAAAAGTTGCATGAAATAAACATAATTAAACATAAAGTGGCCGTTCAAACGCCGGCCAAAGTCCACCTAAATCTAATAAAACATTAAAAAAAGTCTGCTGCCGCCCCGCACGCTGCCCTAGACATCGTCGGCCTTGCCCTTGCCCTTGCCGTCGACTCCGCCGTCGTCGGTGAGGTCGATGAAAACCGGAGCAGGGCCAGCCCACCCGAACGCCGCCTGGTACGCTGCCAGGGCAGCCTCCTCCGGCGTCTGCTGGGGCGACGGCCTTGCGGCCAGCCGCGCGCGCTCCTCCTCCTCGAGCCGGAGCGCCTCCGCGTCACGTTGGAGCATGGCCTCGTAGCGCATCTGCTACTCGCCGCCGGCCTGCTCCTGGCGGAGCCAGTGCTCCTTCCAGCGCTCGAGGTGGGCCTCCTCCTGCTCCGGCGTCGCGGCAAAGTGGACGGGAGGCGCGCTCACCCACTCGCCATACTGGCCCGTCCACGAGTAGGGCTCCTCCGGCCAAGTGGGTGGAGGCGGGGAGCGCTTTACGTGTCGGCTCCTGCTCCGGCTTGGGCTGGACGAGCAGCGACAGTGGCTATGGCGGCACGAAGAGCGGGGTGTGGATGGAGTCCCCCGCCGCCAACAGGGCAAGGGCTTGCTCCAGCCCATCCCAGTGCGCGTCCTCCTCGAGGCGGCTAGCCTCCAGCGCGTGCTGCAGGGCCTCCTCGAGGGCGGCTTGGTACTCCGCCTCCGCCTCCATGTCCTCCGGGTCTACCTGCGGGGGCGGCGGCGGGAACGGCGGCAGGACGGCGTCGACACCAGAGCGCCGTTGCTCCTCGTGTTCGAGGGCGAACCACGCCTCCCAGTTGGGTGAGTCGGCGGCGTACTCTGGCAGCCGATGCTGCTCCGGCGTGAGCTGCGCGCGGCGCCTGCGCACCTCGTCGTCGTGCGCCCGCTGGCTACGCGGAACTGCCGGCATGGGGATCCGCTGCTGATCCAGATGCCAATGGTGCGGCAGCATGACATCGGGGTACAGCAATGGCTGCCTATACTCTCAGTGCCACTGCGCTTGGTGCGCCGGGGTGTGCAGGCGCCGGCGACCAGGGCGGAAACGCGGCGCCGCCGGAGGGGGAGGGGGAAGGGTAGCACGGGAGGACGAGGCGCCGGGGGTGCCCTTGCCCTTGCCATTGCTGCTGCCGAAGAGGCCCATGGGCGCGCTAGGGTTTGCGGTCGCCGGCGAGGAAGCAAAAGGAGTGGTGGGGGGGGGGGCAGATGTGGACGGGAGAAGTGGATGAGGCCGACCCCGCCGCACGCGTGGTTAAAAAAGGACGCTTCCACTGGCTGACGCATGGGCCCGCTGTCGGTGGTCGTCATAAATAAGACGACCGGTGGCGGTTGGGTGGCCGCCAGGTGGGGACGCGATGGACGGCGAGGAGACACGCGGCGCGTCCGCGCCAACGTATTCCAGGCGCAATTTTGGGCTGGAAATGGGTCGGCGCGGACGCAAGACGGACACGATTTGAGTCCGGGTCGGCGCGTTGGGCCTCCAGTTTTGTCCGTGCCGATCCAAACGGACGCGGGCGGACGAAATGGGTTGCCCCATTAAAGTTGCTCTTATGGGATTGTGCGTACTTGAGCTTCTCTGTTTTTCCTTTTTCCTTTTGCGGAGGAGCTTCTCTGCGTTGTGAATAATAATCTAGAAATACGTACTACTATTTCCTAGTGGCCGACTGGCCGTAGTAGTAGGAATAGTGCTGACTGCTGAGACGATAAAATAAAATATGCATCTCGACCAGGCCGAGCTCTGTGTCAGGCCGGTGGAGGCGCCGTTGGCTGGCACGTCTGGTCATGCTCATATGAGCATGCCTCTTCACTGTATTGCAGGCCTGGACGACCAGACCCTTCACGTAGCATCACAAAGAGACGGTGGAGAGGCGGACGCCAAGACGAGATTCAACGGTCTTGGCGTGTGCCAACGGTCGGAACGCGACGCGCACGCCGTTGATGCGCGATTTTTCCATCGACGAGATAGTTGCCCAGCCATACCACCCGTCTCGAATGGTCTTTTTCTTTAAAGTATGCTTATATTCAAATCATGAATAATACTACAAAGTCTTTAACCCGTGTAAACACACCTAACACACACGTAATGAACGAGAAAAACATAGAGCACCGTAACACAACTAGTAAAACATGAATATCTTCATAGCTCTCTCTCAGCATTCCTAAACCTTGCGAGAAGACTCCCGCAACGCTGAAATCTGCAACTGTACCCAAGCAGGTCATCATTTTCAACCATGGCATAATCGCTGTCACGCTGCTCCCTCTTTTCTACGCCCTCGTGTCGAAAAGGTCAGAATACATTTATGCATTCAACACACCTGCACCAGCCTTCGTCATTTGTGGCTTTAAGTACCGTTATATGTGCCCCTTCCAGATGGAAGAGAGTTAGGATCCGGTTCCGACGCCGCGGCCAAGCAAACCACCCGGGCAAAGCAAGACATCCATCCAGCAGCAACACAAAGAAGTAGGAAGAACAACAACAACAACAAAATCATACCGGCGAGGAGGAAGAAGAATCTTCGTCTCTACACAACCACCACCCATTTGAGGACCAACCCCCCACATGCCGGTCAACCTCCAGACACCATAGCCTGCAACCTCGATGAGATTCGGGGATCCCCATCCCGCTGACTCCTAGACGGAGGCAAGAGCCCCGCCTGGCCGCGAACGGAGCCCGAGCAAATTTATTCAGACGTGTCGTCGTTGCGACGACCTCGGCAGCGACTCCCTCAACCCTAACCCTACTGAGAACATCTGACGCACAGATCTGAGGTTCCCCGTTCCTCTTGCTGCCGGAGCGGCCAACGAAGGAAGAGGAAACCAGCAGCGGCGACACACAAAGGTACCCGTCGTCTCCTGTTCGCGTGGCTAACCCTAACCCCTCGTGTTTTAACCTCCCGGGGCACTAGGTCTTTTCACGTACAGTTCGGTGTGTGATGCATAGTTTTTCACGTAGTACTAGATTACTAGGAGTGGCTGAACCAGGTTTTATTACAAATGGGTATGCATATTTCAAAATTAGTATTATCCCGATTAATTAGAATGAACTAGTATGTTAAAAGAGAGAGACAAAATTAAAGATGTACACCCATTTTTCACAAAGAAAGAAGTTGCACACCCATTTTGTACCGTGGCTCCGACCATGACCGATTGACTACTACTACTCTCTAAATATATTAAGTTATTAAGCTTCCAAGTTGAAGCCCTGGGAGAGTTCGGGTATTTTTTTTTCTTCAAATGAACCCGTCTGTGAGAGGGAAAATTATTCATTAATATATTAATAACTCTCAAGAATATATTAATAACACCGGATGCAACCGGTTAGAGGCCCAAAGGGGGAGACGTCAACCGGCCCCGCAGAGACCGGAAAGACGCCATGAGCAGAACGACAACCCAGTTGCGTCGATCCCAACCTTAGTCTTTTATTTCATTTGAAACATTTTCAAATTTGCCTTCGTGATTATCGCCCACTAGCTTGATCATGCAAAGTTATGAATAAAGGTGATTCTCACACATCCTTTTCGCAACTTTCTTTTTCATATGAACATACCGACTCTCCTGCGGTAGGTTTTGAGGCGGAGTCTAAAGAGATCCTCCTATTTACCTGACTCGTGGGCTGCATCATAATGTTTGGGCCGGTTTAGGTGTTGCATCCCAAGATCCTTCAAACAACCTCGGGGGCTGCATCAAGGTACACCGGCCTCCGTTGCAAAACAGCCAAAGGCTTGAGCTCAGACAAAGCCGGCTTCCCTCTCTAGTACATGACTTCGATCAACTCGCTCATGGGATGTAAAACAAAAGGTAGGTCATGTCTGCTCAAAGTCCTTGGCTTCCTTTTCCGGTGTGCTTGGATGTTGGAGGCAAAGTGCTCAGTGACCCAAGTGGTTTCATCCCTGATGTTGTCACGGGTGTTGTCATGGTGGCTAGAGCGGTCGCCACCAAAGAAGAAGGGTTAGGCGGATCCGAGGCCTTCTCCATGGGCTATCCTCTATGTTGGGCTATGGGATTCTATCGTTCCTGGATTTGCATGAGAATCCTATGCTCACCTTCTCCTACGGAGGACACCGTGAGGCTGGACAAGGAGACGAGGGGAGTGAGAAGTTGCATACTACAAATAGGTTTGGAGCTCATCCTTGATGGTGCTTGCGGTAGGGCAATGATGCCTGCGACAGAGGTTGGCGACCAACATTCACCACCACATCATCGATTTCTCTGGCCAAAGAGCGGCCTTGTTCATCCCTCCCGCGTTGGACGCCAGACGGAAGGCACGTCGGGTTTTGGTTGGAATCCATGGCTTCCTTTACGGGTGAGCTTGGATGTTGGAGGCGAAGTGCTGGAGATCACGACAAACTTGAGTGGTTTTGTCCTCGATGTTGCCGTGGTTGAATTCGATCATGATGTGTGCTAAACCCAACTGTTTTTTTATGTATAGGGTCATCTTTGTAGAAGTTGGTAATATTATGTAATTTCTTTTGTTGGGGTCTTGATGTGAAATGTATTGCAAGGTCTATATAATATGTTCTGAGTGCTCCAAAACCCTTCTCTGCTCAAAAGGGAAGGGGATGAAATGAGAGATGATCGTTTCATTTTGTTGCCTAGCTAGTTGAGCAATCCATTATCGGATATAAGAAACATGCAAGGGGGACTTTTCTTTCTTTTCGAGTCAAAGTGCTTATACAAATTTTAGATGATTTAATAAATAGTAAGTTTAGAATTAGGTTCGAACTATAGAATTATATATTTATTAAATGCTTTATAATTTAACTTTAAAAAAAATACTTTTCATAATTAATTTTATGTGGAAAATTATTTTGCCAAATCCCAAATTATATTTAAAATTATTGGTTTTTAGTAAGAATATTGAATTCATTTTATGTGGAAGATTACTAAGAATCTCAAAGGGTTTTTGCCTGGTCCAATAATACCCATACGGTAACATGGTATGACCCTTGAGTGAAAACACTAGTAGAAAATATGCCTTTAGTCCCGGTTCGCAAAGGCCATTAATCCCGGCTGTGCAACCGGGACTAAATATGCGCGACTAAAGGCTCCCCCCCTTTAGCGCGCCTCTTACGAACCGCGACTAAAGGCCCGTCCACGTGGGCGCCAGGAGTCCGTCGGGGCGGAGGACCTTTAGTCCCGGTTCTCGTGGCTAACCGAGACTAAAGGCCTCCTCCGCAGGTTTAGGGTTTTAGCCCCCCTAAACCTGGTTTCTTTTTAATTTGTAGTGTTTTATTTCTTTTATTTTTTATTTTGTGTTTTATTTTAATTTTGATGAAGTTTCAGTACACATATTCTACGCTACTATATACATGCATATGAAATTTCAAACAAGAAGAATTCAAGAGGAATATATAATATATATTCAATCTCGGGTGACCATATACAACTTCGAACAAGTTTCCATACACAATTAGGATGGATGACCATATACAACTTCGAACAAGTTTCAATCTCGGGTATGCATATAAATTTCTTCGTCCTCGGTATAGTGTTCTCCTTTAGGATTGATGACTTCCCTCATGAAAAATCCTGCTAATTCATCTTGAATTGGTCGGAAGCGAGCTTCTGGACTAAGCCTCCTCCGCAAGTTATCCGTCGCCTTCCGCACGCTATCCGATGCCTTCCGCTCAGAGGTGTGTCTCCGGATGTTCTCACAAACATAGTATCCACATAGATTGGTCCCCGGTGGCTGCTTATCCACATTAACTAACCTTCTAAAATCTAGCTCATGTTTGAATTCACCGACAATTTCTTCTGAGAACCGTCTCCAAACCCTACAGGGCAAAGAAAATTAAATGAACAAGGGAGTTATTAGTTACTTGATATTAGGAAATGAACGAAAGAGACCGATCGATATAGAGCTCAAATGATTGAAAATAATTACTTTTGCAGCATTTTTCTCATGTCGGCCCAACGCTTTGGATCCGAATCCATAGAGTCCATGATTAGAACTCTGGAGGTGTGAAGTTCAATATTTAGCAGAATCCAGTGGAACCTGCGGACACGTTACATGCACAGTCATGCATAACTCATCGATTAGACATACCATGCATGGAGTAAACAAAAGAGAATGGGCACAAGAGAGAAACACTCACCCAAAATGGTAAGGAAATAGAATATGACTTTTGAGTTGATGCTTTCTAAGAAACTTGTACAAGTCTTTCTCCATGTCTTCGGGGTGATTTTGTAACACATGTCCATTAACGATATGTGGGTCAATGAACCCAACATCATGGATGTTTCTTATTTTGCATTCCCAAATCTTCAATCTGCATAATAGCGTACGCAACAATATAGTTAGGACAATATATATATATAGTGCAGGCAATGAAGAACGAGATGAGGTAGAAATAAATCACTTACAGAACGTAGCAACTCAGGATAGATTTGTCGAGCTCGCGCAGATTGAACAGCTGGAACAATTCACTCATATGAACTTGTACAGAGTACCGTTTGGTGTGATGCTCCTCTGTAACATCCGCATAAATATATTCTTTGTCGGCCCATGTTATGAATTGCTTGTACCAACGTAGCAGATTTCGCATTTGTGGTGGTAGACTCTTTTCCCGCGCAGGCTCGACGAGAGGCCCATTCCGCACATATTGTAATGCTATCTCACATACTGGCGCATCCTCAAGGCCTAAGAAGGCACGAAGAGTCAAACCCATCTCGGACGCTTGTTTCATGGCACTCGCTACAGTCAATCCAAGTGCTGCCGCAGCTGCTATGATCTCGGGGTCCTCTTCCGGACCGGCTTTCACTATGAGCGGGGGGATCGATTGTTTATTCTGCATCCCGAGCTGGTCAACTTGTTTCCCGCTTTTTTTACTTTCTTCTTTCTCCTCCTTCAATATTTTTGCTTGCCTACGAAGTTCATGTCCATAGTCGTCAGGCATATTCAGCTCGGCTTGGGACGGTGTCGTCAAAAAATCCTTAGCCCACTTCTTTTGCTTCTCAGTGAATACTTGCTTGGGCTCAGGCTCTTTTATCGCCTTCGTATCCGCCTTCCATTTCTCATAATGAGCAGACGCGGCCAATTTGGTTTCAGCTTCACTAAGTTCCCAAGGCCTTGGGAGGAGAGGCTTCAGTGATGGCTCCGGTACCCTTGTGGTCTTAGGTACATAAGGGTCCGGGTTAATAGTCCAGGAGCGGGTTTCCTTGCTGTCCGCCTGCTTCTGCTTCTTCGCCGGAGGTGGATTGGGGGGCGTCGTACCCGCCGGAGGAGGATTGGGGGGCGTCGTACCCGCCGGAGGAGGATTGGGGGGCGGCGGCTGCTTACCCGCCGGAGGTTGTGGATCGGGGGACGGCGTCGAATGGCGTGAAGGAGGTGTAGGTGAACCACCACGACCACCACCACCGCCACCACCACCACCACCACCATCGGAGGGGGGTGGACTTGTTAGCCTTGGCGCCTCGCCTGGAAACACTATGTACTTCTTTTTCCATAGAATGATCTGGCGCTTGACATCTCCAAGTCTTCTCTCCCCTTCGGGTGTAGCTTTGTCAATCTCCAGGTCCTCAAACTCTTGGACTATGTCTTCCACCGTGACACGAGCATAGCCATATGCAATGGGGTTGTTGTGGTGGAGTGCTCCAGGTGTACAGGGTAAAGCACTGCCGGTAGCTACCTTCGTGGAAACGTTCCCCACGGGATAATGCAGATCACATTCTTTCATCTCCTTTACATCATCCACGGGGTAGTGAGGCTCCGGTGCACGAATCTCGATCATCGGTGCATTAGCACCAGGCGGGGCATCCGTGGAAGCCACGCTGCTTCTCCGCTGCTGGCTTCCGCGATCCGCTTCATGATCTTCATGCGGCCCTGCAGCCGATTTTTCTTTTACTAGTTCATGCACGGTCTGCTTCAACTCATGGAGTTCCGATGCAAACTTCGCCAAAAGATCTGCATCCCGGTCCGTCTTTCTCTTACGGCTTCTGTAACAGTACGGGTCATTGTCCTGGGAAAACCCTACTTTCCACGGAATTCTGCCTTTGCCTCGTACACGTCCTCCGTGTTCATCATTCCCGAGGGCTGTTGTCAGTGCGTCTTTCTCTCTGTTGAACTTGATCAAGCCCTCTTGAGCTTGGGTCATTGCGTCAATAAGGGCTTGGGTGGGAGCAAACTTTTTCTTCCGGTGAACACACACCCCTGTCTCCGGGTCTAGCGATCCCCCATGCCCGTACCACCAGCTTTTGGCCCTTGGGTCCCATCCCTCTGTACCTAGAGGGATTCCTCGCACCCTCAGGTCCTCCTCCATCTTCTGCCACTTAGGCTCCGAAAGGCGGTATCCTCCTGGCCCCATAATATGATGGAACTTTTTCTTACTCGCATTATCCTTATTTTTTTCGATATTTCCTTGAAATGCTCCGATTTCTTTTGCCTCACAAATTCTGGCCAATCATCTTTCAGTTTCTCATGTTGTCCATTGAAATCCGGAGTCTTGCCCTTGTTGACATAGTCACGGGTTAAATTTTTCTTGAAGTTCCGGAATGCTTCGCCCATCTTCTGAAGAGCGAACTCTTTAACTAGCCTCCTCCTCTCACGTCCACCCGGAACCTCGTTACCGAATTCATCGACTTTGTTGTATTCCGGAGGTAGAATGAAATGTTCCATAAGCTTTCTCCAGCAATCCTTTTTCGTTCTCTTGTCGACAAAACTGAAACCAAGACGTGCCTTCTTTGGCTCCTTCCATTCCTGGACGGTGATCGGGACGTTGTCTCTAACAACGACTCCGCATTGGTTGATAAACTTTGAGGTGTGCTGTAGGGGCTTGCCGGTTTCACTGACAAAATCAATGGCATATGTTTCTCCTGTTTTCATCGCCTTGGATTTGCCACGCTTTGTCGTACTCGATCCGGCCGAGGGCTAAAAAAAGAAAGAGAGTCGCGCGCGTTAATACATATGTATTCACATTTCAGTAAGTTTGTATCACGAGAGGCTCAATGTATATATATACCTCGCCGGAGGTGGTTGCTACTTGCAATTCGAGATCGTCGTTTGTTGACGGTTGACCTCCGTCGACAATGTCCGTTCCTTCACCTTCTTGATCATCGACAATGTCTGTTCCACCGTCAAGGTTCAGAAAAGAAGAGACTACATCCTCTTCTTTCTCATATTCTGAGCCCGGCACATAAGGAATCTCGTTGTTTATGATGCCCATTAAATAACGTTCAGCCTCCGGATCCCTAAGCGGCTCGGCTCTATCGTCCGCCATATGTCACTCCTGCATGTAGTAAAAATTAATTAAGTATAAAGGAATTAAAAAATAAGATTAAGGGGACATAGAGGAGGAGCAGCTACGGTTGAATGATTAAGAGCTACTAAAAAATAAAATTGATGTTTTTCCTTTTCTTTTTCCTTTTCTTTTTCCTCTCTGCTCTCTCTTTCCTTTTCTTTTTCCTTTTCTTTTCCTTTCTTTTCCTTTCTTTTCCTTTATACAATTATTCCCAATAATTTCCTTTCTTCTTCTTTTTCCTCTCTGCTCCTCTTTCCTTTCTTTTCCTCTCTGCTCTCTCTTTCCTTTTCTTTTTCCTTTTCTTTTCCTCTCTGCTCTCTCTTTCCGTTTGTTGACGGCAGGCGGCGGCGGGAGGCGGAGGACGGCAGGCAGGCGGCGGCGGGCGGCGGAGGCAGCGCGCAGGGGCAGGGGCAGCGGTGGCGGCGGCGCGCAGGGCAGGGCAAGGGCAGGGCAGCGGTGGCGGCGGCAACGCGCAGGGGCAGGGGCAGCGGTGGCGGCGGCGCGCAGGGGCAGGGGCAGCGGTGGCGGCGGGCAGGGCGGCGGCGCAGTGCAGGGCAAGGGCGGCGGCGTAGGGCAGGGGAAGTGGGGGCAGAAGCTCACTGGGGGCGGCGGAGCTCACTGGGGGCAGGGCGTCGGCGTCGGGGCAGGGCGTCGGCGTCGATCGGCGTCGGGGCAGTAGCCTGGCGGCCTCGGCGTCGATCGGCGTCGGGGCAGGGCGTCGGCGTCGAGAGGAGAATGGGAGGTGGGGGAAAATTTACTAAGTGCTGTATATATAGACAGAGCATTAGTCCCGGTTGGGGACACCAACCGCGACTAAAGGTACCCTTTAGTCGCGGTTGGTGTCCCCAACCGGGACTAAAGGTTCTTTCGCGCCGCTTTCGTTCCCGCGCGGAAAGAGCCTTTAGTCGCGGTTCGTGTCACGAACCGCGACTAAAGGTCCTTTTTCATATACTTTTTATTTGAAAATCTTAAAAATACAAATAATATATCAAAAAATTCAGAAAAATAAAACTAATTCATTTTAAAATCTTAAAAATAGAAATAATATATCAAAAAATTCAATAAAATAAAACTAATTCATTTTAAAATCTTAAAAATACAAATAATATATCAAAAAATTCAGAAAAATAAAACTAATTCATTTTAAAATCTTAAAAATAGAAATAATATATCAAAAAATTCAAAAAAATAAAACTAATTCATTTGAAAATCTTAAAAATACAAATAATATATCAAAAAATTCAGAAAAATAAAACTAATTCATTTTAAAATCTTAAAAATAGAAATAATATATCAAAAAATTCAAAAAAATAAAACTAATTCATTTTAAAATCTTAAAAATACAAATAATATATAAAAAATCCAGAAAAATAAAACTAATTCATTTTAAAAATTCAGACCGATTGTTTTGTTCTACATCCTCGATCCCTTGAAGGTTTGACAAAAGGTTTGATACATCATTCAGTTCATCGACCAAATACAAATCATCCGGATTCGCCATCGTACGTTTTAATTCACATGATCCATTCAACAAAGTTTGGTACAATAAATTATTACACATCAATTCTTCCCTTGTGTCCCTGCTTGCTTACGATTGTGCCGTATCCATGGAGCATCCTCATCATTTAACTTAATGCTTGGGTCAGTGTTCACTTTGAAGGGCGGAATTTCACCAAACATATTATAATCTTCTGACATGTCTGTCTTGTCCTCCACTCCCACGATGTTTCTTTTCCCTGAAAGAACAATGTGGCGCTTTGGATCATCGCATGATGTACTGATCGTTTTCTTATCTTTCCGTTTCCTCGGTTTGCTACTCATGTCCTTCAAATAAAAAACCTGAGCGACATCTTTGGCAAGGACGAATGGTTCGTCAAGGTAACCAAGATTGTTGAAATCCACCATTGTCATTCCGTATTGCTCGTCCACCTTTACCCCACCTCCTGTTAGCTTGAACCATTTGCACCGGAACAAAGGGACCTTAAAGGAGGGTCCATAGTCAAGTTCCCATATCTCCTCTATGTAACCATAATATGTGACCTTTTGCCCATTCTCGGTTGCTGCATCAAAGCGGACACCACTGTTTTGGTTGGTGCTCTTTTTATCTTGGGCGATGGTGTAAAATGTATTCCCATTTATCTCGTACCCTTGGAAAGTCGTTATAGTCGAAGATGGTGTCTTGGCCAACATGTACAGCTGATCTCCAACATCATTGTCATTCATTAAATGTTTTCGCAACCAACTGCCGAAAGTCTCCATGTGGGCCTTTCTAATCCAGGATTCAGGCTTCCCCGGGTTGTCCGAGCGTAAAATATTCTTGTGTTGCTCGAAGTACGGAGCCACCAAGCTGGAATTTTGCAGAACTGTGTGGTGTGCTTCAGTCATAGAATGACCGTCCATACATATCGTTGATTTCCTTCCGATCGTGCCTTTTCCACTTAGTCTCCCCTCGTGCCGCGATTGAGGAATACCAATCGGCTTAAGGTCAGGAACATAGTCAATACAGAACTCAATTACCTCCTCATTTCCATAGCCCTTGACGATGCTTCCTTCTGGCCTAGCACGGTTACGAACATATTTCTTTAATACTCCCATGAACCTCTCAAAGGGGAACATATTGTGTAGAAATACAGGACCGAGAATGGAAATCTCTTCGACTAGGTGGAGCAGGAGGTGCGTCATAATATCGAAGAAGGATGGTGGGAACACCAACTCGAAACTGACAAGGCATTGGACCACATCGTTCTGTAACCGTGGTAGATCTTCTGGATTGATTACCTTCTGAGAGATTGCATTGAGGAATGCACATAGCTTCACAATGGCTACTCGAACATTTTCCGGTAGGAGCCCCCTCAAAGCAATCGGAAGCAATTGCGTCATAATCACGTGGCAGTCGTGAGACTTCAGGTTTAGGAACTTTTTGTCCGCCATGTTTATTATTCCCTTTATATTCGACGAGAAGCCAGACGGGACCTTCATACTGCTCAGGCATTCAAAAAAAATGACCTTCTCTTCTTTGGTAAGAGCGTAGCTGGCACGACCTTGAAACCATTCCGGATGCCGGTCATCTGGGTCTTTCAAAAGTTGCTGGTCCTGCCGTGCTTCCTTTGTATCATTTGTCTTCCCATACACGCCCAAGAAGCTTAGCAGGTTCACGCAAATATTCTTCGTAACATGCATCACGTCGATTGCAGAGCGGACATCTAGGACTTTCCAATATTCTAGCTCCCAAAATATAGATTTCTTCTTCCACATGGGTGCGTGCCCGTCAACTCCCCGCGGAACTGATTGTCCGCCAGGACCCTTTCCAAAGATGACTTTCAAATCCTTGACCATATCAAATATCTCAGCACCAGTACGTTCCGCAGGCTTCGGCCGGTGATCTGCCTTGCCGTTGAAATGCTTGCCTTTCTTTCTTACGTTATGATTTCGGGGAAGAAATCGACGATGACCCAGGTACACGTTCTTCTTACAATTACCCAAACGTACACTTTCAGTCTCATGTAAGCAGTGCGTGCATGCATTGTATCCCTTATTTGTCTGTCCCGAAAGGTTACTGAGAGCAGGCCAATCGTTGATGGTTACAAAAAGCAACGCTCGTAGGTCAAATTCCTCTTCTTTGTGCTCATCCCAGACACGTACACCAGGTCTGCCCCACAACTGTAAAAGTTCATCAACTAATGGCCTTAGGTACACATCGATGTCGTTCCCGGGTTGCTTTGGACCTTGGATGAGCACTGGCATCATAATGAACTTCCGCTTCATGCACAACCAAGGAGGAAGGTTGTAGATGCATAGAGTCACGGGCCAGGTGCTATGGCTGGAGCTCTGCTCGCCAAAAGGATTCATGCCATCAGTACTTAGACCAAATCTTATGTTCCTTGCGTCAGCTGCAAAATCTTTGAACACTCTGTCGATCTTTCTCCATTGCGTTCCATCAGCGGTGTGTCTCAACTCCCCGTCGGACTTACGGTCCTCTTTGTGCCATCGCAACGACTTGGCATGCTTTTTGTTCCTGAACAGACGTTTCAACCGTGGTATTATAGGAGCATACCACATCACCTTGGCGGGAACCCTCTTCCTGGGTTTCTCGCCCTCAACATCGTCACCAGGGTCATCGCCTCTGATCTTATAACGCAATGCAGTGCATACAGGGCATTCATTCAAATTCTCGTATTCACCGCGGTAGAGGATGCAGTCGTTAATGCATGCATGTATCTTCAGAACCTCTAAACCTAGAGGGCAGACAACCTTCTTTGCTTCGTACGTACTGGCGGGCAACTCGTTATTCTTCGGAAACATATTCTTCAACATTTTCAGCAAATTTTCAAATGATGAGTCAGCTACACCTTCCTGTGCCTTCCATTTTAGCAAATCCAGTGTGCAGCCCAGCTTTTTCAGACTATTATCGCATCCTGGGTACAACGACTTTTTGTGATCCTCTAACATGCGATCCAAATTCTCCCTCTCCTTGTCAGTTTCGCAGCGTCTCCGTGCATCAGCAATGGTCCGACCAAGATCATCAGCGGGCTCATCATGTGCCTCTTCTTCACCTTCACCTAACCCTTCCCCACCTTCAGCATCATCCTCCATGAAAGTATCACCGAAATGATCATGATAGTTGTCATCGATATCATCCCCTTCTTCATCTTCTTCCATTCTAACCCCTCTTTCTCCATGCTTGGTCCAACAATTATAGCTTCGCATGAAACCGTGCCGAAGCAGGTGCATGTGAACGTCTCTTGAGGAGGAGTAACCCTTCTGATTCTTACAGACAGCACATGGACAGATAATAAAACCTCGCTGCTTGTTCGCATTTGCCACTACGAGGAAATCTTTCAAACCCGTAGTGAACTCGCCGGAGAGTCGGGGACCGTACATCCATTGCCGATTCATCTGCATTATTATTATATAAAGTATATAATTAACCATCATGCATTTGTTAAACTAACTAGCTAGAAATAATACAAATTAAACAATGAACTACACACATGCATATTTTATCAATGACACATGAAAGGTTCAAGTTGCTAACCGCGATCGCGGAGGAAAAATAAATGAGAAAGCTCAAGTGTGGCTCGGACACTTCATATCATGTTTGTTTCATGCTCTCGGGCATTTCATCGAACACCTTGTGTGCATAGGAGGAACCAAAAGCAAACCCACCACCCCCCTTCTGAATTGTGGCTAAGTGAAGTGAGCTGAGTCCTATATATAGGGATGGGCCTTTAGTCCCGGTTGGCCTGGCCAACCGCAACTAAAGGCCTTCGGGCCAGCCTGAGGACCTTTAGTCCCGGTTGGCCAGGCCAACCGGGACTAAAGCCCCTCCCGTCCGCCAGCTGTCGACCGAGCGCGCTGGGCCCAGATAGTTGGTCGCGGGTCTCCTCCCGAACCGCGACTAAAGACCCCTTTGGTCGCGGTTCGATTATTTTAGGGACTAATGGGGGCGTATGGAAGCCTCTGTTTCTACTAGTGAAAATAGGGAATATGTTAATGCATGATCGGGCAAGCCAAACTATATATCATTAACATATTGAAATGTGTCAAGTAAAAGCACTACACTTACAATAGTACAAAAACTCCACACGGGCCAAAAAGTCCTGAAGTGACGTGTTTGGATGCTAACTGCAGGGTAGTACGACCAGTGTTGTACATAGAACTAGGAAGCAGCAATTTTTTAAATAATACATTTTTTATTAATTTACAGAAATAA
The DNA here is from genome assembly GCF_018294505.1 of Triticum aestivum. Taxonomy (NCBI): domain Eukaryota; kingdom Viridiplantae; phylum Streptophyta; class Magnoliopsida; order Poales; family Poaceae; genus Triticum; species Triticum aestivum. The sequence continues at coordinate 463,014,275 of NC_057796.1, forward strand.
TACGCCAAACTTTTATTTTCTAAAAATAATACGGCCTCGTCTCGCCGGAGGAGGAGTGGACCCCATCGGCCTACTGCTGGACGACTGGACCACGTCGGCCTATAGGAGGACGACAGGTGGCCGGTCTTCCACGTGGCACCCGAGATTGGCCCGACCACGTCGCACCGTTCCCCCTCGTCCCGGCATGGGCTGTCGGTGCCCGAGGCCCAGCCGACACGGGCCTGTCGTCCTCCCTCTGGATGATCGTCCACCTGTTGGATGACAGGGTGCCAGCCCCGCGCGTCGCCCCGCGTCTCTTCCTCCTTGTTCACTTATCCTCCTCTTCATATGTTCTTTGTTGTTCTCCCTTTCTTCTCTTTCCCACCCAAAAACTAACCCATTTGTACATCAAACTGAGCTGTTTTTTTTATTTGCCACCGTACATACGTTGTAGATAGTTGGGGGAAGCAAGAGAGACCTCGATGTGGTGATGGGGTAGCTCGTGGTGGTCGTGGTGAGCATTTTGGTGGAGGTGGTGGTGAGCATATTGGTGGAGGTGATGGATGTTGTGTTGGTGCGGGAGGTGGAGGTGAAGCTGCAGTAGTGTGGTGGAGGTGAAGCTCTGGCTCCGGTGATTGAAGGCCGCCGTTCGTTGTCGTTGCTTCGCATGCTTCGAGGGTACAATTTTACAGACATTTTCTCTTGTAGATGTTATTTGCTCCGGTAACATTTTGTATGCGAGGGATATATTCTACCTATGTATGCGACAGACATATATCTATCTATGTGTGCGAGAGACATATTCTACCTATGTATGCGAGAGACATATTTCTATTCATTCACATTGTTAATCAAGTTACATTTCAGGAGAGACTGCTAGAGATAATTAAGATACAAGTACATCGAAATTAAACGGTACGACTTAGCTTAGATAATAAAACATACAAACTACATGAAGACGTCATCGTCATCTTCTGTCGATGCAACACTCTTGCCCTTCGACGATGAGTCACTCTTGCCCTTCGACGATGCGGGTGTCTTGGCCTTGTTGCTCGGCATAAAGATATTGTCTTCGTCTTCACTTTCGTCAGTCCATAAACAAGCATGCTCTGCTGCAGTCCTTAGGAAAGTTGCACTCTTATGATGTTGCTTCTTTCACCTTACATGCAACCTGAGAAGTTCTTTCCGTATCTCCTCAAAGGTCCTTACAGGCCACCCGCACCTACTTAATGCATGAGCCAACTCATTCAGTATGGTGTCACTACTGATAAGTTCGTCCCATTGAACTATCCTATTGTCTATCTTGAAATTGCTGGCTAACCTCAGAAGACATTTCGACATATCCGGGTGGAAACTACGATCGAAAGGATAATGGGACATCTTGACGAGACTACAATGCACTACTTACCAACCTTTCTATATGGGGGCAGGGTTATAAGTCGAGACAAGAAATATGCCAGGAAAGAAGATGGCGGGAACAGAAGTGGTGGCGGGAAAGAAGTTGGCGGGAACATAAGGGTTGGCGGGAAAGACGATGGCGGGAATAGAAGGGTTCGCGGGAAAGAAGATGGCGGGAAAGAAGATGGCAGGAAAGGCAGGTTTTGGCGGGAAAGAAGATGGCGGGAAAGGCATGTTTGGCGGGAAAGAAGATGGCAGGAAAGGCAGGTTTTGGCGGGAAAGAAGATGGCGGGAAAGGGTTCCCGGGAACACGGTTATGAAAAAGTGTTGTGGACAATTAGGTCAGGCTCAAGCGAGGGTGCTGAGATACAATTATGGGACAAAATACAGTTCCATTAGCTCACAAATTTGCTTACATGCAGCTGTCGTGTTAGGGTAAGCCGACTGGAACTAATTAGCCACGGGTAAGATGATTAGTTTCAATCATCTTCAGGGAGGACGACTGGAACTAATCATCTTCAGGGAAGACGACAAGAACTAATCATCTTCGGAGAGGACGACTTGTTGTGAGACGACTGGACGCTAATCATCTACAGGTAAGACGATTAGGTCCAGTCGTCTTGCCGCAGGCAAACGCCGTATTATTTGTGAAAAATATCTGAACCGTGTATTATTTCTGTAAATTAATAAAAAATGTATTATTAAAAAAAATAGCTAAGAAGCAAACGTGCATCTTGCCGTGCCGTTTTCTTGGTAGCGTCTTGCTTTGTTCCTTGTTGAGTTTTCATGGACCGAATGATGCCGTATTACCACACAAGAGGTTAGCGTACTTTGTTGATGTTACAGTGACATGTTTGTCTCACATGCTAATGGTCCTATCTGGAAGATTGAACAAGGCGGTCTGCAAAAGGCCAAACACCCGTTGACACCCGGGTCTCACATCGTACTCAAGCTCGATTCAACCAGGGGGCTCCCTTTTCTATAGTTGTAGAGATGCTAGGATGTGATAGATAATCACATTTTTTCCATAGGTAAAAGAGCATCTACAGCCGGAGGCTTCAAACCATCCCGCATACGCCCGCGGACGCGCCCGATCAGTGACCGGACAGGAGAGAGAAGGAAAAACGTGACCCAAGCGGACTCCTCTTATCATCCCTATATGCTCGGGCTGTCCGCGAACCCTCATATCCATCTCAAATATGGGGAGGATATGAGGACTTGCGGGCGCGCCCGAACATTCCGCCACATAGGACACGACCCCACCTGGACCATCTTTTCTCTTTCTTTATTCATTCTTTTATTTCTTCCTCTTCATCTCCGCCAATCATGTGCAAGTGACCGGAGATATGAGAAGAAAAATAAGGAGTGTGGTTGCGCGAACGGATAAATAGGGCCTCAAAACGGACACGCCCGGTCATTGACCGGGCGCGTCCGCGAGCGTTTGATGGATGGAATTTGCTCATCGTGGCTGAAGATGCTCTAAGCCCTAGCTTGGCCAAGTATGGTCCCAGTCTAATCCGAGAGAAGTCGTCGACACAAACTCAGGAAAGTATAGTGGTCGCAACTGTAGAAGTCATTGACAATGTCATCATGTCGACCCTTGTGCCAGTGGCCGGTGAGAGAGGAAGGAGATACACTCAGGTTCGAAGATGGCTGCACTACGCATGGAGGTGGAAGGGGCAACAAGGTAAGGAGGCGGAAGCGATGGCAGTGTTCCGGTAAAGATGAGGATACAAGGTGAATGTTGCCACCGGATTGGGAGGGGGGGGGTTCCAATTGGTTGTTGCCAAATATGATACCAAACTCGAATAAATTTATCATTGGTCAAAGACTACCTTGGAAAACATATTAGCCCTTATATATGTGGATGGAGGAAGTAGACCACTAGAGAAGGCAAAATGGATACAATGACTTTCACATGGGTTTAGTCATTATAAAGGGCCCAATTATAAGTTTCATTGTTTCCATTAGAGCTAGTACAGGTTAGCTCTCTAATTCTGTCAACCTCTTTTTATACTTTTTTCTTAAGAAGGTCCAACTTATTTTGACAAGTTTGCCTTGGGTTTGAATAATTTGAAGTTGCCACTAGGAAGGAAGAGAGCGTCTAAGAAGGTGAGGGGTTATTTGTGCAGAATTTTCACCCCTGATGCGCAAATATACTGAAATGAAGTGCTCAGGCAAAAATAATATCAGAGCAGATTGGCAATTTAAAAGTCCAAGAAAAGGGCTTGAACTAATGTGGAGTTACTTTTGCTTAGATCCTTTTCCAAAAAAAACTTTTGCTGAGCGGCAGAGCCAGGAAAAATCAATTAGGGGGGCCAAATGCATGTTAGTATTGATAGGAGGGGCCAAGTATTACTAATCTTCACAAAATTTCTTGAAATCTGAAGAAAAATACAGGTATTATACTACACTTCCTGGGTCATGGGGGGAGCCATGGCTCCTGCCAGTCCCCCTAGCTCCGCCAGTGTTTGCTTTAGATCAGGAGATACTCAATTTACATCTGTTGCCAATTTGTAAATTCCAAGACTTTTGGTTCTATTATGCTCAATGGCGGAGATAACGCCTTCACCCAACGACAATAATAGGTAACAAACGAGCGAGGATCCTAAAGTCCTATGAAATTCTTATTTAACACCTCAATTCAAGGAATTAATATGAAATATAACATCACAATCCATCCTCGTGGAAGCTTCTATTTGAATATGTTTATTTTTGCATTTGCAAAGTGGTGCGTGATTTTTTTTGGGCGACAGTCACTTTTTGTGCGAAAACATGTGGGCAAAAGGGGCCGCGCATGAGCAGGAGCAAGTCCGAAATTTGATGGGCCTGGGTCGAGCAGGGGGTTGTGCGGGGGTCCTTGCAACTTTTCAGATGGGGAGAGTGGGTACAAAGTATGGGTGGGGGCGATGACCAAGACAATGATGGGAGGAGGGCAACCGGTGAGGCGACGTGTGGCAATACTAGTCAGATGCCGGGGGGGTAGGTTACAAGGAAGAAATGTGAAGAAGATGAACAATAGAAATGGTTGGAGGAAGGAGATATGGCAACTCATTCAGGATCCAACGATCGCGATTAAAAATTACAGATGCCAATTTTTTTAGAGGTGCCTGATGGATAGATAGTCCAACTGGACGACCCGACCCGAGGCTGGTAAAAAATCCTGGGCCGGCCAAGTTGGGCTTGACATTTGGGTCGAGACGAGGCCTCATTTTCAAGCAGATAATATAGTTTGGGTCGGGCAGGTGATGCGGCTAGAAACTGCGTCGGTATTTCCCCAAAGAGGAAGGGATGATGCAGTACATCTACGGTAGGTATTTCCCTCAGTTATGAAACCAAGGCATCAATTCAGTAGGAGAACCAAACACACTATGTAAACGGTACCTGCACACAAAGAACAAATCCTCACAACCCAACGCGTAAGAGGGTTGTCAGTCCCTCCTCGGTAAAAAGATAGATCGGTTTGTATAAGTTTGGATGAATAGATCTTGATAAAACACAAAATAAATAAATAAAGAAAGAAAGAAAGAAAAAGTGCAGTAAGACATTTTTGGGTTTTTGAAATAATATATCTGAAAACAAATGCGAATAAAAATAGATCTGAAAGCAATATGATAAAAGATAGACCCGGGGGCCGTAGATTTCACTAGTGGCTTCTCTCGAGAAAATAGCATACGGTGGGTAAACAAATTACTGTTGGACAATTAATAGAAGATCGAATAATTATGATGATATCCAAGGCAATGATCAATATATAGGCATCACGTCCAAGATTAGTAGACCGACTCCTACCTGCAACTACTACTATTAATCCACACATCGACCGCTATCCAGCATGCATCTAGTATATTAAGTTCATGGAGAAACAGAGTAATGCAATAAGAACGATGACATGATATAGACGAGATATATTCATGTAGGAATAGACCCCATCTTGTTATCCTTAATAGCAATGATACACGCGTGTCTCGCTGCCCTTTCTGTCACTGGGAGATGACACCGCAAGATCGAACCCATCACAAAGCACCTCTTCCCATGGAAAAATAAATGATCTAGTTGGCCTAACTAAACCTAAGATTCAAAGAAGAAATACGAGGCTATAAATAATGATGCATATAAGAGATCAAAGAAGACTCAAATAATATTCATGGATATAGATCTGATCATAAACTCAAAGTTCATCAGATCCCAACAAACACACCGCAAAAGGTTTACATCAAATAGATCTCCAAGAGACCATTGTATTGAGAATCAAAAAGAGAGAAGAAGCCATCTAACTACTGCCTACGAACCCTTAGGTCTATGATGAACTACTCACGCATCATCGGAGAGGCACTAATGAGGATGATGAACCCCTTCGTGATGGTGTTAGATTGGATCTCGTGGTTCTGGAACTTTCGGCGGCTGGAATTGTGTTTCGTCGACTCCCCTAGGGTTTCTAGAATATTTGGGAATTTATATGGCGAAGAGGCGGTGCAGGAGACCTCCATGGGGCCCACAACCCACATGGGCGCACCCAGCTGTCTTGTGGTCCCCACGGGGATCCCCTCTGGTGCTTTCTTGGCCCCCAAGGTGTCTTCTGGTCAAAAAAAATCTCCAAAAAGTTTCGCTGCGTTTGGTCTCTGTTTGGTACTGATATTCTGCGAAGTAAAAACAAGCAAAAACAACAACTGGCACTGGGCGCTATGTCAATAGGTTAGTCCCAAAAATGATATAAAGTTGCTATAAAATGATTGTAAAACATTCAAGAATGATAATATAACATCATGGAACAATCAAAAATTATAGATACGTTAGAGATGTATCAGCGTGCACGCAGATGCATGTAAAGTGTCATTCCGGTTGGATTTTCGATCTTCAGGAGTATGTTTGGGATGGGCTTGGACTTGGACTTGAAAAGTATCCCGCTTTGGGCCAAGACCGACCATTGGGAGGGGCATGCCCAGGATGCATGGAAAGTGTCATTCATGCTAGGTTTTTGGGCTGGGCTCGGACTTCAAAAGGATCAGGCTTCAGACTGGGCTCGAGCTTAGAGTTTGAAGGTCAGTTTTTTTTGCAAGCCCGACGCGACCCTAGGCAGCCTGCTCCAAAATCCTACAAACTCCCACCAATCCACTCAGTCCTAATGCTAGCATAGCAGAGGCCTTGCCTTCATCTCCAGCCGGCATCGCTTTTTCGCAAGGAACTTACTCCCTTTGAGAATAATTGTTGGAAATCATTGTGCACTAAGGGTGCCAACATTAGCCTATTTGTAGGGCCGGTCAAGGTGACGTGGCACCTTTCCTCCTCGGGCCAATTCTTGGTTAAATCCATGTACTCTAAATTAAGAGTCAATTTACACAATCGGCGCTAAAACTTGGAGCGAAAAGTCAGTTTAGTGTTAAAACTTGCGACATACATTGAACTAATGCCCTAACTTGGCTTTGGTGTGCATATACGATGCAAATCGCGTTTGTATACTAACACGATCTTGAGTAGGCGTGCCTGCATGGCATGGGGCCCATTGTCAGCCACCAAGCAAGGGAGGCAGGGACGTGTGGTCCTTGGGTCTCTTCATATGGGAAGGGGGTACAAGTGAAACTGCAATCATGCCCTTAATCGTATTTTGATGTTGATGACAACATGCATTTTGGGACTAATCATGTTTATCAAGTAAATCCTAGGATTATGTCTCAAGGGTCGTGTGTGGATCATGACTAAGGACAAAATATATATATATATATATATATATATATTACTCAAGAGCAGAGGTACAAGACAAAGACAAAACGCTTTGGCTCTTTTTCGATTCGTTCTTGAGTATAGGGATCCCGCACTATTAAGAGGGGGTCGTTGGATTTCATGAAAGAACTTGCTCAAAACCACAAAATATCCTCACATAATCTCTGTGCCATCTCAAGTTCTTCCTCTAACGTGTGCACAAATTCTGGTATGGTTCTAAGCTAATAGGTTCAGCTATCACCGGACATCCGACGTTCTACGGACGTCCGACCCCTCACAGCCGACCGGGCATCCGGCTCTTCCCGGATGTCAGGTGCCTCCTCACAGAAGCTATATTAGCGGAAATCCGGTCTCACCAGACGATCGGTCACCGGACGTCCGCTCCTCTTTGGATATCCGGTGTTGCCTCAACAGAATGTTAATTAGCAGATTTTCGTCCACACCGGACGTTCGGGCTCCGGACGGCCGGCGCCTTCCGGACGTTCGTTGGTTGTGTGTCTCATGCCTTGTCTGTGGCCTGGTAGGTGTTCCAGCAACCGGACGACTAGCCGCCCGACCGGACGTCTGGTCCAATCTGAGTCACCGGTTGTCCGTTACCCACCGGACGCCCGTCAGCCCCTGTGCACTAAGTGGCTCAACGGTCTGTTTTGAACTCACACTATATATAGCCCTTCTCCCTCATGGGAGATCGTTGACCATTCACTTTGAGCTTTCTAAGAACACATCTCACTCCCTCTCTTGATTCCCTCCACCAAATTCTAGATCCCCAAAGGATTTGGGAACATTTGAGAGAAGTTCTCCAATCAAGTGATAGATCCACTCCTTCCCCTTCTTCTCACCAAAGGAATTCGTGATTTGAGCAAGTTTTTGAGCATTTCCCAACGTTCTTATTACTCTTGGAGGTTGGAGACTCCTAGGCGGTAGGAGTCTTTCGGAGAGGAATCGACCATTGTGATTACCCCCGGAAACGTTTGTGAGGGTTTGGAGACCACCCCAAGGTCTACCACTAGTGGTTGAGAAACGCCTCCGTGGTGTTGTCTCAAAGGGAGAATAGGGTGAGCCTTCGTGGCATTGGTGTGCCTTCGTGGTAACATCCACCTCTCTAACGGTGACGTAGCTTCCCTCCAAGGAAGTGAACATCGGCATACATCCTCGTCTCCCGGAGTTGCGGTTATTCCTAACCCTAACTCTCTACTTGTGGTTACTTGTCTCTTAGCACTTACTTATATCATATTGTGCTTGCTTACTTACATACTTGTGTTACTTGTTTATCTTGCTTAGCTCTTAGCATCACACTTCCAATTGTTAGGCTCACTTTCATATTCCGCACTATTGCCTAAAATTGCTAAGTAATAATTAAAATTTGTAATTGTACCTATTCACCCCCCTCTAGGTACATTTCGATCCTTTCAATTGGTATCAGAGCCTCGTGCTCTATTCTTATGGCTTAACCGTCCTAGAGCAAGATGAACCCCGATGGGACTCCCCTTGTTGCAGATCTGAAGAATACGGGCGCGGCTTCCACGGAAGCCAAGTCCTTAACTTCAGAGGATCTGGAACGAGCTCTTGCTAAGCAAAAGGAGGAGCATGATGCCTCTCTTGAGGCCTTGGTCCAAATGAGGTTAGCCACACTAACCACGATGCTTGCACCACTTTCTGGTGGTGCGGCCTCGAGGCCAGCTGTGCCTACTCCTTCACTTGGCCAACAACCTCCTAGCAATGAACACTCCAGTGTTCCTTGGCTTTATGCAAGACCTGAAATAGAGAAACCAAAGTATAACCCTCAAGGCAAACCTCCTTTACTTGATGAAACTACCGATTTTGCTTTGTGGAGAGTTGCTATGCAGGATCATCTTCGATATTGAAATGATGAGATGTTGGAGATCTTGGAGTATGGCTACCAAGCTGTTGACCCGAAGAATCTTACTCCAAGAGAGGTATATGACAGGAATCTCAACGACACAGCAACCATGTGCATAAGAAGAGGTATGATCGACAAGCAAAGGAGACCATACATACATACACTACAAAAAAATACACTTCCGTGATGATGCGTGTTTGTCACAGTAGGTCACGTTTTCTGTCATGCATGTACATCCATGACAAATTTATGATAGAATCAAGATAGTCATACCTGCGCTGTCGTAGAAGTGTTCCATGACATTAACAAAATTATCATCACGGAAGTGTCCACTTCCATGACGATAAATCGCGCATCACAGAAGTGCTTTCGTCAAGGGTGACCAACACGTGGCATCCACCGTAATGGAACGCCGTTAAGCTATCGGCTCCGGTTTTGGATCCGATAACCCGTTAACAGCCCTGACCAATGGGGATTTTCCACGTGTAAAATCATCATTGGCTGGAGGGAACACGTGTCGGCTCGCCGTTGGGACAGATGTCATCCACTCATTGGACCCAAAGCGCCTATGATACATCGACATGTGGCACGACCCAACAGAGGCCCATTCCTGTGAAAAGGCCGGCCCGTTTGACTTGGTCAAAAGGTGGTGGGCCGGCCCACGACAAGTCTGTTAATGGCCTGTTCGCATATAGCCCATTTACAGCCTGCTAACCCAGGGCCCGTTTACGACCTATCCGAATTAGGCCCGGTAGCGTCATCTGGGCCGTCCAATATAATTCCAGGCCGTTTTAACTTCTGGCCCATGACGTCTTTCGGCCCATATGAGGCCCTTAGTAACCCTCGGCCCATCAACGGCCCGTGGTAAAACTGGCCCGTGATGAACAGTGTATCACTTTATACCCATTAACGGCCCATTATACCGTTGGGCCGTTTCCAGCCCATGTTATCTTTCGGCCTTCTCAAGGCCCATTTATTCTTGGGCTCATTTCCAGCATTTGTTTACTTACGGCCCGTTACAGGCCTTTTCTGCTTGTGGGCCAAATTCAGCCCGTGGATACAGTCGGCCCGTTTGTGGCCCGTTAATCTGTCGGGCCATTTTCATAGCATCATCAAATACGGCCGATTAACGGCCCGTTATGGTCAACCCATAAAATGTACGATTTCCACTCTAGCCTGTTTACGGCCCCTTATACGGCCCGTAAAAGGCCCATAGATGAGACGGCCCGTAGAAGGCCCATTGACCCGACGGCCCACAGAAGGCCCATTGACCCGACGGCCCATAGAAGGCCCATGGATCCGCTGGCCCATGGAAGGCCCATGGATCCGACAGCCGATAGAAGGCCCACGGATCCGACAGCCCATAGAAGGCCCACGAATCCGACGGCCACAGAAGGCCAGGGATCGTCCGTCCCGTAGATGGCCCATGGAACGTACGGCCTGTGGAGGGCCATGGTCACTACAACGTTCGGGCGAGTTGGCCCCCGTTTGAACGATATAACATATTCAAAGAAGTATCCTACTCTATACTATCACCTCTAAAAATCATACACTATACAATAAAGAGACTAAGGCATAGAAACGTAGAATAATCCTACACTATGCAATAAAGAAATTACAGCCGATTATACCCACTGGGCATTATGGTTCGCCACCAGTGATAATAAAGCATACACAAACAGCAAATTACATACACTGGGCAAATATAGCTCATACATGATGGACGCGCATCAACATAACTTACCATTTGAACTATAATCTCTTCAGAAAATAGGATTGGCCGGATTTAGATAGCAGAAATTTCAGTCTGCAAAATCTCCAATTCCTTCATTGTTACCTCAGTGTCTTGTTTCATTTTTTTTGACTCCTGCATCTAATACCTGCATGTCCAGTCTCAACTTGTTGGTTGTACGTTCAGAATCATGTACACGTTGTCTTGCCACCTCTAGTTGATGCTCGAGAACATCAGCACATTCCAATTCCAATCCATAATCATTCGGTAACGGCCATGCCGCACTGCTCGCAGATCTTTGTGTTGATGTCACTTCATCCTGAAATGTTTCTGTAAGTACACATGACTAGGGCAAAAATATAGTTACAACAGTTAAGCGAGCAAGACAGACTATTTTGTACATGGCAAAACAGGACTAACAATAATGTTACACGTCATGAAGCATAAGCAGGTGATATTTTAAAAATTATAAAAAAGGTAGTCTGTGCAGCCTGCATACAGAAATCTCTCTTAGCTCACCAGAGGAGCATGATGTTGGGGCCCAATCCAAAACACAGACACGTTACAAATTTAGACAGCACATTGCGTAGAAGTAAGCAAGCAGTTGGCCATTCTGTAGCTCAATTAAAGTCTTAGGGAGCATAATGAACAGCAAAGGATTTCATACAAACATACTACAGCAAGCAAAACTATGCAATCATTAGCCTAGTATAAACTAGATTGTGAGCCTCATTCAATAATAGTTGGTTAATAGACTTCAAAGCTTCAGGCACACTTCGGCAGAGTAATTAAATGGTAAGGCCTTTAATTATGTCAACTAATAGTTATACAAGTACCCAACATCAGGCATCATTCTTTGGGCATCTCATTAACTGAGGACAAATAAAGCAATTGAAAAGAGCAAATTAACTATGCCTGAAACAAACAAGGAATTGAACTGTTGAGTTGGATACAGTGACTTACCTTAACAGGTTGAAGAGGCTCAGCACAGCTACTACTTCTCTTGCAAGGCTCCTTCCTAACATCTTGTACTTGGAAATCCTCAATCTTATCTTCATTGCACCCCCTCTGCAAGGTGACACAAACTAGTTACTCGTCTCCTTGGAAGATAAATATGCATACTTTCCAGTCTGTGAACACAAAAGGATGAGATTATAACAAAACAACACCACATAATGAAACATGCCGCATCCCTTGCACTTGCACACAATGAAATGAGCATTTACTATGTGTGCACTATGTAAAAACTAGGCATACCTTCGAACTGGATCTCCAGGTACTCTTGGAAAGCCTACTTTAGTGTACAACCAAACCTTTATGTCACCTATGAGTTAGAAAAGGCCCCACTACAGCAGCCCTTAGTGTTTAAATCGTTGACAAGCTCTCTATTAGAGTGTTAGGTCAAGAACATCAAGTAATCAAAGCAAACAGTCCTAGTATGGCTGGCTGATGCAAACAAGCAATTGAACAGATGTGTGAGCAAATCTTACATATCAAGAAAAGAAGCAAAGAAGGAGGCTTAAAGACCATCACTTGACTGACCAGATTTAAGGGGCATTTAAACATCATGTGCAACGTATCAACTAACATAAACATTGCATATTCCAGATTCTACAATGGAATGCACATGTATTAGGTTATGCCATGTATGATGATGCCTAAATGTACACTATAGCAGGCATGAGTGATTCATCATTGCACGCACAATTGAATTGCAGGTTAAGGGCCAGTTCTATTCCGCCTTTTCAGGGCTTATTGTCAAAATAAGGCATAAAAGATGTAAAGAAGTCATTTTTTAGTTATGGGCTTGGGCTTAACTAATTTCCCTTTGGAGGGGGGTGTTTCGGGTAGAACCTCACTAAAAATTGAAGGGAAGGGGAATAGTGAAATGACTCTGTTGTCTGCCTATATTACACTCAAAATGCAACTGGTGACGCCCGCGTCACACCTCACCCTCAAGTAAAAACAAACACGCAAGCGTTCATTGCCCTGCCCGCTTGCATCTCCTCCCCCCTTTCCCTCTACCTCGACCCCCTGCCTGCAGCACTAGGGTTCCTCCAGCAAGCCGTCGCCACTGGTCCCATCTGGCCTGGTCCTCGATGATGCTCTGTCCAGCTAGGCTACATGGCCGGCGGGTAGGGGCAAATCTCCCTGGATGCTCCTCCCTCTGGTGCCGCCCCTCATTCTCATGGTCTCCAGCAGCTGCTCCACTGTGGTTCATCCAACGCACTACTTCGGCAGGCGTTGCACAACTACGGCTGATGCCACACTGCGGCAGAAGGCACCTTATTCCCCTTCCCCACCTCCCAGGCCGTGGCTGTCAGTGTCAAAACCGGCGGATCTCGGGTAGGGGATCCCGAACTGTGCGTCTAAGGCGGATGGTAACAGGAGGCGGGGGACACAATGTTTACCCAGGTTCGGGCCCTCTCGATGGAGGTAATACCCTACTTCCTGCTTGATTGATCTTGATGATATGAGTATTACAAGAGTTGATCTACCACGAGATCGTAGAGGCTAAACCCTAGAAGCTAGCCTATGATTATGATTGTTCTTGTCCTATGGACTAAACCCTCCGGTTTATATAGACACCGGAGGGGGCTAGGGTTACACAGAGTCGGTTACAAGGGAGGAGATCTACATATCCGAATTACCAAGCTTGCCTTCCACGCCAAGGAGAGTCCCATCCGGACACGGGACGGAGTCTTCAATCTTGTATCTTCATAGTCCAACAGTCCGGCCAAAGGATAGTCCGGCTGTCTGAGGACCCCCTAATCCAAGACTCCCTCAGTAGCCCCTGAACCAGGCTTCAATGACGATGAGTCCGGCGCGTAGATTGTCTTCGGCATTGCAAGGCGGGTTCTTCCTCCGAATACTCCATAGAAGATTTCGAACACGAGGATCGTGTCCGGCTCTGCAAAACAAATTCCACATACCACTGTAGAGAGTATAATATTTCCACAAATCTAATCTGCTGACAACGTGACATCATGCCATGGCCCGATCACTATTCGAACCGTTTTTCTGAACCAGCTACTGCACATATTGCGAGGCGGTTTTCTTGGCACGTCTTGTCGAAGCAGAGATCGTGTCCCCTTATCACGGGATTCTCATCAATACGGGTGTGGGTAAACCAATTGCGCCATCAATTACGGCGCTTGGGGAATAAGCGAGTTTACCAGGCAGGTGAGGAGGCGCATAGTTTGCTCCGCCCTTATAAAGGGACAAGGACTCCTCCTTTTACCCACGCCTTCTTCTTCCCTGCCCATCCATTCTCGTGCACTCGAGCTCCAGCACCCAAGTTCGCATTTTCTCCGCAAAACCACTCCAAACATGTCCGGAGCGGGAGGCAACTGGAGTAACGGAGGAGAACATTATGAAGCTTCGGGAAGCCGGATACCTGGCCGCAGACATCGCGCACCGGCTCCCAGATGCGGGGCAAATCGTCCCCACCCCCGAGCCTCACGAAAGGGTCGTGTTCCTTACCCATTTCGTCCGCAGACTGGGGTTTCCCCTCCACCCATTCGTCCGTGGGCTCATGTTTTACTACGGGCTGGACTTCCATGATCTGGCCCCCAATTTCATCCTCAACATCTCAGCGTTCATCGTCATGTGCGAGGCCTTCCTCCGCATCAAGCCCCACTTCGGCCTGTGGCTGAAGACCTTCAATGTTAAACCGAAGGTGGTGGTCGGCCAGCAAGCGGAGTGCGGAGGCGCCATGGTGGGCAAAATGCCCAACGTCACCTGGCTTGAAGGCTCCTATGTGGAAACCGTAAAGGGGTGGCAATTGGGGTGGTTCTACATCACCGAGCCGCGCGACACCAACTGGGTGGCGGCCCCCGAATTTCGATCCGGTATCCCCATGCGGCTCACCTCCTGGAAAGAGAAGGGCCTATCCTGGGGTTCATCGGTGGAGCTGACCGGACTCCAAACCTGCGTAGAAAACATGACAAGCAAGAAAATCAAGCTTGTCAACGTGGTCCAAGTCATGCTCTTCCGCCGGATCCTCCCGTGTCAAAGACGGGCATTCAATTTGTGGGAGTTCGACTCGGCTAAGCACCAGACGCTACGAGAGCTCTCCAACACGACGCACCAAGACATCTGGAAGGTGTTGTTCAAGTCTGCCGAGGTACCTCCTACCCTTACCAAGGATCGCGGACTTAGCGCAAAGCGCCTCGCCAATCCGGTAAGATTCTTATATCTCATAAGATGTTTTCTCTCCCCAGTATAATCATGTGAAGGATCTGAGCCTTCATGCCATTTAACAGGACTGGGTCGCGACAGCGGAGCAGATCGATTGTCCGGCCCCGCTGCCCGAAGATCCAGCAGATGCTCTCTTAACGAAGATGCTAGTTCCAGCGCCTTATGAGGCGCCGGAGAAGAAGGCCAAGAAGAAGGCCACGGGGACCAGGAAAGGTCTCCGGCGCAAGGTCGTGTCGGACTCATCGTACGAAAACGAGGAGGAGGAAGAGGAAAGTTCTCCCCCCCAGCAGGGGGAGACAAGAAAAGGAAGGCCGCCCCGTCAGGGGAGGCCTAAGGGTCCAAGAAGGGAAGGACTCTCCTTCCGGACTGCTCCACGGCGGCCGCTTTTGGCGACGAGGAGTGGTTACCCAGGGACAAGCCCCTGGCGAAGTCGTAAGTATTCGGATACCATAATAGTTCTTGGTATGTTTTTATTTTATTGCTCCTTATCATGCCGAACATGATCAGCAGTCCGCCCAAAGCCCATATCGACGTATCCTCTTCGGAGGAGTCTTCGAGCTTGTCGGAGATGAAGAGCGATTCACTCCCGACCGCCTCCTCCCCCGCCCTACGGACAACGTCGAGGTGTTGTCTCAAAGGGCACTGAACCAAGGGGAGACAGTTCCGGAGGCGCCTCAAGGCGACATTCCAGACGCTGGGCGCATGGGGAGCAAGATTCCCATGGGCTCCAATGACGGGGGCAGCAAGTTTGGCCCCCAGCCGAATACTGCGCCGGAACCTCCAGTGGTTCCGGACTCTGTCAGGCGACCCCTCGCTAAGAGGGGCAAGCCGTCCGTGCCGATGGCCTCTGTCCATCCAGAGGCATCGGACAACTTGCTGGAAGCGCTTCGCGACGCTTCCATCGACGAAGAGCACCGCACTATCATGAGTGCGGTGGTCGAGAAGGTTCAGTCCGCTAAAAGCGGGCTGACTGAAGCCTGTGCCAGCCTCCTAACAGGCTTTGAGGTAAGTAATCAAGTTATAAGAAAATGTTACAGCATAGACAGTAGCCCCTGATGCTCTGTTTGGCGTTTGCAAAGAAAGGCCGAACAGAGGATCAAATAAGAATCACAGGAGTCTAATCAGAGTATGTCTATGTGCATGAGCAGGCTTCGCTGTTGGCCGCTGCCGCACGTACTGCAGAGGTCTCTGTACTGAAGCGGGACCTTGAGCGGTCCAAGGAAGAGCTCGGCCTTACCAAGAGGCAGCTCAAAAAGAACAAAGGTAAGTAATACCCCGTCTGTTTATTGATAAAGAGAAAGTGGTTTGTAGATCATAGGATCATCATGAATTTTGATAGGGGCCACGATCGAAGTGGCGGCCCTGAAGAAGGCGTTGTCCGAGGCCGAAGACAAAGCGTCCGAGGAGCGAGCCGAGCGCGAGAAGCAAGAGGCCCGAGTCGGCGAGGTTCAGCAAGAGCTCCAGGACTTCGTCAAAAAATATGAGTCCTTGGAGCGTGACTCAAAGACGCAAGAGTCCGAGCTTGCGAAGGCCCTCGAGAACGCGCAAAATGCCAAGGCCGAAGCCCAAAAGGCCCTCCAGGAAATTGAGGCGGTCAAGAAGATAGCGGCGGGTAAGGCATTCATTATGCAAAGCAAGCATGTGAAGGAAACTTTCCTTTTACTTACCCGAATTCGGAGCTCTCCAGGAGCGTTCGCAGATCTGCCCAGCAGTGTGTCGGATGCCGCGGAGTTCTACCGGGCCGAGGAAGGGAGCTCGACAGAGAAGTTGTTCTGGTCTTAGTATACTGGGACCGAACATCCGATGCCCTTGAGTGACCAGTTGAAACAACTGGTCGAGCTTCACAAGGCGGCCGAACTGGCCATGAGGGGCCTCATAGTCCGGATGTGGCCTGGCGAGCCCCTGCCTGGCAGCTATTTCAGCCTGGTAAGGCGACTTGTGAACGCCTGCCCACGGCCATGAAGTCATAAAGCGGTCCGTCTGCATTAAGGGTGCGCGCAGGGCTTTTGCCCGGGCGAAAGTGCACTGGGCTAAGATGGACGCCGAAAAGCTGGTGGAGGGGCCGCCGGAGGGTAAGGAGCATCGCCACCCTGAAAAGTATTATGACAGTGTCCTGAAGGGTGCTGGCCTTGTGGCGGAGGAATGTACTAAGGATGTAATATTTGAATGAATGTACTCATGTGATCCTGTAATATGAAACTAGTTCATGTGCGCTATATAACGCTTGCTAATTTAAAATATTACCTTCTGTGCGGCCGTTCATAAAATTTGAGAGTTGGCGAGTCGTCGGCTTCTGCTTCCGTGTAACTAGTATTGAGGTGTTCGGGATAAACCTGATCACTCTTTATCCCAATATTGGGTCCTTCGAAGGAGGTGTTCAGCACAACGAACCAGGCAATCAGACTATAAAGCTTTATCACTCTCACTTAGCCATAGAAGTCTACAATTTTAAATTTTGGCGAAGCCCCTAGTATTCGGAAGGCCGAACTTGGGGCGCTATGTACGCCTAAATTGGACAAGGCCGACTCCTCGCCCGAAGCGGAAAAAATCTTTAAGGATTTGAGACCTCTCGAACAGCGACCAGCTCTCGCCTCATCATGACAGTTAGTTTTTGGCTTTCTCTACTGAGGTGTTCGTCCGGAAGAACCGGGACACAATCACAGTAGTTCTCCCAGCGCTACCTTAGCCGATATAGCTGAACGTAAGGTACCAAAACATGGGAGCCGGGCAAACCCAACTACTGACCCAAGACATGATTCGGAGCTGATGCATATAATGCTATAAGTTCGGGGTGCCGCACTGTCGAAAGTGTTCGGACTTTTCATGCCGTGTTATGGGGTACACCGAAGCCCCTGGCGCACTGGTCGTATCAGAATGTACGGGTGCAACTTATCGTAAATAAATGGACAAGTAAAAAAGATAAACGAATGCAATAATGAGCTAATGATGTACATTGTTATTTAAATGATACATCAAAGCGTATGCATACATGTAGTGCAATAAGTGAACAATAGGGCTATTTGACATCCTATCCAAGGGCAAGCTGCGTGTGGGTATGCAAAACAGGTATATCGATCGTTATCAGAGACCACCTGAGGATTCCCTTGTACCTCAAAGCTTCTAGCTTCCTTGGTGTTTCCTTCCCGTGACGAGTTCGACAATCAAACGTTCGGAGAGGGCCTTCAGAGAATAGGGGCCTGAAAGGAAGAAAATGTTAAAGGTATACAGGTCCAGAAGCGGTTGAGCCGCATTGTGGGCCGTTCCATGGTCGTGCCTCCACCTGTGCCCATGGTATCTTGAGTGCGTAATTATGTGCGCGCGGCATAAATTTTGCTGCTTCACTGGGGCTGGGACGGAGGCCGAATTGCTAGGCGAGCTCTAAACGTGCCTGGCAATCCTCTTGCAGGGTACTCCGGACTCGCTTGAAGGTGTCCGGGGTCCTTTTCGCCGAATTGGCGGTTTGCCTCATAAGGCTGCTTTGCGCTTCTGCTGCGAGGGCCGCAGTGTGCTCCTCCGTGCGGAGCGAGCGTTCTGTGTTTCCATTAACTGTTATAACCCCACGAGGTCCTGGCATTTTGAGCTTGAGGTATGTGTAATGCAGTACCGCATTGAATCTGGCAAATGCGGTTCGTCCGAGCAGTGCGTGATAGCCACTGCGGAAGGGGATAATATCGAAGATTAACTCCTCGCTTCGGAAATTGTCCGGGGATCCGAAGACCACTTCCAGTGTGATTGAGCCCATGCAACAGGCCTCTACACCTGGGATGACACCTTTAAAGGTGGTTTTGGTGGGTTTGATCCTTGAGGGGTCTATGCCCATTTTGCGCACTGTATCCTGATAGAGCAGGTTCAGGCTGCTGCCACCGTCCATAAGGACTCGAGTGAGGTGAAATCCGTCAATGATGGGGTCAAGGACCAGTGCGGCAAAACCGCCATGACGGATACTGGTGGGGTGGTCCCTGCGATCGAAGGTGATCGGACAAGAAGACCATGGGTTGAACTTTGGGGCGACTGGCTCCATTGCATAGACGTCCCTCAGTGCACGCTTCCGCTCCCGCTTGGGAATATGGGTTGCGTATATCATGTTTACCGTTTTCACTTGGGGAGGAAATTTCTTCTGTCCTCCTGTGTTCGGCGGCCGGGGCTCCTCCTCGTCGTTGCTATGCAGCCCCTTTTCCTTGTTTTTGGCATTCAACTTGCCGGCCTGTTTGAACACCCATCATTCTCCGTTGGTGTGGTTGGCTGGTTTGTCGGGGGTGCCGTGAATTTGACACGAGTGATCGAGTATGCGGTCCAAACTGGACAATCCCGGATTGCTTCTTTTGAACGGCTTTTTCCGCTGACCGGATTTAGAGCCACTGAATCCGGCATTAACTGACGTGTCTTCTGCGTTGTCGCCGTTGTTGTGGCGCTTGTGTCTGTTGCGCCATGGCCTGCCGTTGCTATCTTTGGCTTCTGAATTGCCAGGTTCTCTCGATGTGTTGTTGCTGCGAGCCAGCCAGCTGTCCTCGCCTGCACAAAAGCGGGTCATGAGTGTCGTGAGGGCTGCCATGGACTTTGGTTTTTCTTGGCCGAGGTGTCGGGCGAGCCACTCGTCGCGGATGTTATGCTAAAATGCCGCTAAGGCCTCGGCATCCGGATAGTCGACAGTTTGGTTCTTTTTAGTTAGGAACCGAGTCCAGAATTTCCTGGCTGATTCCCCTGGCTGTTGAGTTATATGACTCAAGTCATCGGCATCTGGTGGTCGCACATAAGTCCCCTGGAAATTTTCAAGGAATGCGTCCTCCAAATTCTCCCAACTGCCAATGGAGTTTGCCGGCAGGCTATTGAGCCAATGCCAAGCAGGTCCTTTGAGTTTTAATGGGAGGTACTTGATGGCATGTAGATCGTCGCCGCGGGCCATGTGGATGTGGAGGAGGAAATCTTCAATCCATACCGCGGGGTCTGTTGTACCATCATATGATTCGATGTTTACAGGTTTAAAACCTTCCGGGAATTCATGATCCATTACTTCATCAGCGAAGCATAGGGGGTGTGCGGCGCCTCTGTGCCGGGCTATATCATGACGCAGTTCATACGAATCTTGTCTGCTGTATTCGGCCTGGTTGGATTTGCTTTTAGTATACCCGGCGTGACGGTCATCGTCACGTGTTGGGGCGCGCCCCCGTGATCCGTAGATCGATCTTGCATGTCCTGCTTTGTTTTCCAATATATCTCGCAGGTCCTGCGTGTTACCCCAGGCCTTGGTATTTTTGTTTGACTGGCGACGGGGTGCGGGCTGGACTTCGGCCTGATATGCCGCTTTGTCTCGGCCACGAGGTGGCTGCTCAGCTGCATCATACACTGGAGGCGTAGGCTTTAATGCTTCCTCCTCGAGTTGGGGTAGCAACCTGCGCTTGGGGTAACTTTTGGTTGGGCGCTCGAGTTCGTATTCCTCGGCCGCTAGGACCTCAGTCCATCTATTCGCTAGCAGATCTTGGTCAGCTTTAAGCTGCTGTTGCTTTTTCTTCAGGCTTTTTGCTGTGGCTATAAGCCGGCGCTGGAAGTGCTCCTGTTCGACGGGATCCTCAGGCACGATAAATTCTTCGTCGCCGAGGCTCACCTCGTCTTCGGAGAGAGGCATGTAATTGTCATCCTATGATTCTTCGTCTGCTGCCTGTTCCTTAGGGCTAGCTTGCCCATCCTCCCGCTCGAGGTCTGGCTGGAGGGGATTGTCTTCGTCTTCGGCACTATCCGCAGTGTTATTGTTTCTTGTGCCGGTATCACCGCTTTTGCTATGGCGGGGCTTGGAGCGGCGCCGTTGACGCTGGTGCTTAGATTGCTTCTCGAGGGGATTATCCTCTGTTGCCTTATTGCCATCGCTCTCTTTGGGGGTCTCCACCATGTATATATCATATGATGAGGTGGCAGTCCACCGTCCTGTGGGCGGTGGTTCCTGTCCGTCTCCTGCATCGTCATCCATACCGTCGATGTCTTCGGAGCCGAAATGGAGCATGTCGGTAAAGTCGTCGACATCGGCTATCAAGTGGGTGGTGGGTGGGGAACGAATTTCTTCGTCGTCCGCTTCCCACTCAAGCCGGACATAGTTGGGCCAAGGGTCTCCTGACAAGGAGAGAGACCTTAATGAATTTAGCACGTCGCCTAGGGACGAGTGCTGAAAGATATCCGCGGAGGAAAACTCCATGATCGGCGCCCAATCAGATTCGATAGGTACGGGCGCAGGCGGTTCGGAGCCCGTGGCCGGGGACGAATCCAAGTGTCTGGCCACACAGGTCTCATAGGAGGTGAAATCAGTATTCGGCTCTATCGCCACTGAGTGTGCGGCCTCCGTGGCGGGGTCCATCCACCCATCCTCGGATGGCGTACTCTGCTCCGGATTTAGGGCCGGAGTAGCCACATGTGTGATCTCCTGAACACTGTCCGACGGCAGAGTTAGGTCATGCTCGTCGTGACTGTGCGGCGCACCTGACATAGGCTCAAATCCGTCAAAGATCATGTCTCCGCGGATGCGGCAGTATAGTTTAAATTTCCAAACCTGACCTGACGCCAGGGGCGTAACTCTCGATCTGCTCCAGATAGCCAAGCGAGTTGGCCCGCAGTGCGAAGCCGCCGAATACAAAGATCTGTCCGGGGAGAAAAACCTCACCCTGGATCGCATCATTGCCAATGATCAAAGGAGCCATCAAGCCTTATGGTGACGGCACAGTGGAACTCTCAATGAAAGCACCAATGTCGGTGTCAAAACCGGCGGATCTCGGGTAGGGGGTCCCGAACTGTGCGTCTAAGGCGGATGGTAACAGGAGGCGGGGGACACAATGTTTACCCAGGTTCGGGCCCTCTCGATGGAGGTAATACCCTACTTCCTACTTGATTGATCTTGATGATATGAGTATTACAAGAGTTGATCTACCACGAGATCGTAGAGGCTAAACCCTAGAAGCTACCTATGATTATGATTGTTCTTGTCCTATGGACTAAACCCTCCGGTTTATATAGACACCGGAGGGGGCTAGGGTTACACAGAGTCGGTTACAAGGGAGGAGATCTACATATCCAAATTGCCAAGCTTGCCTTCCACGCCAAGGAGAGTCCCATCCGGACACGGGACGAAGTCTTCAATCTTGTATCTTCATAGTCCAACAGTCCAGCCAAAGGATATAGTCCGGCTGTCCGAGGACCCCCTAATCCAGGACTCCCTCAGTGGCCTTGAGGTGCTGTTGAAGGATGAGCTCATCCAACAAGGTGAGGATCTCCTCTGATTTTTTGCCAAAATTTCATTCTGATCCACTATACGATGAATTGCTATGAACTACTTCTGCTGCTGCTATATGATCCATTGCTATGAGCTGCTCCTACTGCTGCTATATGATGAATTGCTATGAGCTGCTGCTGCTATATGATGAATTGCTATGAGCTGTTGCTGCTGCTATATGATGAGTTGCTATAAGCTGCTCCTGCTGCTGCTGTATGATGAATTGCCATGAGCTGCTCCTGCTGATGCTATATGATTAATTTCTATGAGTTGCTCCTGCTGCTGCTATATGATGAATTGCTATGAGATGCTCCTGCTGCTGCTATATGATGAATTGCTATGAGCTGCTCCTGCTGCTGCCATATGATGAATTGCTATGAGCTGCTGCTGGTATATGATGAATTGCACACTGCTGCTGCTGTATGATGAGTTGCTATGAGCTGCTGCTGCTCCTATATGATGCTTTCAGGTGGTGCTGCTATATGATAATAACCAGCCACATGGACCATCGAATTTCAATAAATATTTTTTCTTCATTTAAATGTGGGTCATGCGTTTTTCGTTTTAAATTAGGCAATGGGATCTCTATGGAAAACATTGACCAAAGTAGATTGTGCCAAGTAGATGGTATCTTTGTATTTGCATTTTGAGCTAATAGTGATGGTCTGTTTTCCTATCATATTAATTACTGCACTGGGTTCAATTTGTGATGTTTGCAAGTCAAATTAATTTTCATAGGGGCTGCAAAATGAAAAAATATAATACAATCTAGACTTTTCACTTATCATACCAAAGATAAGCTGAAAACGCAATGAAAAGAACTGGTTGGCTTATTACATGGAGCTTATATTCACAGGTGCTTATTTTTTTAGGATAACTCGTAATAACTGTCCCTAAGAAACTTGGCCAATAGAACTAACATACAAACAACATGTCACGATGATTGCAATGGAGTGACGTACCATAGCACACTGTATAGGCTCACCGCTGGCTCTCCTTTTTTGCGATGTTTCATGAAATTGCCACATACATCTTGTACTTTTTCATTGTGTAACCCAATCTGCAAGTTGGCACGGCTAATTTCAGACATCTCTACATGATAATACATTGTATATCCCTTGCGCATATTTGAACCACCAATTAATGATTGTGTGCGTAGCATAAACTAGCCATGACTCTGTGTGCTGGACTAGCAGGCACTCTAAGGGAGCCTAATGTAGTGTACTGGAATTCCTACATGCCACCTACCATTTTGTGTAATGTACTGCCTCTGTTCCTAAATATATGTCTATTTAGAGATTCCAGTATGGACCACATACAGATGTATATAGATGCATTTTCGAGTGTAGATTCACTCATTTTGCTCTGTATGTAGCCTATATTGGAATCTCTAGAAAGACTTATATTTAGGAACGGAGGTACGAGGTAGTATCATGTATGACATCTACATATCTAATTTAGCAGCTGGTAGTAGAAATCATTGTCTGCACAAAGGGATTGCTGGTCGAAAATCCTAGCAAAGCACGCTGGCAGGCACAGAACAATACAAGAGAGAGAGAGAGACACGCTTACAAGATCATAGCAATGCCTCGGTCCAGGATCTTGGTTGGCCAAGCTGTTAGATCCAGAAGAAACACCGTCCTTGTAGTTTTTGCCAGCTGCATAACAGGTAAAAGCGACCTGTTAGTATATTTGAAGTACATCGGGCAGGTGATGCTGGACGGGTTTAAAGGTGACAAGTACCTAGGCCGTGGCGGGTGCTTGGCATCTTACCAGAATCGGGTTAGAAACATCAAGGGTGATGACGCTGCGCTGGCTATCGGGGTCCGGTAAGGAGATCTAGAACCGTCGAGTAGGGTGTTTGTGGAGCGCCTCCGGTAGGGTGGACTACGGTGTGGGCGAAGCAGATCTGTGGCCGTGGATGAGGGCGTAGGTGAAGCTGCTCCGGTGGTTGGGTTAAGGATGGTGTCGACGATGCGGATCTGCGGCCGTGGACGGGGCGTCAGAAGCTTCTCCGGTAGGTTGGATGAGGGTGCGAGGAAGTGGATCTGAGGCCGTGGACTTGTGAGTTGGCAAAGCGGCCCCGATAGGGTTGAAAATGGTATAGGCGAAGCTACTCCGGTGGGGTTGACGATGTTGTCGGTGAAGCGGCTCGGATAGGGTTGAGGAAGGTGTTGGCGAAGAGGATCAGAGGCCGTCGACGGGGGCGGCGGTGGGGCGGCTCGGGGGGGGGGGGGGTGGACGAAGCGTCTCCGGTGGGGAGTACGAATGAGCCGCTGCAGATGTGCTGCGGTTGACGAGAGTACCGGCGAAGCAGATCCGGCACCGTGGACAAGGCCGGCACTGAATGGGTTGTGGTACAGTGGTGGATGAGCAGTCTACTTGTTTCTAGGAGAGGTGGGAGGGGTAGATGCGGCCGCAGAAGCAGATCCGGCGAGGGACGCTGCTGGCAGTGAATGGGCTCTGGTACACCGGTGGATGAGCAGTCTAGGGTTTTGAGAGGGGAGGGGAGAAAGGCCGATGAAGTACGGACGGCGTGATGTGAGATGCTCTGGTGCTGTGGAGTTAGTCGTTTTTGCGGGAGGAGGAGAGGAAATGGGGGTGCCGTGTAGTGGGGGGAACCGGAAGTTACCAAAGCAGCCCCGACCTATTATGTAGATGAGGGCGGTATTGTAACTGTTGGTCTCCGTGCACCAAGGGCAAAAGGGGAATTTCGCACGCTAAAGACTAAGGTGGCGGAAATTTTAGAAGGAGGCGGGAGATTTTGCCGCCCGCGGGATCGTTCGTATCCAGTTTCAGCTAATTTTGGACCGTGCTAGCGGGAAGGTCATGCGAGACTGTGTACACGGGGCACGCGTCAGCAGTTAATAACTGGTGTGTCCACCCCAGAAAAAAGACAATAACGCGGGATGATGCGCCGATAACTTGGACATTCACACGGGCGCGGCCAATCATACGGGTGTAGTGGCGCGTTCACAAAAAAAGGGATCAAACGCTCAGCCTATGTATTTCTCGTGTAAATAGATAATTTAGTGCAATTGGTTATTTACTTTAAACATAATGCATTGACGTGTTAGTGTAGAGGCGCACAAAAAGAAGTCCGCTACTTAAAAGTGTTACCTCATATGATTACATAGCCTTCATTTCATAAATTGCATACCCGTTGAATTCATATATGAATATTACATATATTACTTCATAATAGAACCTTAAATCATCCAAGACTAATGATTTTGAATGCAAGAGTTACAATGGTGCATGTACATGATAGCTACATTGATTGTTTGAAGAAACATCACTTTAACTTTGGCATGCACAACTGAAAAGGTTTATTTAAATAGAAAAAATGTGATATGTGAGTGTCCAATCTTTATAGCGTTGAATCGATATTGTACCTTTGGCCACGATACGAAGTAGATATTGATTTATGTTCAAGCGATGCACGTCCACGATCGCTAGATAGTGTTACGTGAATGAATTGTGCAATCTCTCTCACACGCATACATATCTCATTTCCCTGTGGTCATTGGAATCACACACGCGCACTTCGTGTATTTCTCTCCCTCCGTCAAGGTTAGAATTCGTCTTTCTAACCCGTCCTACAAGCCTCTCACATAGAAACACACATGCTCTCTCTGTCGAACACGCCCACCCCTTTAATTCCGCCCACCCACAGCCACTAATGTCTCAAAGTATAATAATGTCTCTCACACATATGCCTAAGGTTAACTCGAGTTCCGGAACCATATGAATACATACAATGGGATTCCAACAGAGCACCTTTTGTTTTAAGATTTCGCTCTCTCTCTCTCTCTCTCCAACACATTGTTTCTTGCTTCATTTTTCTGGCACTTGCATGCACACAATTTTGTTTATCTTCGTGATGCTTTAAGTATGCCTCGCATAAATGCTATCTACCTATCCCTTAATATAGCTAGATATGTGTCACACAAACTCCTTCTCCCTACTAGCAAGATGCCGATGCGTTGCACCGAACATCAAGATGCATTTGTATGGGTAGTTTATCTTGTGGGAGAAAAGGATGAACGAGGGAATGCCTTATTTGCAAATGCGGAGAGGGGTGTGGGTATCTTTTTGCAAAATTGCCACAGTTTCCTTCCTATCCGTCGGGTATAAATCGGATGGCCTATATTGCAGGATGGCAGGAACACTATCATCACCAACTCTGTTTTTTATAAGAGTAGGGATATGTAAGTGTCACTGCCCCCCCCGACACACACACCCACACCCACACAACCACACACACACACTTCCCAACACCGAAGGAGTAGGGTGACACCTCGATCTTGATACTAATCTATCGACTGGCTTCTCTCTCAAACACACACACGCACACATACACTACCCGACACCGAAGGAGTAGGGCGGCACCTCGATATTGATAGTAATCTATCTACTCCTCTTTCA
Source organism: Triticum aestivum (assembly GCF_018294505.1). Lineage (NCBI taxonomy): Eukaryota > Viridiplantae > Streptophyta > Magnoliopsida > Poales > Poaceae > Triticum > Triticum aestivum. The sequence continues at coordinate 463,040,846 of NC_057796.1, forward strand.
AACACACACACACACATACACACACACTCGCTAGTTGTGCCTCTGTGCCTACCGCGCACACTCTCGATACGCCTTTCTCTCCCTCCCCCTCCCTCCCACCCCAACAATGACAACAGAAGGGTGACAACTCAATCTGATCGTAATCTGTCAATTGGTTTCTCTCTCGAACATTGTGTCTCTGTGCCTCGCTCAGTAGCCCCCTCGATATGTAGACTTCTCGTGCGCGCACAGCTGTAGTGACGATGACGCTAAACCCAGTGTGCCTCGTTTTTAACGGCCTCATGTGATAGTTTTCACCCTGTTTTCTGTTAATTAACAAGGCAACCTTTTCTTTGTTACTACTAGTGAATCCGAAATCATTCGGGGCAGACATAAAATATATCACTTCAACCCAATTATCGCAGTAACTATTTTGAAAGAAACTAGCTAGATGCCCGTGCGTTGCACGGAACATCAAGATGCATTTGTATGAGTAGTTTATTTTGTGAGAGAAAAGGATGAACGAGGGAAGGCCGTATTTGCGAATGTGGAGAGGGGTGTCGGTAAATTTTTGCAAAATTGCCATAGTTTTCTTCCTATCCGTTAGATATAAATACGACGGCCTATATTGCAGGATGGCATGCACACTATCATCACCAACTCTGTTTTCTACTCCCTCCGTTCCTAAATATTTGTCTTTTTAGAGATTTCAACAAGTGACTACATATGGAGCAAAATGAGTGAATCTACACTCTAAAATATGTCTACATACACATCCGTATGTGGTAGTCCATTTGAAATCTGAAAAGGACAAATATTTAGGAACGGATGGAGTATAAGAGTAGACATGGAGATATATCAGAAGCATGGTCTACAACAAAATGTGCTGGACTGGTTAGCGCCGGATGCTCGCAACGCGATGACATGAGTTCGAATTCTGTCTTTAACTTTAGATTTTTATATTATATATTACTTATTTAATATATACTTCTTTCGCTACTGTACTGATAGTGGAACCCACAGAATACTTAGAGTGTGTTTGGTTTCAGTCATCAACTAGAATGGCATGGGTCGGACCCGTTCCTAGGCCTCGTTCTCGCGTTCGGTTGATGAATGAAATGAAACCCAGTCGTTCCCACCGAATGAATATTCGGCCTAGATCCGAAACGCAGCGATACCTCCAAATCGGAGGAATCACGCGGAACCGGTCGTGCGCTCCTCTCCCTCCCTCTCGCGGCGCCTCTCCCTCGTCTCTCTTCCTCCCTCAATCTGCGCCGCCTGGCGCTGGCGCTGCTCGCCTCGCGCTCGCAGCCGCCCCGGCCGCGTCCAAGCCGGGCGCACTGAGGCAGCCCGTTCGTTGCGACGGACATGCAGCATCAGATTGCGTGGCCGTCCAACTCGTCTTCCTTCTGTCCTTGCATGGCGGCGGAAGGGGCAGTAGCCAGCTTGCCAGTGATGGCCACACATGGGCAGTAGGGAGCAGGGAGCGGCCGGGGCAGCAATCAGCGATTCAGCGTAAATAGCAGAGGAAGCTGCGGCGCGTTGGCAAGCATCAGTCGTGGCAAGCACAAAAGCCGGGACAAGTGAAGCGATTGTTTTTTTTTCTAACTTGTCATTGCTTGATTGATGATGCATCTATATGCTCTGTGTTGAGATTGCTGACAAATTTGCTGTCATTAGTACTTGTGTAATCTTGATTTTGAGACTTAATCAATATTTGTTGTTAATTCTTAGGAAAATTATAGTGATGATAAATTTTATATAGACATCAGATTACATGTGAATGACAAATACTTTTGCAATTGAAATGTATTTTGTATAATTTTCTGTTAAACATAAAAAGGTTGTAATTGTTCATATTGTACATTTGCATATGTGAAAATGATTCCATTCCGGTTCTCCAAACCAAACGCTGAAACATAACCATTACATTCCATGTTTTATCCCTAGCCAAACACGAAAACGGAACCGACCCATTCCGGTGGAATGGAACCATGACATTCCATTCCACTTCGTTCTTGAACCAAACATATCCTTAAAATACAAGATTAAGGATGGACTTGTTTCTTTTTAACTTTCTGTACGAAGCTGTAGCCACCCTGCAAGTCACGTGTACACTGTACATGCAATTAACTTTTTATAGAGGGATAATCATACACACAATTAACTCAAATGGATTGGATGTCACTCTATTATTTCCAGCATAAGAGCATCTCCAACGGCAGCCGGCAAATTTCCTCCCGTTTCCTTCCGCGGAGGACGACATCAAACGCCAGCGGCATAAATTTTCACAACTGTAACCAACCAGATGAAATTCGTGCAAACAGGGACTGATTTCATATAAGCATGAAGGATTTCGTATAAAAAAGCCGGATCTTCATATAAACATGATGAGTTTTATTACATTTACATGAACTAAGCGGCCAATCCGGCTATCTTGGTATAATTAATACTCCCTCCGTCCGGAAATACTTGTCCTAGAAATGGATGTATCTAGACTTATTTTAGTTATAGATACACACAATTTATCCATTCTTAGAACAAAAATTTCCCGCCAGCTGGAGAGGGAGTACATAATCTAAATGGCCGCCCGCGGATCCCTTTGTCTTCCTCATGTCCGGCAGACACTTTGCGGGGTCGACGAAGGTCCTCGGAAGAGGCGAAGAAGCAAAGAAACCACCTGAATGCGCAGTCATCGCCTCGGCTGTGGCCTTCATGGGACCTAAGTGGCGGCGGCCTCCCGTGTTCTACTTCTCCTCGATGATGGCGGCGGACACGGAGAAGCTGGTCACCGACTCGTCGCTGTCCATGCACCCGGCTACTGTCTCTGCCTGCATGGCGCTGCCGCAGGCACGGGAGGCGCGCCCACAGACACGGGAGGCGCGGTCCGACGCGGCAGCGATGACGCTCGTACCGGTGTGCTCACCGCCGTGCCGGCGTGGAGCAAATCGCCACTCCTCATCGAGCTGAACTGGAGCGGCGAGTTGCTGAACCACGCGCCTGCTTGGGGCGGCAACTGGCTCCGTCGGGCCAAGCGAGGTTGGTGAAGCACCGAGTGGCCTCGCCCTATCCGGAGGGCTCGGCGGGCCACCCAGCCGGGTAATATGCCGGAGAACGGCTCCTCGGAAGCCATCGGAAGAGTGGAGAAATTGGTGAAGGCGGAGATGGGGGAGCGGCGGAGGGGTGCGATTCTTACCCGTTGTCTGTCTGGCCTCGTGTAAACAGAGGGCGGACGGTAGGAGCTTGGCCAACGGCTGGCCTCGTTTAAACTGAGGGCGGACGGGAGGAGCTCGGCCGGTGTTGCGTTTAATTCCGGCCCGCTCATGAACGGACGTGTGGCTGGAGTAGGTTTCTCGGTTTGCATGCGGGTTTAACAGAGGGGTTAATGGAGGCGAGGAGGCGTGTTCAGCCGAGCGTGCAGCGGGCGGTGCAGTACTACTATTCGATTTGACAGCGGGCGGCGCAGTTCCTGGTACGGCTTTAATGCAGACGAGCGAGGGAGTAGCGGTTCCCGAAATGTTGAACGACCAATGCATCCTCCTTCAATTAATGCATGAGGGAAGTAATGGGAGGAGGACCGGGAAAAGAGGCTGCACGATGTGAATGCAACGCAGTTTGCCCTCATATAAAGGCTCCCCTCCATTCCAATGCATCTCGACATCGTACGCACCTAAGCATTTGCCTAAGGACCTACACTAAGCGCAAAAGGGCTCACTCCAGACCCATGGCAGCGATGCGCGCGAGCGGCCAGCGGCTGTGCCAGATGGTCCACGACGTCGGCCTGCGGCATGGCGCCGAGGATCGTCTCCAGACAGTGTTGGAGACCGGCTGGTGGATGGCCGCCGTCGACGCCAACTACGACTCTCAGTTGGACCAGATGATCGTTGCCACCACCAACAAGTTCACCGTCCTCAAGAAGCTCGCGGACGACATCGCCGTACTCCTCCAGCCCGCGCGCGCGGGCTCCTCATTGCCTGCCACCCAAATCGGCCTCCATGGCCATAACCTCTTTCAAGCACTGGTGGCCCTGCGACTGCCCGCCGACGCCACGAAGAATGTCCAGCTGGAGGTCGCGCTCGCCGCGAGGCGCCTCGCCCTGCAAGAATTCGTCGACCTACACATCCACGTGTACGAGCAAATCGTGTACATAGGTATCTACAAGGCCAGTGAGGACGCTACGACGTTGGCCTTCCTCAACCGGCTGGAAGCCTTGGATGCCTTTGCTGAGAAGCACCTCGACCTCGCCACAAAAGTCGCCGCTCCATAGCCGTCGGTCGGTGGCCCGACGCACTAAGTTGAGGAGGAGGAGGAGGTCGTACGTTGATGGATGCATCTTTCTCCTTGCCTTCTGTAACCACCACTACGATCGCATCATCATCGTGGCGTTAATTCTTATTGTGGTCTTGCATTCTCGTTCCAGTTAATACCGACATGTGCGATCCCTTTGCTTAATTATATGCATCACTGTAACTAGTACTCCATCCGTCAATTTATAAGTTGTGCTTACCTTTTCCATCAACTTCGTGCAACGCGCGGGCATCTGTCTAGAAACACTAGAACATGTCGAACCGCGTGTGACCAAACCGACGATGCGCCAACCTAGCTACTACGTACCCTGCTTATCTGGCGGAAATAGCCCCGCCCTAGCGTTTCCAATCGTTATTTCTATCTATCGATCGTGCCAAGGAGCAGAAACAAAATGTTACAATTTATACATGTTTCTCTACTCCTACTCCTATACAAGACTCAGTTGGTGATGGTGGTGTGTCTGCCATCTGTCATTTCTGACCATTAGATCTGCATCTAACGGCTGTGAGGTAAGTTGTGGCATTTTTGCAACAATAGCCCACTTCTCTGCTCCAATTTGCAGAAAACCCCTTATTATCTTGAAAGCAACCACATCCCTCCCTCACCTCATCAAAACAGCCTGAGAAATATATACTCCTATAAAAGACTCAGTTGGTGATGGTGGTGTGTCTGCCATACGTCATTTATGACCATTAGATTTGCATCTAACGGCTGTGAGGTAAGTTGTGGCATTTTTGCAACAATAGCCCACTTCTCTGCTCCAATTTGCAGAAAACCCCTTATTAACTTGAAAGCAACCACATCCCTCCCTCACCTCATCAAAACAGCCTGAGAAATATATTTTGAGTGAAAAGTACTCCCTCCATCCCTAAATATTTGTCTTTCTAGAGATTTCAATAAGTGACTACATACGGAGCAAAATGAGTGAATCTACACTTCAAAATATGTCTATATAATCCGTATGTGATAGTCCATTTGAAATCTCTAAAAAGTCAAATATTTAGGAACGAAGGGAGTAATATATTAGGAGTATATCAAAACAAGAGTGATTTCTTTCAAGTTTGTGAACAAGTACTACTATTCTACTACTTTGGATCCGTCGCAACGCACGGGCACATTGCTAGTAAAAGGAAAAGGCATGTCGCGTTCGCGTCTCACTCCCCCCACACACGCCCGGGAATCGGGAGTACTCCATGGCCCGTCCGGCACGACACATAGCTTAGGGAAGGCGTGTTGCCTAGCATTTTCACTTTCATGTGGGACCGCCGTTGAGCAAACCGACTATTGGCAAACCGCACCCCGCCCGCCGCCGGGTTGGAAAATAGAAACAAGGGGAAGATCTAGCTGTAGCACGGAAGCCAAGAAATTTGGTGTCGGATGGGGCTCGTTGATAGAGTAGGAGCATTCCGTACTACTCTACTCCTACTAGTACCAAGTTTGTACTATACAACTAGTACTACCACTATACAACTAGTAGGTACGTGCACGGCACAGCTTCGTAGGAACAAAAAAAAGGAAGATCTTGTTTTGGGTGATTTATCTTTTTTTCTATCAACGTAGTATGAATAATATGATGTGGGGGCACCCATGAAGCTTATGTGGCTTGGTTGCATGGCTACGAAAGGTTAGAGAAAAATAAATAGATAATGTGTTTAGAGTGCACTCCACTAAACAGATATACTTTGGATCCATTGCAACGGACCGACACATCTATATCTATACCCCCTATATAGTGTGTGAATAACTTTGAAAGTTGGTCGTTGGATGAAGCCAATCCGACGGTACAAAGATGGAAAATTCGAGCACTACTAGCGGTTGGATATCATCTACATTCCACCAGATTCTGCCACATGTAGAATCTAGAAGACTCCATGGTTGAACTTCATTCATGACTAACTTTGCCACAACTAAGCTTAGGCAAAGTGTGTCTGAAACAAAAAAATGTGGCTAACAAAATGGCCACCACAAGTGTGGCAAGATTTGGTAAGAAGTTGAGTCTATGACATGTGGACCATGTAGCTAGAAAAGTGTGGCAAGCCACAAGTGTAGCAATGAACCAAACACATGCCTGGTGTGTTTGATAGGGTGTATGAAGGGTGCATGATCCCAAGAGTTCCCTTCTCGACCCATTTTTGGGTGTTTGGTAGAGTGTATGAAGGGTGCATGAGTCCACACTAGATTAGCACAAATACACTAGAAGCATGCATGAAGAGAGCATACATGAAGAGGGGTGTTGAGTTGAGCATGCATGAAGAGGGAACAACTATGCTGAGACGGGAACGCAACCAAACACACTTGTGGCACGCCTAAGCTTAGGCGTGGCAACCTTAGGCTGCAAACTAAACCATAACTTTGAAAGTTGGTTGTTGGATGAAGCCAATCCGATGGTACAAAGATGGCAAATCCGAGCACTACTGGCCGTTGGATATCATCTACATTCCACCAGATTCTGCCACATGTAGAATCTAGAAGACTCCATGGTTGAACTTCATTCATGACTAACTTTGCCACAACTAAGCTTAGGCAAAGTGTGTCTGCCACAAAAAATGTGGCTAACAAAATGGCCACCACAAGTGTGGCTAGAAAAGTGTGGCAAGCCACAAGTGTAGCAATGAACCAAACACATGCCGGCACGCCTAAGCTTAGGCGTGGCAACCTTAGGCTACAAACCAAACCATAACTTTGAAAGTTGGTCGTTGGATGAAGCCAATCCGATGGTACAAAGATGGCAAATCCGAGCACTACTGGCCATTGGATATCATCTACATTCCACCAGATTTTTGCCACATGTAGAATCTAGAAGACTCCACATGTAGAAGCATAATGCACAAACCACCAGAATCTCATGCGTGCAATGCACGCGTACCTTACTAGTAGTTGGTAGTAGTAAGAAACAAATTCCGGGTTTGGCACGAGCTCGTACTGCCGGAGCACCACAAGGCCTGCAATGGGAGTTACATTTCCCTCTCGGGGCCCACGGGACCGAACTTCAGTGGCTTAGTGCCCGGCCTATGAGTCAATGACATGCGGACCTTAAATGCGGCTGGCCCACATGTCATTCTCATGGTGGTGGTGTGGTTCGCGACTCACTCGTTCGAGATGAACCGGCCGGTGGTGGCGTGGCCGTGGCGAGGGTGCCACAGCTGGGCGTCGGGGCGTAGATGGCCACACCGGCGGGTACTACCTTAGTACAAAAGTACTCCAGCTGAGGATTGATGCCTGGGACGAAATGTGTCACAGCCGCTGGATGAAAATTCGATGGTGCGGGACGTGTGGTGTCATGGGTTCGTGCGGCGTCGTGGGAATTGCATGTGGCTGTGGTAGAAACTTGATGCTCGCCGCATTTAAGGTGGCCCACATGTCATGCACACAAAGGCAGAGGGGCGGGGCGGCCGAGAGGGGTGAGGCGCACGTCGGGGGACGTGGTGTCGTGCATTCGAGCGGCGTCGTGGGAATCGCGAGTGGCAGTGGATGAAACGTGATGGTCGCCGTAGTTGAACTTCCATGGACAAGCTGTCATGTCTACGGACACATGCATTGCATACCGATCACTAGGAGTAGTAGAGAAAGCTAGGCGGATAAATAGTTCCTTATAGTCAAGTGGACCCACGCTACTACTTGTTCCAAAGACATGCACACCATCGAAATAGTCCATCTATATCAATATACATAGAGAGGGAATATTTTTTTTACAAGAGAGGAAATAGTTCATCCATCCATAATGCCCTGCTGCTGGTGTAGCATCTTCTTCTTCTTCATCATCATCATCTTCTTCTTCTTCTTCTTCTTCTTCTTGTTCTCATTTTCTGTGGGAGACGGCTTCGCAACAAGCTCTCTGGACCTTGTAGCTATCTCGAAACTCACACGGACATCGAGGGCAGCATATTTTATCCGCTCGTACGTCAAGGGATAATTCTCCCATCCAGACGACCTTAATGCCAGCGTCTCGTCACCCTTCTGAAGATTTGTTCCTAGCACAAAATTTACTACGTCGAATAGGGATGGTGTCGGTTTATCACAATCTTCTACAGGAATTTTTATTCTGGTTTGTAGGTCTGCGATGCTTTTCAAATCAAGGTTGTACGGCTCCAACTTCTGTTTGTCCCCTGCGATGGCTGCCCCACAGAAGTATATGTCCTCCCGAGACAATAAATCGTGAAGCTCACCTGGTATGGAGGGCGCGTGTATGATGTGGTACACCAAAACATCATCTTCGAGGCACAACTGAAGGACAGCGGCGTGTTGGATCTTCCCAGTGGCACGCTCCGTGTATTCTGCGTCGAGACCGATGACATTCATCTCCACCTTTTGGAGGGAGTTGGATACATTGTTGATCCACTTCCGAACAACCCTTGGGTGGTCGGTGACCGTGGCAACTATGCTCAATGAGCCTTCGACGAGGACATGTTGGACGCTAAAAACCTGCATCTCGATCTCTTTCGCCATTTGGAACCACTGGACTGGAGGGCTATGGTTTGGAGAATTAGGATTAGATGGCTAATCTAACTGAAGAAGATGATTATTTATAGGGGCTTCGGAATTACTTCAGGAGGGTGTGAAGAGGTTAAAACAATGTGAATGCAGTGTGGTTTGGATGCAAATGAAGATCAAGGAGTAGTGAAAAAGCCGAGGAAAATCGGTTCCTGATGGAGAAGTAAATGGGAGAAGTTATGCACATGCATGAGGAGAGGTGCGGTGGTTTGACTGCTGCATGCAATGGATTGGACGGGCTCTTCGGTTGCCTTTTCTCTCTCCCACGTGCACAGAGTGGCCCACTTGCATGCTGCAGTTTATTGGTTGGAGTCGGGCTGCAGCTGCTCATGCGTACGCTAATTAATGCTGTGAATGCGCGGCATGGATGGAAATGGGCACATGCAAAAGGGTATATACGCAGACTAATTAGAGAAATACTGGAAAAAGTTATGCGCGGAGAAAAGAGGACCGGAGGGAGTACTACTCATGTTCCTACTATGGTGAAGGAATATGCGGTTATCCTCAAAAAATGAAAAGTCCTTCTTCGCGCTTCCGCATGCACGAGAATTTGGTTCTGCTCGCAATATGGATGATAGCTGGAGGATGAATTGAACCCAGAGGCATGCTAGCATGGGAGTGTACTCATGTTCCTACTACTCCTACTAGTAGTGGTAGTACATCTGTGGTACACTTGATGGTCAAAATACTATTATTCATCCGGTCCTCACAGTGAAGTGACAAGACCCTGCACCCGAGGTGACACCAGTCCAGGTGGCGTGTCCGGGTTACCAAAGTCAGCCTCACCTTGTGCACTGTGCAGTCACTGTCACCGCCGCTGTATAGCATGCCTCGCCTCGTCTCCCTCTCCCCTAGCACCACTCCATATCCATTTCCGTCTCGCCGAAGATCTTGAGGTCACCCTTCATTATCTCACTGTGCCCCTGCATACCCTCGCCTCGCTCGCCTCCCCCAGTACCACTATTCCCTTGCTAGCTGCTCCAGCACCGACAGCCTTCTCCCCCGTAAATCAAGCCCCCCAAAACCCCACCTTCCAAACTCCACCATGGCCGAACGCGAACCGCGCGGGATCCATATGAGCCGCGACTGGAGCTATCTCCCCAGTGACGTCCTCGACCTCTGTGGTTCGTGTATGGATATGTTGAGCGCCCTGCGGCTGGGTGCATGCTCGAGGCGCATGCACACGACCATCGTTGAAGCGAGGCCTAAGCTTTTCAAGACACCCTGCTTGCTGTTATGTGGTCTTGCGAGATTGGCTCACCATGATACGGAGGCGTACATGATGCCCCTCGACTTCAATCCGATCTCCATTAGCCGAAACTTCTTTGTAGGTATGTAGTGGGTCGTCGTACATCATTTCCCTCGACTTCGATCCGATCACCATCGCCCGAAACTTCTTGGCAGGTATGTACTGGGTCGGCATGAACTCCCACTGGATGGCTGCCGTCAGAGAAGACGGTAAAAAATTGGTGCTCGTGAACATCCAGACCTCCCATGAGATTATCCTTCCTCCGTTGGAATATATAGAGTATTACCATCGTGGTCCTAGTCATCTAGATTACCGCGTCAGTTGGACGGACCTTGTTTTGCATAAGATTGTAATCTGCCAAGTTCCCACACGACATGCGGATTATGCAGACTTCAAGCTAATTGCTTTGTTCGGCAAGGGACTCGCCTATCTTTCGCCGGTGCCTTCTTTAGATGGAGACAACTCAGCTCCCAGTGGATCGTCGTCAAAGCTGATACACACTTCTGTGATGCTATTGAACACAATGGCATCATCTACGCGATCGACAAAGCAGATGGCACCACGTATTGCTGGGACGGCGTGTGTAAGTTGTTTCCGCCTCATGTTAATGTAACGCCCCAAGACCGACGCTTCAGAAGACTTCCATATTTCGTGATCGTTGTGTGTTTCTTTTGTGCTTGCTCTTTTATTTTTGCATTGTATCCTGTCATCATGCCATCATGTCATTTAATTTTTAAAACTCAACTAAGTAAATTGCATGGATCTTCGATCCATTTAAATTGAGGGAAATGCACATGGTGATTTCTCTTTACAACATATAAAAATCTCCCAATATTATTAGGGAGCTATATTAAAATATTCCATTAACTTTGGAGTCACCATAACACACGTGCAAAATATATCCCAATGCCTTTGTTATCTTAATTCTTGGTCTCCAACCTTGCCATTTATTCTTTCATCATACTCCGGAGCTCCACCAAAAATCCGAACATTTTTGGACCTTCCCAACCCTCACTTCCTATTCAAATCATTTGAATTAAATTCAAATGCATTTGAATTTATATCTTTCAATCATGCCACTTCTATTTTTCCTGGATCAAGCGCATTTTTATGAGCCCGGGAAAGTTTAACCGCATGCGCAAATTCTTTCTCTAACCCTCTCTTTCTTTTTCTTTTCTCTATTTCTTTTCTGCCAAAGAAAATAAGAGAGAGAGATGCAGCCAGCCCACCAGTCCGCAGCTCGACCTAGCCCGCAGCGCCGGCCCACCTAGGCCCAGCCGCGCCCAGCTCTAACCCTAGTCTCTCTCCATCCCCATCTCCTCCCGCACCGCCGCCAGTGCCCGACCCCCTCTCCCTCTCCTCGATCCCCTCCTCCCACCTCGCTCCAGCCACCGCAGAACCAGGCTGCCGCCCGCTCTCTGGTCCACCATCGTCGTCGGAGGACCGCGCCTAGCCCGACCCCCTCCTCTCAATCTCTCCCCTGCCGCCGCCTCCTGCTCGATCCCCTTTCCCCTCCACTCGTCTCCCTCCTCGCGCCAGGGAGAGGAGCTCCCTTGTCCCCACCGTCCTCTGGCTCGTCGCTGCCGGGCGCCTCCTTCTCCTCCCCGTAGCTCCTCCGCCGTGGCTGCACCTTCACCACCACACACGCGTCGCTGCCCGCGCCACGACCAAGCTGGCCTCCTGCTCCGACGTGGTTGCGCTGCAGCGTGTCCTCCGCGGCGTGAAGCCTTGCCTGAGACCGCCCTGCTTTGCCTCTGCGCCGCGCCGCCCCATCGACCCGCCGCGTCCTCGCGTCTCCCTTCCTCGTCCCGCACCCGAGCCGTCCCCGAGCGCCTCCTCCTTGCTGCTTCGCCTGTCACCGAACAGGAGCTCCGCCGCCTCGACTCCTAGTTCGGCTGTCGTCGCTGCTGCCCCTCCCCGACCTCCTGCCCGCGTCCCTCTGCACCGTGCTGCCCGAGCCGCCGGGATCTTGTGCCATGGCCTGGACTCCTCTGCGCCCATGAGCCTCGACGCCCTTGCTGCTGCCCGCCAGAGGCCCCTGTTGTTTCGCTTGGTGTTGGTTTGGTTTTAGATCAGCAAGTACGAGACGCCAAGGCCCGTACCCAAACATTCAAGCATCTTCTCCGAGAATTTTGCCAAGTACCACGACGATGCGCCAAGTACCTCTACGACCCGTGTACGACTACGTGATTTCACCAAGTACCCCTCGGATGCGCCAAGTTCGACTACTTGGACCACCAAGTTCCTCTACCGATGACTCAAATGACTACGAAACGTGTAGCACTACCGTCGACCCTCGAAGACTCCGTGGACGTCAAGTTCCTCGCCATGACCCCGAACATCTACGGAACATGAACGACTACTTCCCCTACGACACGTGAACAACTACTTCCACTTCGAACGCGTTCCGCCCCGAATGCACGCTTCGAAGGTATAACCCCGAGACGACGTCCGAGAACGAATGCATGCATGTTGTATGAGATGCTCGTGTTTGCACCGTGCCCGAGAGAGGTCTTTGCACGTTCCTCGATTGCCATGTCGCCGTACCGTGGGAACCCGGAATCCGGGAGCACCCCACCATCTCTAGCTTGACACGCTCACGCCCACTTCTTTTGCACCGGTATCTCCGTGAGTTATCGGATAATCGGAATGTTGCCGTGGCACCATTTTCGTTATCGTTGCCGTGGCACCCTTTTCGTTCCACCACGGTAACAAATGCTTCATAACATGCTTATGTCAACATTTTCATAATATTGCTTAAAAACTTGCATTGTCATCCGCATCATGATAACAACATTTGAATGTTTAAAATTGTTGTTTGCCGTAAATTGCTAAATGACATATGGGGATTTTCCGGAATTGTTGTTTGTTGTTCCGGCCTCATTTAAACTTGCCTAAATAGTTAGTTTACTTATGCTTCACCTCTTTCCATGTTAATCAACATTTAATATTGTTGGGTACATAATGAGAGAGAACTAAATAATTGATGTGGTGTTTCGTCAATATGCAACTCGTTGCATATTGAGCTCCACTTAACTTGTAGTTTCGTTTGTGCACTTTGCCATGCCATGCATATTTAAACCGGACATGCATCATACTTGTTTGTGCATCATGCCATGTTTATGTGATGGTTGTTTACTATGTTGTTTGTTTGTTTCCGGTTTGCTTCTCTCGTTAGCTTCGGGTTCGTTCTGGAGTTGTGAGGATTCGTTCGACTACGTCCGTTTGTCTTCTTCATGGACTCGTTCTTCTTCCTTGCGAGATCTCAGGCAAGATGACCATACCCTCGAAATCACTTCTATCTTTGCTTGCTAGTTGTTCGCTCTATTGCTATGCCGCGCTACCTACCACTTGCTTATCAAGCCTCCCAAATTGCCATGAGCCTCTAACCTTTTTACCTTTCCTAGCAAACCGTTGCTTGGCTATGTTACCGCTTTTGCTCAGCCCCTCTTATAGCGTTGCTAGGTGCAGGTGAAGATGAAGATTGCTCCATGTTGGATTATGTTTATGTTGGGATATCACAAAACCTCTTATTTAATTAATGCATCTATATACGTGGTAAAGGGTGGAAGGCTCGGCCTTATGCCTGGTGTTTTGTTCCACTCTTGCCACCCTAGTTTCCGTCATACCGGTGTTATGTTCCTTGATTTTGCGTTCCTTACGCGGTTGGGTGATTTATGGGACCCCCTTGACAGTTCGCTTTGAATAAAACTCCTCCAGCAAGGCCCAACCTTGGTTTTACCATTTTCCTACCTAAGCCTTTTTCCCTTGGGTTCTGCAGACTCAAGGGTCATCTTTATTTTAACCCTCGGGCCAGTTCTCCTTCGAGTGCTGGTCCAAACGGAGCGATGTCCGGCGCCCCCTGGGCAACCAGGGTCTATGCCAACCCGACGTCTGGCTCATCCGGTGTGCCCTGAGAACGAGATATGTGCAGCTCCTATCGGGATTTGTCGGCACAGCGGGTGGTCTTGCTGGTCTTGTTTTACCATTGTCGAAATGTCTTGTAAACCGGGATTCCGAGACTGATCGGGTCTTCCTAGGAGAAGGTTTATCCTTCGTTGACCGTGAGAGCTTATAATGGGCTAAGTTGGGACACCCCTGCAGGGTATTATCTTTCGGAAGCCGTGCCCGCGGTTATGTGGCAGATGGGAATTTGTTAATATCCGGTTGTAGAGAACTTGACACTTGACCCTAATTAAAATGCATCAACCGCATGTGTAGCCGTGATGGTCTCTTTTCGGCGGAGTCCGGGAGGTGAACACGGTTTCTGGGTTATGTTTGACGTAAGTAGGAGCTCAGGATCACTTCTTGATCATTGCTAGTTCACGACCGTTCCGTTGCTTCTCTTCTCGCTCTCATTTTCGTATGTTAGCCACCATATATGATAGTGCTTGCTGCAGCTCCACCTCACTACCCCATCCTTTCCTTTAAGCTTAAATAGCCTTGATCTCGCAGGTGTGAGATTGCTGAGTCCTCGTGACTCACAGATACTTCCAAAACAGTTGCAGGTGCCGATGATACCAGTGCAGGTGACGCAACCGAGCTCAAGTGGGAGCTCGATGAAGATCTTGTTCGTTGTGTTGTTTCTTTTCATGTTGATCAGTAGTGGAGCCCAGTTGGGACGATCGGGGATCTAGCAGTTGGGTTGTCTTCTTTTATTTTGGTTCCGTAGTCGGACCTATGTGTGTATCTTGAATGTTGTATGATTTCATTTATGAATTGTGTGAAGTGGCGATTGTAAGCTAACTCTTTATCCCATTCTTGTTCATTACATGGGATTGTGTGAAGATGACCCTTCTTGCGACGAAACCACAATGCGGTTATGCCTCTAAGTCGTGCCTCGACCCGTGGGAGATATAGCCGCATCGTGGGTGTTACAGTTAATGATGACGCCATGACACTGTTTGAACTTTTTGTGATGATTGGCATATCCCTGTTTGAGCAGAATTTGAGTAGAACTATGGCAATATATTAGAGACGCCGTAAATCAGCTAGATTTGGAATGAGTTAATTCATGCGATTGTGATCATGTCATTACAGCCAATTTGTACCCCTGAATAATTAAACGGTTAGGAATACATGGATATTCTCCTTATTTTACAGTAATCTATATACTACTACTAAATATGAGTGTGTATCAATGGCCATGTTAGTTTCCTCATTTTCATGATGTAGAAACATGCACCACACTGTTGGTTTCATCTAACCATACATTAGGGAAGTAAATGTGCATATGGAGAACTCTATATTTGGAAGTAGTGAAATCCTGTAATGCTTACCATGTGTACATACCTATATTCGCCCTTCAGCAATCAATGGCTAGAATAATATCCTCACAAAAAAATTTGCCCACAGGACACGAGTATATAACAATGCATGGTCTGTTAGTTACCTTGAAGAATTTGTTTGTGAGGACAGAACATGATTCCATAACATGCATGACATGGTAGTTTCCTGTGAAGAATCGATTGCGAGATAACATGAGTATAACCATGCATGGCACTTCTATATTTTCGAACCCAGTATACATTTCCCTGTATTTTCCTCCCAGTTCCAACAGTGACATATCAATGTTGTTTCTTGCATTATCCTACTCATACTCTGAACAATGCTGATCTTACATTAACAATGCCTGTCCTTTTTGATATGATGCAGTGTCCCTACAGTTACTGCCCTTTGTAATCACACCACCTTTGCCAAAAACAGGGAAGCACAACTGGTTCCTCGCTCGATCAGACGACGGCAAAAGACTGATGATCATTCGGACACATGAGCCAGAAAAGTTACATTGCAAAAACCGCACTGTATACAAGCACCGTGAAATACGTGAGTATCCGGACATTGGTTGTTACGTCTATGAGCAGGATACCAGCTTGTTGGGGCCTTCAGGATTTTTTAGTTGGAGGCGGGTAAACATCATTGGTTCACACTCTCTGTTTCTCGGACTCAACTATCCGATTAACCAGGAGATCACCGTTGGCAAGGACCTTGATGGCAGAGAGGCTCTGTTTGCTATGGAAAACTGTGTCTACATGGCAAGCCCTAGGAGTTCGGGAGCAAACTCCCCTGATTGTCAACGATACAGCCCGCAGCCAAAAGAAGGTGAGAATGACAAAGGCATCCGGATTAACTTTGATCCTTGGATGTCTCACTTACGACAGGCAGTGATGTGGTTCAAGCCTTCAGGTTAATAGGTAATTGGGCTGTTATGTCGAAAGGGTGGAGTACTGGTGTCTCCGGATCATTGGTCGCTGAAGCGGGGCTGCAAATTATGATGGTGTTGGATCATCTCTTCGAATGACTTTGTTGTCTTTGTTGCTTGTTCTGGATGGGTAGTTCTTTCTTTTGTTATGCATATTCCTTGTCATTTGGTCATCCTCGTCTATGTCACTCTTACTATGTAATAGTTGGCTCTGTTTAGAATGTCATTCTCGTCTGGATCACGAGAGTCTGAGCGCTGCAGATGGGTGCGTTTTGGTGGTGTAGCAAGACTTCTTATGAACTATCATGTCTTGCTGTTTATGTCAGTAGTAGTCACTAGTCAGTGTTTGAATGTTGTATATATTGTTGTTTTGAACTGTTTATTGTCTCGAACTACTGGTGGGCTAAATGAGGGCATCACCATTCTCTAGTGTTCAGAGTGTATCTCCTTTTTTCAAGTTATATAATTTGAGCTCAGTGTCTTTTCGATGATGTACACTTGTTTGGGCCAGTGAGGTGTCGTTGAATATGGGCCGAGTAGTAACGCAATGCCAAACAAGTCAATTATGACTCTCAGGCCGGGCTCTCAAAAGATCCTAAAAAAAGGCCGGGCTCTCCAAAAAAGAAAGAATAAGGACTCTTAGGCCGGCATGTGGGCGCCACCGGTGTTTTCGTGCGCTTGCACGCCGAGAGCATATTGGCGCGTGTTCAAAATTCAAGCTACCTTTTCATCCCCAATCTCCTGCCCCTCCCCCACCTCTGGAATCTCGATTCCTACTCCAGTTCCCCCAAATCCCCCTCTTGTACTCCCTGTACTCAAGCTCACTATCATGTCGCCGGTCAATGCGGACCTCCGAGCCGGAGATCCTGAGGTCCGTCCTGCCTTCGGTCGCTGCATGCTGTCACTCAACAGTGGCATGGCGGCGCTTGACGACCAGTTTGCCGGCAAAGTGCTGATGGTAACCATCAACGGCGACCGGCCTCCCGTCTCACCGGACGACCTTGTCAAAGCTCTTGGCATTGCTCACGGCATCCAAATAAGTGACTTGCTCGTCGAAGTCTGTCCGCCACCGGCTGATTTCTTCGTCAGGTTCCGGACAATTTTCGACTACAGTCGTGTGTTCGAATCTTCCCGGCGTTTGTTCTGCGATGGCGTGCTGGTGAGTTTTGATCGGTGGCACCCAGGATGGGGCTCGGTGCCCTCTGAGCTTGAGTTTTTAACAAAGCTTACCTTCCACGGCATGCCTCGACATGCTTGGAACAGCGAGTCCATAAATGAGCTTATGAACGACCTTGGAGGTGAGCTCATAAGTATGTTTGTTCCTCCAGACAGCTGGGCTCTAACGGTTATGGCATGGATGAAGAAGCCGTCCACCATACCGAAGGTGATTGGTGTTGAGATACCGGTGCAGGAACCGGGGTTGTACTATTCGTCGCCACCAAGGCCGCCGCGGACCATGTTAGGGATGTACCTGTATCGAGTGTTCGTGCATGTCGAAGAAGTGGTCAATCCATCAATCGAAGTCCTGCCGCCAATGCTGGTGCCAGGGTCCGTCAACGATGTACATTACAGGAGTCAACGTCAGACTTTCCCCGTGTTGCTCGGAACGATGGATGGCACAGGGCCTACTCCATCGCCCGGCGGAGGCCACTACTTCTTTGGGAGAAGAGGCAGGGCTGCCTGCCTGGATGTGCTCTAATTTGAGGTAACAACTGAATCTTGTCAGATACTAGTTAAATCTGAGCTATGGTTGTGAAGCACTGATGTGCCAGTACATTTGATTGTGACCTGTTCTAATTTTGTACCTGAACTTTTTTTTAGAAAGGGTTGTACGTCAACTTAATGTGCTAGCAGAACTTATTGTGTTGTCTGTCTGTCTTCTTTGCACAACATTCAAGATATTTCCCTGTCATTGATAAAGAAGATGAACCGTTATGTACGAGTTCGTTGGTTTCAACATAGCCCTACCCGTAGCGATCCACTTCTTCCATCCTGATTGTGCCGCCTGCGTAAAAAAATTATATGCAAGTTAAGTGTGCTATGATATTCTATATGATTGTGTCAACTATATAAGTTTTTACTGAGCATCAGAAATGCATATGGCTAAAAGATGTATTTACGAGCATCGACCGATGGGTCTCTCTCTCTCACACACACACACACGCACACACACGCACAAGTGGGACCCGTTGAATTATTTCTTTGCTCGTGACAGCTTTTAATTAGGTTCCACTGTAATCTAACTTTTTTCTTAAGTTATTAATTGAGCTCAGTGACTTCAAAAAGTTGTACGGAAGCCTTGTTTGGGCCTTTCCGGCGTCACTGAATGTGGGCTGAGTAGCCATGTTAGGTTGTACTGTACTACACAGGCCTTTTTTTTTAACATCAGCAATGCAACTGGGCCGACAGTTGTACACAATATCCGGGTCAACTTGTTATTCTCCACAACCGCAGGGCTGCAAATTTTCCTAGGAGGTATGCATTAAGCTTAACAAGAAAATGGACTTTAAAAAATAATAAATGGGATGTAATTATAATAACTGGGCAGTAACTATAAAAAGATGCACCAAACGCGTAATTAGTTCAAAAAATATATTATTTTTGGAATTTGAAAATTTTAATTTCATTACTTGTTGCACGCGCAATATTTCGTTGGATTTTAACGTAATACAAATTTATTTTGAAATTATATTTAATCTGACTAGAAATTTCGGATAAAAATATTTGGGATCCCATAAAAATGTGGGAATTTTTTTTGAATTCTTTTTTGAGTGGTTGGTTGAAATTATTAATCGTTGTCCTAACTAGAAAATGGGATGTACTTTTAACAAACTGTAAATGGGTTGTAGTAAATTCCATTAGAATTAAAAAATGGGCTATACATTCTTACAAATCGCAAATGGGCTATATGTTCTCTGCCACACACTTGTGGGCCTTCTAAGTTGACGCGTCCCCTAAAAAAAACTAAGTTGATGCGTATGCAAGGCTTTGTCAACAACACATGGTTCTGGCAGCTGTGGTCGTTGGATGTCCATGCAACGGATGTCGTGCTTGTTCTTCAATCTCGGATATTCTTGCTTCTGCCGCCCAAAAAATGATTCCTCCCCCTGACATCTGGGGCGCACCATTTCGGAGGCTGACCTGTGGGCCTACTAAGTTGACGCGTACCAAGGGCTTTGTCAACTTAGTCAATATAAACGATTCTAGCTGCAGTGACCGTACGATGTCCATCCAACGGCCGTAGTGCTTCTTCAACCTCTGGTCTTCTTGCTCCAGCCGCCCAAAGCAGCGTCGGTCGTGCCGCGTGCTCCTACCTCCCGTGGCCGGCTGTGATGCCGCGGAGGCCTCACCGCCCCCTACTACTGCCACCGCTGGCCAGGCCATCCCTCTACTCACCCACCCCCCTGTTATTCCGCGGCGACGACAGCCTCACACCGCAGCCGAACCAGTGAACCCTCGTACTCCTCTCCGCGCAGGCTTCCACTGCCGCGTCTTCCCCGGCTCCGCGTCGTCCCCTTCCTAGGCCTTGCCGTCGTCCACCGCCCTGGTGCTCTCGGCGCGGCATGGTCAACGTGGTCAAGGAACGGCTTCCATCGGACGTGGACTGTATGTGGAGAGGCTGACAGCTGGGTCCACGGCCGCAGCAAGGAAGTGCCTCCTTATTACGTGCAAAATAATTATTCCTCCACCTGACAGCGAGGACCCACCGGACAGGCCACCGTATTTCATGAAAAAAACGTTTCCCCCTGACTGCGGGGACCCACCAGCTACATCTTCGCACGCAAGGAAGTGCGTCCGGGCAAAAAAACCGATTCGCCCCCTGACTGCTGGGACCCACCAGCTACATCTTCACATGCAAGGAAGTGCCTGACAGTCGGGACCCACCTGGTCGAAGCGTACGTAGCGTTGTCATTCTGTTCACGAACGTGTATGTACATACTGGTCGATCTAGAGGCGCGCACGTGTCGTATTAGAGGCGCGCACGTAGCATGTACACGTACGTACAACGGCCAGTGTGCAAGAAATAAAATACGGCCACGTACGTACATACGGGCAGGGTCTCGAACGCCTACTCGCGCATACGTACGGCCAGGGCTCGTGTACATGGCTGGGTCGGAACGGAGAAACTGCGTCGTCATCGTGTTCATGGGAAGCCAACCGCCTGGGTCGGAACGGAATACGTCGTCGTGTTCATCGGGAGGGCTTGGACGGAACAACCGATGGAAACGAGGCCTGGCGTAGCAGAACGGAGGAAACGGCCTTGTGTTCGACCAGCCACGTTCGAAACGGGATCCTGTTCATCGGGAGGGGTCTGGCGTACCGCAAAATGGAGGAAACGGACCTCCTACGGTCGAAACGGGGGTCCTGTTGATCGGGAGGGGTGTGGCGTACCGCAAAACGGAGGAAACAGACTTGTGTTGGACCGCTATGGTCGAACACTGGGGTCCTGTTCATCAGGAGGGGTGTGGCGTACCGCAAAACGGGACTCCACGGGATACTGTTCATCTCCACCGTCGACCCCCTCCAGCCTCCACGGGATACTGTTCATCCACCGTCGACCTCCTCCAGCCTCCACCTGCGACTGTTCATCCACGGGCTCCTGTTCATCCAGCCTCCACCGCGCACTACTCCACCGGCTACTGTTCAACCAGCCCTCTCCACGGGCTCCTGTTCAACCACCCCTCCACGGGCTACTGTTCATCCAGCCCTCCACCGTCTATTGTTCATCCTGCCCTCCACGGGATGGTCCTGTTCATCCTGCCCTCCACGGGGTCCTGTTCATCCAGCCCCAACTGGCTCGAATGATCGGGGTCCTGTTCATCCAGAGGCAACGCCACGGGGTCCTGTTCATCCACCCCCACCGGGAACTGTTCATCCAAACCCCCCAGCAACGCTCACTGTTCATCCAGAGGCAGCATTGATCGGCTTCAGTTAGCAGCAGTAGCGAAGGAATCGCTCGATCGGGTTCAGTTAATAGCCATCGATCGATCGCTCGGGTTCAGTAACGCGTAGCCTGCAGTGCAATCGCTCGGGTTCAGTTAGAGCCCAACGCCTCGCACCCATGCGCGTGCGTGTACGAGAGAAACGCGCATCGCTCGGCCCCGACCACCCACCGTAACCGGGAACACCCCGATATTTTCCTCGCCCTCGCTTCTACCATGGTTTTTTCCATCATGGACGGCCCAAAGAATGTCATACAGCTGCGTCTCCGGCCCGCCCAGGACGAAAAGCCCATTTTCTGTCATGATTTTTTGTCATAGAAGTAGGACCCCACCACATCTATGATGATACCGGGTTTTGTCACAATTATCGTCATAGAAGTGTCATAAGTATGACAGAAATTTTTTTCGTTCGGCCCAAAATGTCACGGATGTGTCTTTTTTTGTAGTGATATCACAAGTGCCAAGGAATTATGGGATACCATTGTGAGAACGAGGACCGATACCTCCACTCTCCGGCTTGCTCAATATGAAATTGCCAAGGGGCAATTGCAAAACTTTTGTATGGAGAAAGGTGAATCTCCCAAGCAACTTCTTGAGCGTCTCATGACTCTCACCGCCAACATCGAGTCATGTGAATGTGACAAGACACAAGATGGATTCAACTTGACTAAGCGATTTCTCATGGATAAGTTGCTTCACGCTCTTGCTCCGTATCATCACCAAATGGTGTGGGACATAAGACAACACCATGGATTCAAGGAAATGACTCCAGATGACTTCATATCCACCTTCCAACTATTTGAAGAGTCAAAGGCAAATGCTACAAAACATCTTGCCATGCATGGTACCTCAACATCAAAGATCAATCTTGCATTGAAGGCCAAGCATGTATGTGAAGAAGAGCAAAGTGAAGAAGAAGAAGATGATGATGATGAGGATGGTGATGAGGTTGACTCAGATTAGAGCCCGTCATATGAAGACATTGCTCTCTTTGTCAAGAAGTTTAGCGCAGGAAAATTCAAGGGAAGATTCTGTTAGAAATATGCCCTAGAGGCAATAATAAATTGGTTATTATTATATTTCCTTGTTCATGATAATCGTTTATTATCCATGCTAAAATTGTATTGATAGGAAACTCAGATACACGTGTGGATACATAGACAACACCATGTCCCTAGTAAGCCTCTAGTTGACTAGCTCGTTGATCAATAGATGGTTACGGTTTCCTGACCATGGACATTGGATGTCGTTGATAACGGGATCACATCATTAGGAGAATGATGTGATGGACAAGACCCAATCCTAAGCCTAGCACAAGATCGTGTAGTTCGTTTGCTAAGAGCTTTTCTAATGTCAAGTATCATTTCCTTAGACCATGAGATTGTGCAACTCCCGGATACCCTAGGAATGCTTTGGGTGTACCAAACGTCACAACGTAACTTGCTGGCTATAAAGGTGCACTACAGGTATCTCCGAAAGTGTCTGTTGGGTTGGCACGAATCGAGACTGGGATTTGTCACTCCATGTAAACGGAGAGGTATCTCTGGGCCCACTCGGTAGGACATCATCATAATGTGCACAATGTGACCAAGGAGTTGATCACGGGATGACGAGTTACGGAACGAGTAAAGAGACTTGCCGGTAACGAGATTGAACAAGGTATCGGGATACCGACGATCGAATCTCGGGCAAGTACTATACCGGTAGAAGGGAATTGTATACGGGATTGATTGAATCCTTGACATCGTGGTTCATCAGATGAGATCATCGTGGAACATGTGGGAGCCAACATGGGTATCCAGATCCCGCTGTTGGTTATTGGCCGGAGAACGTCTCGGTCATGTCTGCATGGTTCCCGAACCCGTAGGGTCTACACACTTAAGGTTCGATGACGCTAGGGTTAAAGGGAATAGATATACGTGGTTACCGAATGTTGTTCGGAGTCCCGGATGAGATCCCGGACGTCACGAGGAGTTCCGGAATGGTCCGGAAGTAAAGATTTATATATGGGAAGTCCTGTTTTGGTCACCGAAAAAGTTTCGGGTGCTATCGGTAACATACCGGGACCACCGGGAGGGTCCCGGTGGTCCACCAGGTGGGGCCACCGGCCCCAGAGGGCTGCGTGGGCCAAGTGTGGGAGGGGACCAGCCCCAGGTGAGCTGGTGCGCCCCCCCCCACCAAGGCACAAGGCGAAGAGAGAAGGGAAAAGGGGAAACCCTAGGCTCAGATGGGCCTAAGGCCCACCTAGTGGTGCGCCCCTCCTCTCTCCCCCCTTGGCCGCCCCTCCAAGTCCCATCTAGGGCTGGCCGCCACCCCTAGAGGTGGAAACCTAGGTGGGGGCGCACCCCTCCCTTTCCCCTATATATAGTGGGGGTTTGGGGCTGCCATAGACACGAGAACATCTCCCTCATGGCGCAGCCCTACCCCTCTCCCTCCTCATCTCTTGCGGTGCTTGGCGAAGCCCTGCTGGAGTGCCACGCTCCTCCACCACCACCACGCCATTGTGCTGCTGCTGGACGGAGTCTTCCCCAACCTCTCCCTCTCTCCTTGCTGGATCAAGGCGTGGGAGACGTCACCGGGCTGCACGTGTGTTGAACGCGGAGGCGCCGTGGTTCGGCGCTTAGATCGGAATCAACCGCGATCTGAATCGCTACGAGTACGACTCCTTCATCCGCGTTCTTGCAACGCTTCCGCATAGCGATCTACAATGGTATGTAGATGCACTCCCCTTCCCCTCGGTGCTAGATTACTCCATAGATTGATCTTGGTGATGCGTAGAAAATTTTGAATTTCTGCTACATTCCCCAAAAGTGGCATCATGAGCTAGGTCTATGCGTAGTTTCTATGCACGAGTAGAACACACAGTAGTTGTGGGCGTCGATTTTGTCAATTTACTTGACGTTACTAGTCTTATCTTGATTCGGCGGCATCGTGGGATGAAGCGGCCCGGACCGACCTTACACGTACACTTACGTGAGACAGGTTCCACCGACTGACATGCACTAGTTGCATAAGGTGGCTAGCGGGTGTCTGTCTCTCCCACTTTAGTCAGATCGGATTCGATGAAAAGGGTCCTTATGAAGGGTAAATAGAAATTGGCATATCACGTTGTGGCTTTTGCGTAGGTAAGAAAAGTTCTTGCTAGAATCCACGTAAAACATGCAATTAGAGGACGTCTAACTTGTTTTTGCAGGGTATGCTATGTGATGTGATATGGCCAAAAGGATGTGATGAATGATATATGTGATGTATGAGATTGATCATGTTCTTGTAATAGGAATCACGACTTGCATTTCGATGAGTATGACAACCGGCAGGAGCCATAGGAGTTGTCTTCATTTATTGTATGACCTGCGTGTCAATGAAAACGCCATGTAATTAATGTACTTTATTGCTAACCGTTAGCCATAGTAGTAGAAGTAATAGTTGGCGAGACAACTTCATGAAGACACGATGATGGAGATCATGGTGTCATGCCGGTGATGAAGGTGATCATGCCGTGCCTCGAAGATGGAGATCAAAGGCGCAAGATGATATTGGCCATATCACGTCACTTTATGATTTGCATGTGATGTTTTTCATGTTTAGATCTTATTTGCTTAGAACGATGGTAGCATAAATAAGATGATCCCTCACTAAAATTTCAAGAGACGTGTTCCCCCTAACTGTGCACCGTTGCGAAGGTTTGTTGTTTCGAAGCACCACGTGATGATCGGGTGTGATAGATTCTAACGTTCGAATACAACGGGTGTTGACGAGCCTAGCATGTACAGACATGGCCTCGGAACACATGCGAAACACTTAGGTTGACTTGACGAGCCTAGCATGTACAGACATGGCCTCGGAACACAAGAGATCGAAAGGTCGAACATGAGTCGTATAGTAGATGCGATCAACATGGAGATGTTCACCGATGATGACTAGTCCGTCTCACGTGATGATCGGACACAGCCTAGTTTGACTCGGATCATGTATCACTTAGATCACTAGAGGGATGTCTATCTGAGTGGGAGTTCATTAAATAATTAGATGAACTTAATTATCATGAACATAGTCAAAAGGTCTTTGCAAATTATGTCATAGCTTACGCTTTAGTTCTACTGTTTAAGATATGTTCCTAGAGAAAATTTAGTTGAAAGTTGATAGTAGCAATTATGCGGACTGGGTCCGTAAACTGAGGATTGTCCTCATTGCTGCACAGAAGGCTTATGTCCTTAATGCACCGCTCGGTGTGCTGAACCTCGAGCGTCGTCTGTAGATGTTACGAAACATCTGACATACACGTTTTGATGACTACGTGATAGTTCAGTGTGTGATGCTAACGGTTTAAAATTGTGGCGACAAGATGGTTTTGAAACATCGCAGAACATATGAGATGTTCCAAAGACTGAAATTGGGATTTCAGACTAATGCCCACGTCAAGAGGTATGAGACCTCTGACAAGTTTCTTAAGCCTGCAAACTAAGGGAGAAAAGCTCAATCGTTGAGCATGTGCTCAGATTGTCTGAGTACTACAATCACTTGAACCGAGTGGGAGTTAATCTTCCAGATGAGAGTGATGGTTCTCCATAGTCACTGCCACCAAGCTATTAGAGCTTCGTGATGAACTATAACATATCAGAGATAGACATGATGATCCTTGAGCAACTCGCGATGTTTGACACCGCGAAAGTAGAAATCAAGAATGAGCATCAATTGTTGATGGTTAGTAAAACCACTAGTTTCTAGAAGGGCAAGGGCAAAAGGGATACTTCATGAAACAGCAAATCATTTGCTGCTCTAGTGAAGAATCCCAAGGTTGAACCCAAACCCGAGACTAAGTGCTTCTGTAATGAGGGGAACGGTCACTGAAGCAGAACTACCCTAGATACTTGGTAGATGAGAAGGCAGGCAAGGTCGACAGAAGTATATTGGATATACATTATATGAATGTGTACTTTACTAGTACTCCTAGCAGCACCAGTGTATTAGATACCGGTTCGGTTGCTAAGTGTTAGTAACTCGAAATAAAAGCTGCAGAATAAACGGAGACTAGCTAAAGGTGAGATGACGATATGTGTTGGAAGTGTTTCCAAGGTTGATGTGATCAAGCATCGCATGCTCCCTCTACCATCGAGATTGGTGTTAAACCTAAATAACTGTTATTTGGTGTTTGCGTTGAGCATAAACATGATTGAATTATGTTTATTGCAATACGGTTATTCATTTAAGGAGAATAATGGTTACTCTGTTTATTTGAATAATACCTTCAATGGTCTTGCACCTAAAATGAATCTCGATCGCAGTGATACACATGTTCGTGCCAAAAGATATAAAATGGTAATGATAGTACCACATACTTGTGGCACTGCCATCTGAGTCATATTGGTATAGAACGCATGAAGAAGCTCCATGTAGATGGCTCTTTGGACTCACTCGTTTTTGAAAAGATTGAGACATGCAAACCATGTCTATTGGTATATATGCATGAAGAAAATCCATGCAGATGGATCGTTTGGACTCACTTGATTTTGAATCACTTGAGACATGCAAATCATACCACATGGGCAAGATGACTGAAAGGCCTTGTTTTCAGTAAGATGGAACAAGAGAGCAACTTGTTGGAAGTAATACATTTGATGTGTGCAGTCCAATGAGTGCTGAGGAACGCAGTGGATATCGATATGTTCTTACTTCACAGATGATTTGAGTAGATGCTGAGAATATTTACTTGATGAAACACAAGTCTGAATTATTGAAAGGTTCAAGTAATTTCAGAGTGAAGTTGAAGATCATCGTGACAAGAGGATAAAATGTCTATGATATGATCATAGAGATATCTGAGTTACGAGTTTGGCACACAATTAAGACATTGTGGAAAGTGTTTCACAATTAATACCGCCTGGAACACCACAATGTGATGGTGTGTCCGAACATCATAACTGCACCCTATTGGATATGGTGCATACCATGATGTCTCTTTACCACTATCGTTTATGGGTTAGGCATTAGAGACAACCACATTCACTTTAAATAGGGCATCACGCAATTCCGTTGAGACGACACCGTTTAGAGAAACCTAAGTTGTCGTTTCTTAAAAGTTTGTGGCTGCGATGCTTATGTGAAAAAGTTTCAGGCTGATAAGCTCGAACCCAAAGCGGATAAATGCATCTTCATAGAATACCCAAAACAGTTGGGTATACCTCCTGTTTCAGATCTGGAAGTAAACAGGTCCTTTCTCGAGAAAATGTTTCTCTCGAAAGAATTGAGTGGGAGGATGGTGGAGACTTGATGAGGTTATTGAACCATGACTTCAACTAGTGTGTAGCAGGGCACAGGAAGTTGTTCCTGTGGCACCTACACCAATTGAAGTGGAAGCTTATGATAGTGATCATGAAACTTCGGATCAAGTCACTACCAAACCTCGTAGGTCGATAAGGATGTGTACTACTTCGAGTGGTACGTAATCCTGTCTTGGAAGTCATGTTGCTAGACAACAATGAACCTACGAGCTATGGAGAAGCGATGGTGGGCCCGGATTCCGACGAATGGCTCGAGGCCATAAAATCCGAGAGAGGATCCATGTATAAAACAAGGTATAGACTTTGGAAGAACTACTTGATGGTCGTAAGGCTGTTGGGTGCAGATGGATTTAAAAGGAAGACAGACAATAATGGTAAGTGTCACCATTAAGAAAGCTCGACTTGTCGTTAAGATGTTTTCCGACAAGTTCAAGGAGTTGACTACGATGAGATTTTTCTCACTCGTAGCGATGCTAAGAGTCTGTTGGAATTGTATTAGCAGTTACTGCATTATTTATGAAATCTTGCAGATAGGATGTCAAAACACTGTTTCCTCGACGATTTTCTAGAGGAAAGGTTGTATGTGATACAACCAGAAGGTTTTGTCAATCCTGAAAGATGCTAACAAGTATGCAATGCTTCAGCAATCCTTCTAAGGACTGGAGTAAGCATCTCGAAGTTGGAATGTACACTTTGATGAGATGATCAAAGATTTTGGGTTTATACAAAGTTTATGAGAAACTTGTATTTCCAAAGAAGTGAGTGGGAGCACTATAGAATTTCTGATGAGTATATGTTGTTGACATATTGTTGATCAGAGATGATGTAGAATTTTTGGAAAGCATACAGGGTTATTTGAAAAGTGTTTTTCAATGGAAAACCTGGATTAAGCTACTTGAACATTGAGCATCAAGATCTATAAGGATAGATCAAAAATACTTAATAGTACTTTCAAATGAATACATACCGTGACAAGTTTTTGAAGGAGTTCAAAATAGATCAGCAAAGAAGGAGTTCTTGGCTGTGTTACAAGGTGTGAGTATTGAGTAAGACTCAAGACCTGACCACAGCAGAAGAGAGAGAAAGGACGAAGGTCGTCCCCTATGCTTTAGACGTAGGCTCTACAGTATGCTATGCTGTATACCGCACATGAAGTGTGCCTTGCCATGAGTTAGTCAAGGGGTACAATAGTGATCCGGGAATGGATCACATGACAGCGGTCGAACTTATCCTTAGTATCTAGTGGACTAAGGAATTTTCTTGATTATGGAGGTGGAAAAGGAGTTCGTCGTAAAGGGTTACGTCGATGCAAACTTTGACACTAATCTGGATGACTCTGAGTAGTAAACCGGATTCGTATAGTAGAGCAGTTATTTGGAATAGCTCCAAGTAGCGCGTGGTAGCTGCATCTACAAGATGACATAGATATTCGTAAAGCACACACGGATCTGAAAGGTTCAGACCCGTTGACTAATAACCTCTCTCACAAGCGAGATATGAACAAACCCCATGGGTGTTGGATTCATTACAATCACATGGTGATGTGAACTAGACTATTGACTCTAGTAAACTCTTGGGTATTAATCACATGGCGATGTGAACTAGATTATTGACTCTAGTGCAAGTGGGAGACTGTTAGAAATATGCCCTAGAGGCAATAATAAATTGGTTATTATTATATTTCCTTGTTCATGATAATCATTTATTATCCATGCTAAAATTGTATTGATAGGAAACTCATATACACGTGTGGATACATAGACAACACCATGTCCCTAGTAAGCCTCTAGTTGACTAGCTCGTTGATCAATAGATGGTTACCGTTTCCTGACCATGGACATTGGATGTCGTTGATAACGGGATCACATCATTAGGAGAATGATGTGATGGACAAGACCCAATCCTAAGCCTAGCACAAGATCGTGTAGTCCGTTTGCTAAGAGCTTTTCTAATGTCAAGTATCATTTCCTTAGACCATGAGATTGTGCAACTCCCGGATACCGTAGGAATGCTTTGGGTGTACCAAACGTCACAACGTAACTGGGTGGCTATAAAGGTGCACTACAGGCATCTCCGAAAGTGTCTGTTGGGTTGGCACGAATCGAGACTGGGATTTGTCACTCCGTGTAAACGGAGAGGTATCTCTGGGCCCACTCGGTAGGACATCATCATAATGTGCACAATGTGACCAAGGAGTTGATCACGGGATGATGTGTTACGGAACGAGTAAAGAGACTTGCCAGTAACGAGATTGAACAAGGTATCGGGATACCGACGATCGAATCTCGGGCAAGTACTATACCGGTAGACAAAGGGAATTGTATACGGGGTTGATTGAATCCTTGACATCGTGGTTCATCCGATGAGATCATCGTGGAACATGTGGGTGAAGGAAATATGCCCTAGAGGCAATAATAAAGTATTATTTATTTCCTTATATCATGATAAATGTTTATTATTCATGCTAGAATTGTATTAACCGGAAACATAATACATGTGTGAATACATAGACAAACAGAGTGTCACTAGTATGCCTCTACTTGACTAGCTCGTTGATCAAAGATGGTTATGTTCCCTAGCCATAGACATGAGTTGTCATTTGATTAACGGGATCACCTCATTAGGAGAATGACGTGATTGACTTGACCCATTCCGTTAGCTTAGCACTCGATCGTTTAGTATGTTGCTATTGCTTTCTTCATGACTTATACATGTTCCTATGACTATGAGATTATGCAACTCCCGTTTACCGGAGGAACACTTTGTGTGCTACCAAACGTCACAACGTAACTGGGTGATTATAAAGGTGCTCTACAGGTGTCTCCGAAGGTACTTGTTGGGTTGGCGTATTTCGAGATTAGGATTTGTCACTCCGATTGTCGGAGAGGTATCTCTGGGCCCACTCGTAATGCACATCACTATAAGCCTTGCAAGCATTGTAACTAATGAGTTAGTTGCGGGATGATGTATTACGGAACGAGTAAAGAGACTTGCCGGTAACGAGATTGAACTAGGTATCGAGATACCGACGATCGAATCTCGGGCAAGTAACATACCGATGACAAAGGGAACAACGTATGTTGTTATGCGGTCTGACCGATAAAGATCTTCGTAGAATATGTGGGAACCAATATGAGCATCCAGGTTCCGCTATTGGTTATTGACCGGAGAGGTGTCTCGGTCATGTCTACATAGTTCTCGAACCCGTAGGGTCCGCACGCTTAACGTTACGATGACAGTTATATTATGAGTTTATATGTTTTGATGTACCGAAGGTTGTTCGGAGTCCCGGATGTGATCACGGACATGACGAGGAGTCTCGAAATGGTCGAGACATAAAGATTGATATATTGGAAGCCTATGTTTGGACATCGGAAGTGTTCCGGGTGAAATCGGGATTTTTCCGGAGTACCGGGAGGTTACCGGAACCCCCCGGTAACTTAATGGGCCTTATTGGGCCTAGGTGGAAGAGAGGAGAGGAGGCTAGGGCAGGGCCGCGCCCCCTTCCCCCCCAGTCCGAATAGGACAAGGAGAGGGGGGCGGCGCCCCCCCTTCCTTCCTCCCCTCCACCTCTTCCCCCTTCCACTCCTAGTCCAACATGGAAAGGGGGGAGTCCTACTCCCGGTAGGAGTAGGACTCCTCCTGGCGCGCCTCTACCTCCTAGGCCGGCGGCCTCCCCCTTGCACCTTTATATACGGGGGCAGGGGGGCACCTCTAGACACACAATTGATCAACGATCTTTTAGCCGTGTGCGGTGCCCCCCTCCACCATATTACACCTCGATAATATCGTAGCGGAGCTTAGGCGAAGCCCTGCGTCGGTAGAACATCATCATCGTCACCACGCCGTCGTGCTGACGAAACTCTCCCTCAACACTCGGCTGGATCGGAGTTCGAGGGACGTCATCGAGCTGAACGTGTGCTGAACTCGGAGGTGCCGTGCGTTTGGTACTTGATCGGTCGGATCGTGAAGACGTACGACTACATCAACCGCGTTGTGTTAACGCTTCCGCTTTCGGTCTACGAGGGTACGTGGACAACACTCTCCCCTCTCGTTGCTATGCATCACCATGATCTTGCGTGTGCGTAGGAAATTTTTGAAATTACTACGTTCCCCAACAGTGGTATCCGAGCCTGGTTTTATGCGTTGATGTTATGCACGAGTAGAACACAAGTGAGTTGTGGGCGATATAAGTCATACTGCTTACCAGCATGTCATACTTTGGTTCAGCGGCATTGTGAGATGAAGCGGCCCGGACCGACATTACGCGTACGCTTACGCGAGACTGGTTTCACCGTTGCGAGCACTCGTTGCTTAAAGGTGACTGGCGGGTGTCTGTCTCTCTCACTTCAGTTGAACCGAGTGTGGCTACGCCCGGTCCTTGCGAAGGTTAAAACAGCACCAACTTGACAAACTATCGTTGTGGTTTTGATGCGTAGGTAAGAACGGTTCTTGCTAAGCCCGTAGCAGCCACGTAAAACTTGCAACAACAAAGTAGAGGACGTCTAACTTGTTTTTGCAGGGCATGTTGTGATGTGATATGGTCAAGACATGATGCTATATTTTATTGTATGAGATGATCATGTTTTGTAACCGAGTTATCGGCAACTGGCAGGAGCCATATGGTTGTCGCTTTATTGTATGCAATGCAATCGCCATGTAATTGTTTTACTTTATCACTAAGCGGTAGCGATAGTCGTAAAAGCAATAGTTGGCGAGACGACAACGATGCTACGATGGAGATCAAGGTGTCGCGCCGGTGACGATGGTGATCATGACGGTGCTTCGGAGATGGAGATCACAAGCACAAGATGATGATGGCCATATCATATCACTTATATTGATTGCATGTGATGTTTATCTTTTATGCATCTTATCTTGCTTTGATTGACGGTAGCATTATAAGATGATCTCTCACTAAAATTTCAAGATAAAAGTGTTCTCCCTGAGTATGCACCGTTGCCAAAGTTCGTCGTGCCAGACACCACGTGATGATCGGGTGTGATAAGCTCTACGTTCAATACAACGGGTGCAAACAGTTTGCACACGCGGAATACTCAGGTTAAACTTGACGAGCCTAGCATATGCAGATATGGCCTCGGAACACGGAGACCGAAAGGTCGAGCGTGAATCATATAGTAGATATGATCAACATAGTGATGTTCACCATTGAAAACTACTCCATTTCACGTGATGATCGGTTATGGTTTAGTTGATTTGGATCACGTAATCACTTAGATGATTAGAGGGATGTCTATCTAAGTGGGAGTTCTTAAGTAATATGATTAATTGAACTTAAATTTATCATGAACTTAGTCCTGATAGTATTTTTGCAAATTATGTTGTAGATCAATAGCTCGCGTTGTTGCTTCCCTGTGTTTATTTTTGATATGTTCCTAGAGAAAATTATGTTGAAAGATGTTAGTAGCAAAGATGCGGATTGGATCCGTGATCTGAGGATTATCCTCATTGCTGCACAGAAGAATTATGTCCTTGATGCACCGCTAGGTGACAGACCTATTGCAGGAGCAGATGCAGACGTTATGAACGTTTGGCTAGCTCAATATGATGACTACTTGATAGTTTAGTGCACCATGCTTAACGGCTTAGAATCGGGACTTCAAAGACGTTTTGAACGTCATGGACCATATGAGATGTTCCAGGAGTTGAAGTTAATATTTCAAGCAAATACCCGAGTTGAGAGATATGAAGTCTCCAACAAGTTCTATAGCTAAAAGATGGAGGAGAATAGCTCAAGCAGTGAGCATGTGCTCAGATTGTCTGGGTACTACAATCGCTTGAATCAAGTGGGAGTTAATCTTCCAGATAAAATAGTGATTGACAGAATTCTCTAGTCACCATCACCAAGTTAGTAGAACTTCGTGATGAACTATAGTATGCAAGGGATGACGAAAGTAATTCCCGAGCTCTTCGTGATGCTGAAATCGACGAAGGTAGAAATCAAGAAAAACATCAAGTGTTGATGGTTGACGAGACCACTAGTTTCAAGAAAAGGGCAAAGGGAAGAAGGGGAACTTCAAGAAGAACGGCAAGCAAGTTGCTGCTCAAGTGAAGAAGCCTAAGTCTGGTCCTAAGCCTGAGACTAAGTGCTTCTACTGCAAAGGGACTGGTCACTGGAAGCGGAACTACCCCAACTATTTGGTGGATAAGAAGGATGGCAAAGTGAACAAAGGTATATTGGATATACATGTTATTGATGTGTACTTTACTAGTGTTTATAGCAACCCCTCGGTATTTGATACTGGTTCAGTTGCTAAGAGTAGTAACTCGAAACGGGAGTTGCAGAATAAACAGAGACTAGTAAAAGGCGAGGTGACGATGTGTGTTGGAAGTAGTTCCAAGATTGATATGATCATCATCGCACACTCCCTATACTTTCGGGATTAGTGTTGAAACTAAATAAGTGTTATTTGGTGTTTGCGTTGAGCATGAATATGATTTGATCATGTTTGTTGCAATACGGTTATTCATTTAAATTAGAGAATAATTGTTGTTCTGTTTACATGAATAAAACCTTCTATGGTCATACACCCAATAAAATGGTTTGTTGGATCTCGATCGTAGTGATACACATATTCATAATAATGAAGCCAAAAGATGCAAAGTTAATAATGATAGTGCAACTTATTTGTGGCACTGCCGTTTAGGTCATATTGGTGTAAAGCGCATGAAGAAACTCCATACTGATGGGATTTTGGAATCACTTGATTATGAATCACTTGATGCTTGCGAACCGTGCCTCATGGGCAAGATGACTAAAACGCCGTTCTCCGGAACTATGGAGAGAGCAACAGATTTGTTGGAAATCATACATACAGATGTATGTGGTCCGATGAATATTGAGGCTCGTAGCAGGTATCATTATTTTCTGACCTTCACAGATGATTTGAGCAGATATGGGTATATCTACTTAATGAAACAGAAGTCTGAAACATTTGAAAAGTTCATATAATTTCAGAGTGAAGCGGAAAATCATCGTAACAAGAAAATAAAGTTTCTACGATCTGATCATGGAGAAGAGTATTTGAGTTACGAGTTTGGCCTTCAGTTAAAACAATGTGAAATAGTTTCACTACTCACGCCACCTGGAACACCACGGTGTAATGGTGTGTCCGAACATCGTAACCGTACTTTATTAGATATGGTGCGATATATGATGTCTCTTACCGATCTACCACTATCGTTTTGGGGTTATGCATTAGAGACAGCTGCATTCACGTTAAATAGGGTACCATCTAAATCCGTTGAGACGACATCTTATGAACTGTGGTTTGGCAAGAAACCAAAGTTGTCGTTTCTTAAAGTTTGGGGTTGCGATGCTTATGTGAAAAAGTTTCATCCTGATAAGCTCAAACCCAAATCGGAGAAATGTGTCTTCATAGGATACCCAAAGGAGACAGTTGGGTACACCTTCTATCACAGATCCGAAGGCAAGACATTCGTTGCTAAGTATGGATCCTTTCTAGAGAAGGAGTTTCTCTCGAAAGAAGTGAGTGGGAGGAAAGTAGAACTTGATGAGGTAATTGTACCTGCTCCCTTATTGGAAAGTAGTTCATCGCAGAAACCAGTTTCTGTGACGCCTATACCAATTAGTGAGGAAGTTAATGATGATGATCATGGAACTTCAGATCAAGTTATTACTGAACCTCGTAGGTCAACCAGAGTAAGATCCGCACCAGAGTGGTACGGTAATCCTGTTCTGGAGGTTATGTTACTAGACCATGACGAACCTACGAACTATGAAGAAGCGATGGTGAGCCCAGATTCCGCAAAATGGCTTGAGGCCATGAAATCTGAGATGAGATCCATGTATGAGAACAAAGTATGGACTTTGATTGACTTGCCCAATGATCGGCGAGCCATTGAGATTAAATGGATCTTCAAGAGGAAGACGGACGCTGATAGTAGTGTTACTATCTACAAAGCTAGAATTGTCGCAA
This sequence comes from Triticum aestivum, assembly GCF_018294505.1. Lineage (NCBI taxonomy): Eukaryota > Viridiplantae > Streptophyta > Magnoliopsida > Poales > Poaceae > Triticum > Triticum aestivum. The sequence goes on from NC_057796.1 coordinate 463,076,260, forward strand.
AAGGTTTTCGACAAGTTTAAGGTGTTGACTACGATGAGAGTTTCTCACTCGTATCTATGCTTAAGTCTGTCCGAATCATGTTAGCAATTGCCGCATTTTATGAAATCTGGCAAATGGATAAACAAAACTGCATTCCTTAATGGATTTATTAAAGAAGAGTTGTATATGATGCAACCAGAAGGTTTTGTCAATCCTAAAGGTGCTAACAAAATATGCAAGCTCCAGCGATCCATCTATGGACTGGTGCAAGCATCTCGGAGTTGGAATATACGCTTTGATAAGTTGATCAAAGGATATAGTTTTATACAGACTTGCGGTGAAGCCTGTATTTACAAGAAAGTGAGTGGGAGCACTACAGCATTTCTGATAAGTATATGTGAATGACATATTGTTGATCGGAAATAATGTAGAATTATTCTGCAAAGCATAAAGGAGTGTTTGAAAGGAGTTTTTCAAAGAAAGACCTCGGTGAAGCTGCTTACATATTGAGCATCAAGATCTATAGAGATAGATCAAGACGCTTGATAAGTTTTTTCAATGAGTACATACCTTAACAAGATTTTGAAGTAGTTCAAAATGGAACAGTCAAAGAAAGAGTTCTTGCCTGTGTTACAAGGTGTGAAATTGAGTAAGACTCAAAGCCCGACCACGGCAGAAGATAGAAAGAGAATGAAAGTCATTCCCTATGCCTTGGCCATAGGTTCTATAAAGTATGCCATGCTGTGTACCAGATCTATTGTATACCCTACACTGATTTTGGCAAGGGAGTACAATAGTGATCTAGGAGTAGATCACTGGACAGCGGTCAAAATTATCCTTAGTGGAATAAGGATATGTTTCTCGATTATGGAAGTGACAAAAGGTTCGTCGTAAAGGGTTACGTCGATGCAAGTTTTGACACTAATCTAGATGACTCTAAGTCTCGGTCTAGATACATATTGAAAGTGGGAGCAATTAGCTAGAGTAGCTCCGTGCAGAGCATTGTAGACATAGAAATTTGCAAAATACTTACGGATCTGAATGTGACAGACCCGTTGACTAAAATTATCTCACAAGCAAAACATGATCACACCTTAGTACTCTTTGGGTGTTAATCACATAGCGATGTGAACTAGATTACTGACTCTAGTAAACCCTTTGGGTGTTGGTCACATGACGATGTGAACTATGGGTGTTAATCACATGGTGATGTGAACTATTGATGTTAAATCACATGGCGATGTGAACTAGATTATTGACTCTAGTGCAAGTGGGAGACTGAAGGAAATATGCCCTAGAGGCAATAATAAAGTTATTATTTATTTCCTTATATCATGATAAATGTTTATTATTCATGCTAGAATTGTATTAACCGGAAACATAATACATGTGTGAATACATAGACAAACAGAGTGTCACTAGTATGCCTCTACTTGACTAGCTCGTTGATCAAAGATGGTTATGTTTCCTAGCCATAGACATGAGTTGTCATTTGATTAACGGGATCACATCATTAGGAGAATGATGTGATTGACTTGACCCATTCCGTTAGCTTAGCACTCGATCGTTTAGTATGTTGCTATTGCTTTCTTCATGACTTATACATGTTCCTATGACTATGAGATTATGCAACTCCCGTTTACCGGAGGAACACTTTGTGTGCTACCAAACGTCACAACGTAACTGGGTGATTATAAAGGTGCTCTACAGGTGTCTCCGAAGGTACTTGTTGGGTTGGCGTATTTCGAGATTAGGATTTGTCACTCCGATTGTCGGAGAGGTATCTCTGGGCCCACTCGTTAATGCACATCACTATAAGCCTTGCAAGCATTCTAACTAATGAGTTAGTTGCGGGATGATGTATTACGGAACGAGTAAAGAGACTTGCCGGTAACGAGATTGAACTAGGTATCGAGATACCGACGATCGAATCTCGGGCAAGTAACATACCGATGACAAAGGGAACAACGTATGTTGTTATGCGGTCTGACCGATAAAAGATCTTCGTAGAATATGTGGGAACCAATATGAGCATCCAGGTTCCGCTATTGGTTATTGACCGGAGAGGTGTCTCGGTCATGTCTACATGGTTCTCGAACCCGTAGGGTCCGCACGCTTAACGTTACGATGACAGTTATATTATGAGTTTATATGTTTTGATGTACCGAAGGTTGTTCAGAGTCCCGGATGTGATCACGGACATGACGAGGAGTCTCGAAATGGTCGAGACATAAAGATTGATATATTGGAAGCCTATGTTTGGACAACTGAAGTGTTCCGGATGAAATCGGGATTTTTCCGGAGTACCGGGAGGTTACCGGAACCCCCCGGTAACTTAATGGGCCTTATTGGGCCTAGGTGGAAGAGAGGAGAGGAGGCTAGGGCAGGGCCGTGCCCCCCTTCCCCCCCAGTCCGAATAGGACAAGGAGAGGGGGGCGGCGCCCCCCCTTCCTTCCTCCCCTCCACCTCTTCCCCCTTCCACTCCTAGTCCAACATGGAAAGGGGGGAGTCCTACTCCCGGTAGGAGTAGGACTCCTCCTGGCGCGCCTCTACCTCCTAGGCCGGCGGCCTCCCCCTTGCACCTTTATATACAGGGGCAGGGGGCACCTCTAGACACACAATTGATCAACGATCTTTTAGCCGTGTGCGGTGCCCCTCTCCACCATATTACACCTCGATAATATAGTAGCGGAGCTTAGGCGAAGCCCTGCGTCGGTAGAACATCATCATCGTCACCACGCCGTCGTGCTGACGAAACTCTCCCTCAACACTCGGCTGGATCGGAGTTCGAGGGACGTCATCGAGCTGAACGTGTGCTGAACTCGGAGGTGCCGTACGTTCGGTACTTGATCGGTCGGATCGTGAAGACGTACGACTACATCAACCGCGTTGTGTTAACGCTTCCGCTTTCGGTCTACGAGGGTACGTGGACAACACTCTCCCCTCTCGTTGCTATGCATCACCATGATCTTGCGTGTGCGTAGGAAATTTTTGAAATTACTACGTTCCCCAACAGTGGGAGCCAACATGGGTATCCAGATCCCGCTGTTGGTTATTGGCCGGAGAACGTCTCGGTCATGTCTGCATGGTTCCCGAACCCGTAGGGTCTACACACTTAAGGTTCGATGACGCTAGGGTTAAAGGGAATAGATATACGTGGTTACCGAATGTTGTTCGGAGTCCCGGATGAGATCCCGGACGTCACGAGGAGTTCCGGAATGGTCCGGAGGTAAAGATTTATATATGGGAAGTCCTATTTTGGTCACCGGAAAAGTTTCGGGTGCTATCGGTAACATACCGGGACCACCGGGAGGGTCCCGGGGGTCCACCAGGTGGGGCCACCGGCCCCAGAGGGCTGCGTGGGCCAAGTGTGGGAGGGGACCAGCCCCAGGTGAGCTGGTGCGCCCCCCCACCAAGGCCCAAGGCGAAGAGAGAAGGGAAAAGGGGAAACCCTAGGCTCAGATGGGCCTAAGGCCCACCTAGTGGTGCGCCCCCCCTCTCTCCCCCCTTGGCCGCCCCTCCAAGTCCCATCTAGGGCTGGCCGCCACCCCTAGAGGTGGAAACCTAGGTGGGGGCGCACCCCTCCCTTTCCCCTATATATAGTGGGGGTTTGGGGCTGCCATAGACACGAGAACATCTCCCTCATGGCGCAGCCCTACCCCTCTCCCTCCTCGTCTCTTGCGGTGCTTGGCGAAGCCCTGCTGGAGTGCCACGCTCATCCACCACCACCACGCCGTTGTGCTGCTGCTGGACGGAGTCTTCCCCAACCTCTCCCTCTCTCCTTGCTGGATCAAGGCGTGGGAGACGTCACTGGGCTGCACGTGTGTTGAACGCGGAGGCGCCGTGGTTCGGCGCTTAGATCGGAATCAACCGTGATCTGAATCGCTACGAGTACGACTCCTTCATCCGCGTTCTTGCAACGCTTCCGCATAGCGATCTACAATGGTATGTAGATGCACTCCCCTTCCCCTCGGTGCTAGATTACTCCATAGATTGATCTTGGTTATGCGTAGAAAATTTTGAATTTCTGCTACGTTCCCCAACAGATTCCAGAAGAAGAAAGTGAGAAAATGCTACAACTGTGAAGAAACCAACCACTTCTCCAACGAGTGCCCTTATGAGAAGAGAGAAGATAAAGCAAGGTTCCCCAAGACCTTTCCCAAGAAGAAGTTGCCAAATCCTTTGAACTCCAAGCTCAAAAAGAAGGATGGGAAAGCAATGGTTGCACATGAAGAATCCGATCCGGATGATGTTAGTGGTGTTGCCAGAGTTGCTCAAGATTCTCAAAACACATTGAGGCTAGTCAACAAGAGTGGTGATGTTGTCACTTACAACTATATGAAGGACTACAAGGGAAACGCTCACAATTTCCTAATGGCAAAGGCCGTGGTTGAAAATGGAGAGGACCAAAGCTCTCCTGACAAGGTCAAGGTAACCGCACGATCAAACCCTCCTCTTTTCACTCCTCCTACTCCTAGTGATAAGTATCTTGATGAGGAGGATAGTTATGAGGATGATGATATAGATGATCCTATGCTTGTTAAACTAAATAAGTTCATGTGCTCGCTCAAAGGAAAGAAGCTCACTATGTTTCGTATGCTTATGGAGATGGTGAGTAAGCACACCATCACCATTAAGGAACTCGAAACCCTCGGCACCGAGGAAAAGGAAAAATATGAAATCCTGGAGCGGAAAGTTCAATATGAGGAAGCACGAAATGATGAACTATGCTTGAAAATTGGTGCAAACATTGATGTTCATACTAAAGATCTTGCCTCCTTGAAAAAGGCTATTGACTCTTGCGAAGAGTTGATGAATGATAAAAGTAAGCTTGTGAAGTATAATGCTTCTCTCTCTAAGGATTGTGAGCTCCTATCTGTGTCCCTCGAGACTAAGGAAGAAGAGTTCACCCTTCTTACAAAGAGTTTTAAGACTAGCCAAGGCTTATTCTTCTCCTATTATCAATGTTGATGCTTGTACTACTAACTCTAGTAGTTATCTAGCATCTATTGTTGAGGAGAATCGCTTTCTCAAAGCTCAAATCGAGAAAGGTCTCATGACATGTGCTGAAGGGCAAAAGAACCTTAATGAGGTATTGGGCCAACACAATGAGGTGTTTGCCAAAGAGGGACTCGGGTTTGACCCAAGCACAAGCAAGAAGAAGACGTCCTCTCAAAAGTGCACCACCCCTCTAAAAGAAACTTTTGTACGAGAAGGGCACAAGGAGAAAGGTAAGGTTGTTAGTGGGAAGGCCACAAGGGGCATGCCCACTCTCAACAATCCAAAAGAGTTCATGCCTCCATCCTATGTACTTCGTAAGACTAAGGATGGAGAAGTTTATGCAAAGTTTGTTGGTCCTCAAAATGCATTCCGTTTTTATGCTATTTGGGTCCCTAAGACCCTTGTGACTAACTTGAGAGGTCCCGTTGCAAAATGGGTGCCTCTAACCAAGTCATAATTGTGTGTTCCGGTGGAGTAAAATGGGTGATTGATAGTGGATGTACCAATCATATGACCGGAGATAGAAAATTGCTCTACGATTTGATGGAAGCTATTTAACCATTTATGAGCATTATGTTTGGTGGAGGATCAAAAGGATAGGTACTCGGGTTGGGCAAGGTGGCTATAACAAATGACATGTCTCTTGCAAATGTCATGCTTGTCAATCCCTTAAATACCATTTGCTTTCTGTTCGCCAATTGGCTTCTGTTGGTTATGATACACTCTTTGGACTAACGGATGTGAAAGTCTTTAAGAGAGATACTCTCGAAGTGGCCTTTGTTGGAGAGTTGGATGGCAACCTTTACACGGTTGATTTCTCGAAAGAGAGCACATTCCATGCAACTTGTCTAATGGCCAAGGCCGACAAGGGGTGGCTATGGCATCGCCGGCTAGCCCATGTCGGCATGAGAAATCTTCAAAATCTCTTAAAGGGTAATCACATCCTTGGACTAACCAATGTCTCTTTTGAGAAAGATCGTGTGTGTAGTGCATGCATAGCCGGGAAGCAACATCAATCAAAGCACCCACCCAAGAATATTGTATCTACTTCAAGGCCTTTGGAGCTCCTTCATGTGGATCTTTTTGTGCCTCCTTCATGGGATAGTCTTGGTGGGAAAAAGTATGGGCTTGTCATTGTTGATGATTACTCAAGATATACATGGGTCTTCTTCCTCAAATCCAAGGACGAGACGAAGATCACCTTCATTGATTTTGCCAAGCAACCACAACGCAAGTTTGACAAAGAAATATTGGCAATAAGAAGTGATAATGGCTCTGAGTTTAAGAACTACACCTTGGAAGAGTTTCTTAGTGATGAAGGGATTGAGCATCAATATTCAGCTCCATACACTCCCCAACAAAATGGTGTAGCAAAAAGGAAGAACCGCACACTTGTGGAGATGGCAAGGTCTGTAGGGGAACGCAGCAGAAAACAAAAAATTTCTGACCTACGCACCAGCCCAGGACCACTATGGAGACTGCATACATGGTTTGATCTTTTTCGTTACCGACTCGTAGCACAGCGGGAAGTAGAGTCGATGATGATCGGCGGTGCAGATCCCCGCAGCTAGGATTTACAACCTCCCAACCGCGAGGATGTATACCCTCATCTGCTCCTCGGACAGCCCTCCGGGAGGCGGTCGAACAGTCCCCCGGACGGTGTCGCGAACAGCCCTTCGGGAGGACCTTCGAAACTCGAACGGTCACTCGGACAGCCCTTCGGGAGGACCTTCGAAACTTGGACGGTCACACGGACAGCCCTTCGGGAGGCACTCACGAACTAAGACCGAAACTACGATCTCTCTACAGAGTTGCACACATACGGTGTCATCTATCCGGCAGGGCTTCGCCGTCCAGAACTAGTTCCTGCCGGAACCCAGACAGCCTTATGGCTCTACGAAACTCTTTTCGTGGGAGGGAGAGAAGAAGCCAGATAATGCATGGCATGTGTATGAGAGCAAGGGATGAGTGTGGAGGGCTGCCCCTCCACCTCTATTTATAGGAAATCCCAAGGGGGTAGGGTAGTTTCACAAAAAACCCAAAATGCACATGAATGAAGTCCTTCCACAAGGACCTAGGAGTGAAACCAAGGAACAAGAGGGTCCCCAAGGGGGGATACCCCATGTGGCCGGCCACACCCCCATGAGGGGCCCAAAAAATGGCTCCTATCCATCCATGTCATCCCCAAGATCTTTTGGAGCAAAGCCCCAAAAGGTGGCTTTCCATAAAGTAACCATAAAGCTGATTTTCACTATTCACGACGACATTTTTCAGCGTCTGATCGAACTGAAAATATTTATGTGGGCTAAGAACATTTCCAGTACCCACTAAAATGATTTTCAATGCATTCCGAAACAATTCCGGTTTTAGTGATTTTCATCTGCGAAACGCATCTGAAGTGGCTCCGGCAGCTCCGGAACATTTCCGGTTTTTATATCGGAAAATTCCAAAAAGCTTCCAGAATGATTCTGGCATCCTCCAAGAATTATCAGGCATGTGCCGAAACCAATTTGACTTAATGGTGTATCCCGAAACAACTTTTCGGTATCATCGAAACTTATCCGATGACCTCTCTCTGCGGTACGATTCCGCTGTCCGAAACTTTTTCGGTGATTTTCTCTCAGACTCCCGGTCTAGTATTCAGCAGATAGATGACCCTTAAGCGTGTGACCCTATAGGATCAGTGAAGTATAGACATGACCCGGAACCCCTTCCGATCAATGATCAACATCGGAGCCGTGGACACCCATATTGACCCCTATACCCACACGAATAAATATTCGAGTGAACCTCCAGTTGCCGTGTGCTATTCCTGTTGCTTCACGATATATCACAAACACCTGAGGTGAGATTTATTGCATCCTCGTGGGCCAACACTTTGTCCACTATGCAAGTTACCTCGTTACCGGTTTTGTTCTCTTTTCTCGTTTCGTGTTCCGGCATCCCCGTGATCAAATCACAAAGTGTCTGGCCAGACGATGATGGACACCGTAACACCGAGTGGGCCCGAGTATATCTCTCCATCGTCGGAGGAGCAAATCCCAATCTCGAGCTATCAAGTTACTTAACATACTTTCCCATGAACCCGTAAGCCGCCGTAATAGCCATCCAGTTACGGATGACGTTTAACAAACCCCAAAGTTCATGAAGCAAGCATGAAGAAACTCGATACTCTCATGGTCTAAGGAATTATGCAAACATTAACTATCTCTGTGTTATAAACCATTAACTTGTGACGAATGTATCTCATAGCATAACATCAATTCGGGTCGATTCAACACAAATGTCCTTCCTGACATTGTGCCCTCAAAGTTGCTTGGCATAGACATGCCCATGATTGGGAAAACATAATCATCATGCAACACTTGAGCTAGTCTTAGAGGCATGACTAGGAATACATTTTATCGTTTATTATTCCACACGTGCATATGGGTTCTCCCCAGAGCCTTTATGGATATACGGGCTCGGGAACCACAGCAGTTATAGCATGGAACATAAACATAATTATGAACAGGGAGATAATCAATAACATTTATTATTGCCTCTAGGGCATATCTCCTACAAGGTCCATGTTGGATGAATACAAGTCACCACATAGTTTTTTGGCCGAGGCTGTCAACACCGCATGCCATGCATCAAACCGGCTCTTCCTCTGCACTATATTGGAAAACACTCCATATGAGCTCCTAACTGGGAACAAGACGAATGGACAGTACTTTCGTGTATTTGGGTGCAAATGTTTCATCCTCAACAAAAGAGAACGGTTAGGAAAATTTCAATCCAAAACCATTGAGGGCATATTTGTTGGCTATGGATCAAACTCTCACGCCTATAGAGTCTACAACAAATCCAATGGATGTGTTGTAGAAACTTGTGACGTGGTGTTTGATGAATTTAATTACTCCCATGGGGAGCAAGTTGATCTAAGTGATGTAGGTGAAGAAGATTCTTCTCAAGATATCTTGACCATGGGTGTTGGTGCACTTCTTCCAATGGAACAAGAACCTCATGATGAAGAAGAAGAAGATGGAAGCTTCACGCATCATCAAACTACTCCAACACCCTTACCACCACAAGCTCCTATTGCTCAACCAATGCCCGTAGACCAAGTACAAGATGATGATTAAGTTCCTCTTCATGATAATCATCAAGAACAAGATCATCCTCAAGGTCAAGAACAAGAAAGTGCAATCATTGATGATGAACCTCAACAAATGCAACATGAAGAAGAAGATCTTCCACCACACATTAATGATCCATATGTTGAGGACGTGGATGATGGACATGAAGTTGAACCCCGCGAAACCCTTACCTCCATCATGCCTCGAGTGGCCGGCCGTGTTGATGTTGACAAAATTCTCACCGGCATATCGGAAGGTAGAGTCAGTCGTAAACATTTGACAAACTTTTGTGCTCACTTCTCGTTTGTGTCTAGTTTTGAGCCTCTCAAGGTACAAGATGCATTGATGGACAATGATTGGCTCATTTTTATGCAAGAAGAGTTGAACAGTTTTGAATGCAATCAAGTGTGGTCATTAGTCGAGAGGCCAACTACCAAGCACAACGTCATTGGAACAAAGTGGATATTCAAGAACAAGCAAGATGAGAATGGTGTAATCATCCGTAACAAGGCAAGGTTAGTGGCACAAGGGTACTCACAAGTTGAAGGTTTGGACTTTGGTGAGACCTTTGCCCCCGTTGCCCGTCTTGAATCCATTCGCATCTTACTTGCTTATGCTGCTTTCAATGGTTTTACATTACATCAAATGGATGTGAAGAGTGATTTCCTTAACGGTCCTCTACAAGAAGAAGTATATGTATCACAACCACCTGGGTTCGTTGATCCCAATCACAAAGACTATGTGTATAAAATTCATAAGGCTTTGTATGGCCTCAAACAAGCACCTCGTGCTTGGTATGATCATCTTAAGAAGTTTTTACTCAATGATGGTTTTGTGAGAGGGGTGATCGATCCCACTCTTTTTACTAAGAGGGACAAGGGTGATTTGATCTTATGCCAAATCTATGTAGATGATATCATTTTTGGTTCTCCTAACATTCATTTGTGCAAGAAGTCTGCGGCTTCCATGACCAAGAATTTTGAAATGTCACTCTATACGGATTTGAAGTTCTTCCTCGGATTTCAAGTTCAACAATTTGAAGAAGGAATTTTCTTGTCTCAAGCAAAATACCTCAAGGATATCCTAGAGAAGTTTGGCATGTCTGATGCTAGTCCATGTAAGACACCCATGCCAACCAAAATTGTACTCACTGAAGACACAAATGGTATTCGTTTCGACCCATCTATATTACCGCTCTATGATTGGTTCATTGCTTTATCTTTGTGCATCTAGACTAGACATCATGTTTAGCGTATGCATGCGTGCTAGATTTCAAGCTTTCCCTAGGGATAGTCATCATAAGGCGGTTAAGCATATTCTTAGATACCTTGTTCACACCCCAAAGTTAGGTCTATGGTACCCCAAGGATGCTAAGTTTGATCTCATTGGGTACACGGATGCGGATTGGGCTGGAGACAAACTGGATCGTAAGTCCACCTCCGGTGCATGTCAATTTGTTGGACGCTCCTTGGTAAGTTGGTCCTGGAAGAAACAAAATTGTGTTGCCCTCTCCACCGTAGAAGATGAATACATTGCAACCGCCAGTTGTGCAACTCAATTACTACGGAGAGGCAAACTTTGGAGGATTACGGTATCACCTATAGACATGTGCCTCTTCTATGTGATAATGAAAGTGCCATCAATATTGCTGAGAACCCCAAAGATCATACCCGCACCAAGCACATTGATATTAGGTATCACATCTTGTGAGATCATGTGGAGAAGGGTGATATTGACATTGATCATGTTGGCACAGATATGCAACTTGCAGATATTTTCACGAAGCCATTGGATGAAGCAAGGTTTTGTCAACTTAGGCGTGAACTTGGTATCTTGGAGCTTGACAACATTATGTGAAAACTAGTACCCATGCATGCATTGTCATAATGTCTTGTCTCGATGTAGGCATATATTTAGGGGGAGACACTCAACTCATGAGTACTCTCACCCTATGAAATGCATAAAAAGAACAAACACTCTCAAAGCTACCATGTTATTCTAACTATGGTGCTTTCAATGATGGAGTAGTGATTATGCACCCAAAGTTCCAATCTTTGTGGAGCCATGCCACTTATACTCATACATGGTGGCTTTGGCCACCGCTCTTGTCATTAGAACAATAGCTGAGCGGTATGTGTTTTATTATTGTTGGCATAAGATACTCATTGCTTAACATATTATGCCTTTTCATCTTACTACATACTGTAATCATCATCTCCCCATCATTGTTATTAGCACCAATTATTGCACCCTACTCTTCTAAAAAATTCCTATATACTTCCGGACGTCCGCTATGTACCGGACGTCCGTAAAATCCTTTCTGTTGCCCTCATACCGGACGTCCGGTGAGACCGGACTTCCATTAATTTCTGCCCTGTCCCGTCCCGTCGGATGTCCGGTGTTTCCGGTCGTCCACTAACTGGCGCTCTGGTAGGTTTTCTCAGGTCCCGGACGTCTGTTTCGCACCGGTCATCCGGTCAATTCCTGGCCCGCGTATATATAGCGGAGTGCGTATTGAGCAGTTCCTAACCCTAAATCCGCCCGTTCCTCATCCCTTCACCGCCGCCGCCGCCGCTCACTCTCCTCGCTGGGGGTGCACGTCGGCCGTGCTCCTCGTCGTCTTTGCGCGGGTGGGGTCGTCCCGACTGCCGTCGGGGCTCCGTTCGCCCTCGTCTCGTCCCGGCCGTCGTCGAGGCCCCGTTCGTCCCCGTTGCACCTCCTCCCCGTCTCGTTCGTCCTCCCGAGGTAGAACCTCCTATTATTCTCCCCTCTGTTGGAAATATGCCCTAGAGGCAATAATAAATGGTTATTATTATATTTCTTTGTTCATGGTAATTGTCTATTATTCATGCTATAATTGTATTGTCCGGAAATCGTAATACATGTGTGAATACATAGACCACAACGTGTCCCTAGTAAGCCTCTAGTTGACTAGCTCGTTGATCAACAGATAGTCATGGTTTCCTGACTATGGACATTGGATGTCATTGATAACGGGATCACATCATTAGGAGAATGATGTGATGGACAAGACCCAATCCTAAGCATAGCTTAAAAGATCGTGTAGTTTCGTTTGCTAGAGCTTTTCCAATGTCAAGTATCTTTTCCTTAGACCATGAGATCGTGCAACTCCCGGATACCGTAGGAGTTCTTTGGGTGTGCCAAACGTCACAACGTAACTGGGTGACTATAAAGGTGCACTACGGGTATCTCCGAAAGTGTCTGTTGGGTTGGCACGGATCGAGACTGGGATTTGTCACTCCGTGTGACGGAGAGGTATCTCTGGGCCCACTCGGTAATGCATCATCATAATGAGCTCTATGTGACTAAGGCGTTAGTCACGGGATCATGCATTGCGGTACGAGTAAAGAGACTTGCCGGTAACGAGATTGAACAAGGTATTGGGATACCGGCGATCGAATATCGGTTCAAGTAACATACCGATTGACAAAGGGAATTGCATACGGGATCGATTGAATCCTCGACACCGTGGTTCATCCGATGAGATCATCGTGGAACATGTGGGAGCCAACATGGGTATCCAGATCCCGCTGTTGGTTATTGGCCGGAGAGGCGTCTCGGTCATGTCTGCATGTCTCCCGAACCAGTAGGGTCTACACACTTAAGGTTCGGTGACGCTAGGGTTGTAGAGATTTATGTATGCGGAAACCCGAAAGTTGTTCGGAGTCCCGGATGAGATCCCGGACGTCACGAGGAGTTCCGGAATGGTCCGGAGGTAAAGAATTATATATAGGAAGTCAAGTTTCGGCCACCGGGAAAGTTTCGGGGGTTACCGGTATTGTACCGGGACCACCGGAAGGGTCCCGGGGGTCCACCGGGTGGGGCCACCTATCCCGGAGGGCCCCGTGGGCTGAAGTGGGAAGGGAACCAGCCCCTAGTGGGCTGGGCGCCCCCCCATGGGCCTCCCCCCATGCGCCTAGGGTTGGGAACCCTAGGGTGGGGGGCTTCCCACTTGCCTTGGGGGGCAAGTCACCCCCCCTGGCCGCCGCCCCCCCACCCTAGATGGGTTTGGCCGGCGCCCCCCCCCTCCCAAGGGGGCCTATATAAAGGGGGGGAGGGAGGGCAGCAAGACTACTGCCTTGGGCGCCTCCCTCCTCCCCTGCAACACCTCTCTCTCTCGTATAAGCTCGGCGAAGCCCTGCCGGCATCCCGCTGCATCCACCACCACGCCGTCGTGCTGCTGGATCTCCATCAACCTCTCCTCCCCCTTGCTGGATCAAGAAGGAGGAGACGTCGCTGCACCGTACGTGTGTTGAACGCGGAGGTTCCGTCCGTTCGGCACTCGGTCATCGGTGATTTGGATCACGGCGAGTACGACTCCGTCATCCACGTTCATTGGAACGCTTCCGCTCGCGATCTACAAGGGTATGTAGATGCACTCCTTTCCCCTCGTTGCTAGTATACTCCATAGATGCATCTTGGTGAGCGTAGGAAAAATTTAAAATTATGCTATGATTCCCAACAGTGGCATCATGAGCCAGGCCTATGCGTAGTTACTATGCACGAGTAGAACACAAAGCAGTTGTGGGCGTTGAGTTTGCCAATTCTTCTTGCCGCTACTAGTCGTTTCTTGTTTCGGCGGCATTGTAGGATGAAGCGGCCCGGACCGACCTTACACGTACGCTTACGTGAGACAGGTTCCACCGACTGACATGCACTAGTTGCATAAGGTGGCTAGCGGGTGTCTGTCTCTCCTACTTTAGTCGGAACGGATTCGATGAAAAGGGTCCTTATGAAGGGTAAATAGAAATTGGCAAATCACGTTGTGGTCATACGTAGGTAAGAAACGTTCTTGCTAGAAACCTACAAACCACGTAAAAACTTGCAACAACAATTAGAGGACGTCTAACTTGTTTTTGCAGCAAGTGCTATGTGATGTGATATGGCCAGAAGATGTGATGAATGATATATGTGATGTATGAGATTGATCATATTCTTGTAATAGGAATCACGACTTGCATGTCGATGAGTATGACAACCGGCAGGAGCCATAGGAGTTGTCTTTATTATTTTGTATGACCTGCGTGTCATTGAATAACGCCATGTAATTTACTTTACTTTGTTGCTAAACGCGTTAGCCATAGAAGTAGAAGTAATCGTTGGCGTGACGACTTCATGAAGACACAATGATGGAGATCATGATGATGGAGATCATGGTGTCATGCCGGTGACGAAGATGATCATGGTGCCCCGAAGATGGAGATCAAAGGAGCATAATGATATTGGCCATATCATGTCACTATTTGATTGCATGTGATGTTTATCATGTTTTTGCATCTTATTTGCTTAGAACGACGGTAGTAAGTAAGATGATCCCTTATATTAATTTCAAGAAAGTGTTCACCCTAACTGTGCACCGTTGCGAAGGTTCGTTGTTTCGAAGCACCACGTGATGATCGGGTGTGATAGATTCTAACGTTCGAATACAACGGGTGTTGACGAGCCTAGCATGTACAGACATGGCCTCGGAACACACGCAATACACTTAGGTTGACTTGACGAGCCTAGCATGTACAGACATGGCCTCGGAACACGGAGGACCGAAAGGTCGAGCGTGAGTAGTATAGAAGATACGATCAACATGGAGATGTTCACCGATCCTGACTAGTCCGTCCCACGTGATGATCGGACACGGCCTAGTTAACTCGGATCATGTTTCACTTAGATGACTAGAGGGATGTCTATCTAAGTGGGAGTTCATTAAATAATTTGATTAGATGAACTTAATTATCATGAACTTAGTCTAAAATCTTTACACTATGTCTTGTAGATCAAATGGCCAACGTTGTCCTCAATTTCAACGCGTTCCTAGAGAAAACCAAGCTGAATGATGGCAGCAACTATACGGACTGGGTCCGGAACCTGAGGATCATCCTCATAGTAGCCAAGAAAGATTATGTCTTAGAAGCACCGCTAGGTGAAGCACCAATCCCTGAGAACCAAGACATTATGAACGCTTGGCAATCACGTGCTGATGATTACTCCCTCGTTCAGTGCGGCATGCTTTACAGCTTAGAACCGGGTCTCCAAAAGCGTTTTGAGAAACATGGAGCATATGAGATGTTCGAGGAGCTGAAACTGGTTTTTCAAGCTCATGCCCGGGTCGAGAGATATGATGTCTCCGACAAGTTCTTCAGCTGTAAAATGGAGGAGAATAGTTCTGTTAGTGAGCATATACTCAGAATGTCTGGGTTACACAACCGCTTATCCCAGCTGGGAGTTAATCTCCCGGATGACGCGGTCATTGACAGAATCCTCCAGTCGCTTCCACCAAGCTACAAGAGCTTTGTGATGAACTACAATATGCAGGGGGTGGAAAAGACCATTCCTGAGGTATATTCAATGCTGAAATCAGCAGGAGGGGAGATCAGAAAAGAACATCAAGTGTTGATGGTGAATAAAACCACTAAGTTCAAGAAGGGCAAGGGTAAGAAGAACTTCAAGAAGGACGGCTAGGGAGTTGCCGCGCCCGGTAAGCCAGTTACTGGGAAGAAGTCAAAGAATGGACCCAAACCTGAGACTGAGTGCTTTTATTGCAAGGGAAGTGGTCACTGGAAGCGGAACTGCCCCAAATACTTAGCGGACAAGAAGAAGGCCGGCAACACCAAAGGTATATGTGATATACATGTAATTGATGTGTACCTTACCAGTACTCGTAGTAGCTCCTGGGTATTTGATACCGGTGCGGTTGCTCATATTTGTAACTCAAAACAGGAACTACGGAATAAACGGAGACTGGCGAAGGACGAGGTGACGATGCGCGTCGGGAATGGTTCCAAGGTCGATGTGATCGCCGTCGGCACGCTACCTCTGCATCTACCCACGGGATTAGTTTTAAACCTCAATAATTGTTATTTAGTGCCAGCTTTGAGCATGAACATTGTATCTGGATCTCGTTTAATTCGAGATGGCTACTCATTTAAATCCGAGAATAATGGTTGTTCTATTTATTTGAGAGATATGTTTTATGGTCATGCCCCGCTGGTCAATGGTTTATTTTTGATGAATCTCGAACGTGATGTTACACATATTCATAGTGTGAATACCAAAAGATGTAAAGTTGATAACGATAGTCCCACATACTTGTGGCACTGCCGCCTTGGTCACATTGGTGTCAAGCGCATGAAGAAGCTCCATGCAGATGGACTTTTGGAGTCTCTTGATTACGAATCATTTGACACGTGCGAACCATGCCTCATGGGTAAGATGACCAAGACTCCGTTCTCCGGAACAATGGAGCGAGCAACCAACTTATTGGAAATCATACATACCGATGTGTGCGGTCCAATGAGTGTTGAGGCTCGCGGAGGATATCGTTATGTTCTCACTCTCACTGATGACTTAAGTAGATATGGGTATGTCTACCTAATGAAACACAAGTCTGAAACCTTTGAAAAGTTCAAGGAATTTCAGAGTGAGGTTGAGAATCAACGTGACAGAAAAATAAAATTCTTACGATCAGATCGTGGTGGAGAATATTTAAGTCACGAATTTGGTACACACTTAAGGAAATGTGGAATAGTTTCACAACTCACGCCGCCTGGAACACCTCAGAGAAACGGTGTGTCCGAACGTCGTAATCGCACTCTATTGGATATGGTGCGATCTATGATGTCTCTTACCGATTTACCGCTCTCATTTTGGGGCTATGCTTTAGAGACTGCCGCATTCACTTTAAATAGGGCTCCGTCGAAATCCGTTGAGACGACACCGTATGAATTATGGTTTGGGAAGAAACCTAAGCTGTCGTTTCTAAAAGTTTGGGGATGCGATGCTTATGTCAAGAAACTTCAACCTGAAAAGCTCGAACCCAAGTCGGAAAAATGCGTCTTCATAGGATACCCTAAGGAAACTATTGGGTATACCTTCTACCTCAGATCCGAAGGCAAGATCTTCGTTGCCAAGAACGGGTCCTTTCTGGAGAAGGAGTTTCTCTCGAAAGAATTGAGTGGGAGGAAAGTGGAACTTGATGAGGTGATAGTCACCCCTTCCGAACCGGAAAGTAGCGCAGCGCGGGAAGATGTTCCTGTGGTGCCTACACCGACTGGGGAGGAAGTTAATGATGATGATCATGAAGCTTCGGATCAAGTTACTACTGAACTTCGTAGGTCCACAAGGACACGTTCCGCACCAGAGTGGTACGGCAACCCTGTCCTGGAAATCATGTTGTTAGACAACGGTGAACCTTCGAACTATGAAGAAGCGATGGCGGGCCCGGATTCCGACAAATGGCTAGAAGCCATGAAATCCGAGATAGAATCCATGTATGAAAACAAAGTATGGACTTTGACTGACTTGCCCAATGATCGGCGAGCCATAGAAAACAAATGGATCTTTAAGAAGAAGACTGACGCGGATGGTAATGTGACCATCTATAAGGCTCGACTTGTCGCTAAGGGTTATCGACAAGTTCAAGGGGTTGACTACGATGAGACTTTCTCACCCGTAGCGAAGCTGAAGTCCGTCCGAATCATGTTAGCAATTGCCGCATACTATGATTATGAGATATGGCAGATGGACGTCAAAACGGCATTCCTTAATGGCTTCCTTAAGGAAGAGTTGTATATGATGCAACCGGAAGGTTTTGTCGATCCTAAGAATGCTAACAAAGTATGCAAGCTCCAGCGCTCAATCTATGGGCTGGTGCAAGCATCTCGGAGTTGGAACATTCGCTTTGATGAGATGATCAAAGCGTTTGGGTTTACACAGACTTATGGAGAAGCCTGTGTTTACAAGAAAGTGAGTGGGAGCTCTGTAGCATTTCTCATATTATATGTGGATGACATACTATTGATGGGAAATGATATAGAATTCTTGGAAAGTATAAAGGCCTATTTGAATAAGTGTTTTTCAATGAAGGACCTTGGAGAAGCTGCTTATATATTAGGCATCAAGATCTATAGAGATAGATCAAGACGCCTCATTGGTCTTTCACAGAGTACATACCTTGACAAGATATTGAAGAAGTTCAATATGGATCAGTCCAAGAAGGGGTTCTTGCCTGTATTGCAAGGTGTGCAATTGAGCACGGCTCAATGCCCGACCACGGCAGAAGATATAGAAAAGATGAGTGTCATCCCCTATGCCTCGGCCATAGGGTCTATTATGTATGCCATGCTGTGTACCAGACCTGATGTAAACCTTGCCGTAAGTTTGGTAGGAAGGTACCAAAGTAATCCCGGCATGGAACACTGGACAGCGGTCAAGAATATCCTGAAGTACCTGAAGAGGACTAAGGATATGTTTCTCGTTTATGGAGGTGACGAAGAGCTCGTCGTAAAGGGTTACGTCGACGCTAGCTTCGACACAGATCTGGATGACTCGAAGTCACAAACCGGATACGTGTATATTTTGAATGGAGGAGCAGTAAGCTGGTGCAGTTGCAAGCAAAGCGTCGTGGCGGGATCTACATGTGAAGCGGAGTACATGGCAGCCTCGGAGGCAGCACAGGAAGCAGTCTGGATGAAGGAGTTCATTACCGACCTAGGGGTGATTCCCAATGCGTCGGGCCCGATGACTCTCTTCTGTGACAACACTGGAGCTATTGCCCTTGCGAAGGAGCCCAGGTTTCACAGGAAGACCAGGCATATCAAGCGTCGCTTCAACTCCATTCGTGAAAGTGTTCAAAATGGAGACATAGATATTTGTAAAGTACATACGGACCTGAATGTAGCAGATCCGTTGACTAAACCTCTCCCTAGAGCAAAACATGATCAACACCAGGACGCAATGGGTGTTCGATTCATCACAATGTAACTAGATTATTGACTCTAGTGCAAGTGGGAGACTGTTGGAAATATGCCCTAGAGGCAATAATAAATGGTTATTATTATATTTCTTTGTTCATGGTAATTGTCTATTATTCATGCTATAATTGTATTGTCCGGAAATCGTAATACATGTGTGAATACATAGACCACAACGTGTCCCTAGTAAGCCTCTAGTTGACTAGCTCGTTGATCAACAGATAGTCATGGTTTCCTGACTATGGACATTGGATGTCATTGATAACGGGATCACATCATTAGGAGAATGATGTGATGGACAAGACCCAATCCTAAGCATAGCATAAAAGATCGTGTAGTTTCGTTTGCTAGAGCTTTTCCAATGTCAAGTATCTTTTCCTTAGACCATGAGATCGTGCAACTCCCGGATACCGTAGGAGTGCTTTGGGTGTGCCAAACGTCACAACGTAACTGGGTGACTATAAAGGTGCACTACGGGTATCTCCGAAAGTGTCTGTTGGGTTGGCACGGATCGAGACTGGGATTTGTCACTCCGTGTGACGGAGAGGTATCTCTGGGCCCACTCGGTAATGCATCATCATAATGAGCTCTATGTGACTAAGGCGTTAGTCACGGGATCATGCATTGCGGTACGAGTAAAGAGACTTGCCGGTAACGAGATTGAACAAGGTATTGGGATACCGACGATCGAATCTCGGGCAAGTAACATACCGATTGACAAAGGGAATTGCATACGGGATTGATTGAATCCTCGACACCGTGGTTCATCCGATGAGATCATCGTGGAACATGTGGGAGCCAACATGGGTATCCAGATCCCGCTGTTGGTTATTGACCGGAGAGGCGTCTCGGTCATGTCTGCATGTCTCCCGAACCCGTAGGGTCTACACACTTAAGGTTCGGTGACGCTAGGGTTGTAGAGATTATGTATGCGGAAACCCGAAAGTTGTTCGGAGTCCCGGATGAGATCCCGGACGTCACGAGGAGTTCCGGAATGGTCCGGAGGTAAATAATTATATATAGGAAGTCAAGTTTCGGCCACCGGAAAAGTTTCGGGGGTTACCGGTATTGTACCGGGACCACCGGAAGGGTCCCGGGGGTCCACCGGGTGGGGCCACCTATCCCGGAGGGCCCCGTGGGCTGAAGTGGGAAGGGAACCAGCCCCTAGTGGGCTGGGCGCCCCCCCATGGGCCTCCCCCCATGCGCCTAGGGTTGGGAACCCTAGGGTGGGGGGCTTCCCACTTGCCTTGGGGGGCAAGGCACCCCCCTGGCCGCCGCCCCCCACCCTAGATGGGTTTGGCCGGCGCCCCCCCCTCCCAAGGGGGCCTATATAAAGGGGGGGGGATGGAGGGCAGCAAGACTACTGCCTTGGGCGCCTCCCTCCTCCCCTGCAACACCTCTCTCTCTCGTATAAGCTCGGCGAAGCCCTGCCGGCATCCCGCTGCATCCACCACCACGCCATCGTGCTGCTGGATCTCCATCAACCTCTCCTTCCCCCTTGCTGGATCAAGAAGGAGGAGACGTCGCTGCACCGTACGTGTGTTGAACGCGGAGGTGCCGTCCGTTCGGCACTCGGTCATCGGTGATTTGGATCACGGCGAGTACGACTTCGTCATCCACGTTCATTGGAACGCTTCCGCTCGCGATCTACAAGGGTATGTAGATGCACTCCTTTCCCCTCGTTGCTAGTATACTCCATAGATGCATCTTGGTGAGCGTAGGAAAATTTTAAAATTATGCTACGATTCCCAACACCCTCATCCCTCGAACTCCCTCGATCTATGACGGTGGATAGGTGATTTGGGTCTTCCTCCTCCTCTAGGTCGAGATGCCAAAGACCTAGCACTCCGTGCGCAAGCAGGTCACCGGTGGGCCATCTCGTCTGTCTCGTCGTGGTGGCTCCGATGGTTCACAGGAGCGGGCCTGTCCTCGGAAGCATGCCGCCCACCCTCACAGCTCTACTAGCAACTCCTCTTCGGAGGAATCCGACTATGAGGATGAACTGGAAGATTTGGAGCAGCCCGAGTTTGTTGTTGTTCGCACCTCCGCACCCAAGCCGGGAACTCGTCGGCCCACCTTCAAGCCTCCCCCTCCTCCGGTGCAACCTCAAGGTGATGCCCGTCTCATCTCTCTTGAACCTCCACTTCCTCTTGACCGCAAAATTAAAAGGTTCAATGAGGTTCCCATAGCTTCTTATCTTAAGCTTCATCGCGACATTGATCAATTCTCTGTTGTTAGCGACTCACAAGATGCTCGCTTTCACACTAATGTCCAGGCAGACATTTTTACCACCATCATCATTCCTAAGGGTCTATCTCTCCATGTATGCATTGACTTGGAGCATATTCGTGCTCATCCGGCAAAATATCCGGGGGCTATTGAGCTCATTGAGTCATCTAATCTTGCTGCTCCATTTGCATTTCAACATGATTTTAACCAAGCTGCCATTCATCAATTCTATGCCGCAGGTTACTTTGGTCCAAATAACACTGTCACTTGGATGACCTCCGACACCGTGCTCACAACGTCTTATTCTCAATTTGTTGCTGCCCTTGGGTTTCCTGACACCGGTTCCAAAATCCATACGGATGACCCCAACCATAGGCCCAAGGGCATTGATGTCTGTGCGGATCTTCTCAAACCGATAGAAGAAATGACTAATGAGGAGAAACAAAAGGGTCTGAACCAAGTCTTCATTTGGCGCTCACCTTTCTACATCATCTATCAGTGTGTCATTCGCACCATTTATCCCAAGATGGGTGACAAGGGGTCTTGCAACAGCTACTGCATTGATCTCATGCATCGGCTCTATGCATCTCCAAAGGGGAAGATTAATGTACCTCACTTTCTGTGGCATGAGATCCGTCTCGCTTGTTTTCAACACAAGCAGGCCTTTCCTCATGCCCCCTTTCTTCAGGCTTTTATCGAGAGTGTTGCTCCATTTGCCATTGCCCGCACTCACTTGCATGAGTGGTGGGTCATTCCACCTCACATGGCGGATGATTGGGTCCCCAAGGACTCTTCTGCTCCTGCTCGTCGCACTGCAGCTAGTGTTCCTCCTCCTACTACTCGTTCTACTCCTTCCGGTTCTGCATCCTTTGGGCGCATTGCTCGCTTTCTTGGGAAGGCTCACTCTGCCATGATGAAGGTGTTTACCTTTCATTGCTCCCAAAATCACGACATTGTCACTCGCATGGTCACTTCCAAGAATGCTCTGAAGGCTCGTCTGAGAGACTCCGGAGTTTACGATGTGAGTGACGATGAACGTCTCCCTGACGAACCACCTTCTGACTTTGGTTTTCCCTCGGGTCCTGAGTGGGCTGACTTCTTTGACGAGGCTGGTGGCAGTGGTGCTCATGATGATGATGATGCTCTTTGATGATGTTATGACCCCTTTTGAGTATTTGATGCCAAGGGGGAGTAGGCACTTATCTATGTGATGCTATGATATTAGCTTGTATCGAACTCATGTTATGTCTGTTATCGACTTATGTTCTATGCCATGAGTGATGAACCTATATGGAGCCTATTCAGTTTTTATGTCATCTTGTTTATGAGATTTGTTTGTGATGGTATAAATTGAGGGGGAGCTCTCCTCATGCTTATTTTATGTATGCACATGTTTCGGGGGAGCTCCACAACAAATCCTTTCGATATTCAAAGTTTTATTTATTTATTAAGAAGTGCGTGTATGTTGTCATCAACTACCAAAAAGGGGGAGATTGAAAGTGCAATCATGCCCTTAATCGTATTTTGATGTTGATGACAACATGCATTTTGGGACTAATCATGTTTATCAAGTAAATCTCAGGATTATGTCTCAAGGGTCGTGTGTGGATCATGACTATATATATATCACTCAAGAGCAGAGATACAAGACAAAGACAAAAAGCTTCGGCTCTTTTTCGATTCGTTCTTGAGTATAGGGATCCCGCACTATTAAGAGGGGATCGTCGGATTTCGTGAAAGAACTTGCTCAAAACCACAAAATATCCTCACATCATCTCTGTGCCATCTCAAGTTCTTCCTCTAACGTTTGCACAAATTCTGGTATGGTTCTAAGCTAATAGGTTCAGCTATCACCGGACGTCCGACCCCTCACAGCCGACCGGGCATCCGGCTCTTCCCGGATGTCCGATGCCTCTTCACAGAAGCTATATTAGCGGAAATCGGTCTCACCAGATGACCGATCACCGGACGCCCGCTCCTCTCCGGATATCCGGGTTTGCCTCAACAGAACGTTAATTGGCGGATTTCCGTCCACACCGGACGTCCGTTGGCTGTGTGTCTCATGCCTTGTCTGTGGCCTGGTAGGTGTTCCAGCGAGTCCGACCGGACGTCTGGTCCAATCTGAGTCACCGGTTGTCCGTTACCCACCGGACGTCCGTCAGCCCCTATGCACTAAGTGGCTCAACGGTCTGTTTTGCACTCACACTATATATAGCCCTTCTCCCTCACGGGAGATCGTTGACCATTCACTTTGAGCTTTCTAAGAACACATCTCACTCCCTCTCTTGATTCCCTCCACCAAATTCTAGGTCCCCAAAGGATTTGGGAACATTTGAGAGAAGTTCTCCAATCAAGTGATAGATCCACTCCTTCCCCTTCTTCTCACCAAAGGAATTCGTGATTTGAGCAAGTTCTTGAGCATTTCCCAACGTTCTTATTACTCTTGGAGGTTGGAGACTCCTAGGCGGTAGGAGTCTTTCGGAGAGGAATCGACCATTGTGATTACCCCCGGAAACGTTTGTGAGGGTTTGGAGACCACACCAAGGTCTACCACTAGTGGTTGAGAAACGCCTCCGTGGTGTTGTCTCAAAGGGAGAATAGGGTGAGCCTTCGTGGCATTGGTGTGCCTTCGTGGTAACATCCACCTCTCTAACGGTGACGTAGCTTCCCTCCAAGAAAGTGAACATCGGCATACATCCTCGTCTCCCAGAGTTGCGGTTATTCCTAACCCTAACTCTCTACTTGTGGTTACTTGTCTCTTAGCACTTACTTATATCATATTGTGCTTGCTTACTTACATACTTGTGTTACTTGTTTATCTTGCTTAGCTCTTAGCATCACACTTGCAATTGTTAGGCTCACTTTCATATTCCGCACTATTGCCTAAAATTGCTAAGTAATAATTAAAATTTGTAATTGTACCTATTAACCCCCCTTTAGGTACATTTCGATCCTTTCAACAGGGATGGGTGGGGCGACGACCAAGATGGTGATGGGAGGAGGGCAGCCAGTGCAATAGAAAACAGCTAGAGGAAGGAGATATGGCAGATCATTTAGGACGTAACGATTTAATTTTTTTTACAGATGTCAATTTTTTTCCAGGTGTCTGATGGACAGACAATATAGCTCGACAACCCGATCTGAGCCCGGTCAAAAAACCTGGGCTGAGTTGGGCTTGACATTTGGGACGAGATCAGGCCTCATTTTCAAGCACGTAATATAGTTTGGGCCGGGCGTGCACGCGAAGACATGGAAAGTGTCAGTCGGGTTGGGTTTTCGGGCTTCGGGAGTATGTTTGGGCTGGGCTTGAAAAAGTATCCGGCTTTGGGCCGGGCATGCCCGGGAGGCATGAAAAGTGTCATTCAGGCCGGGGGTTGGGTTTCGTGCCTGTGTTTGGGCTGGGCTCGGACTTGGAAAGTATCAGGCTTCGGGCTGGGCTCGGGCTTAGAGTTTGAATGTGGGTTTTTTGCGAGCCCGGCCCGGCCCGGCCTTAGGCAGCCCGCTCCAAAATCTTACCAACTCCCACCAATCCACCGCCGACACACTCTCCGGCAGCGGCCATGGCGCCGCCTCTCGCCTCCGGTAAGCGACCTCCTCCCCCAAACCCACGCCCGGCCCCTGATAAACTGCGGATGAACCCCAGCGCTAACACCCGACCCCCCCCCCCCCCCCCCCCCCCCCGCAAGTCCCGGTGCACTGCAGCGGCGGCCGAAGGCAGCCTCCGGCTCTTCAAGAGTACGTGCTCGCATACCGCTATTTTGGTTTCTGGGTGCTCGATCGAGCGCCGATTTTGGGAGATTTTTTCCAATTTTGATGGGTCCGTGTCACCACGCAGGGGCCGCGAGCGCGCTGGACGGCGGGAAGGGACTCCTCAGGGATGCGGCGGAGGCCGTGAAGCTCCGCGGCGCCGGGGCACTGCACTTGGCCACGCGCCGTGGGAGGATGCCGGTGTGCGTGTACCTGGTCTGGTCGAGGAGCTCCACCGACGAGACAGGTGGGCACTTGGTCTCCCTCCCTCCTCTTACGAAAGCAAGACCCTTGTTTTCTTCCCCCCTAGACTAGAGTAGACGACTGGAGGTTGGTTTCGTTGAGCTCCTCTTGACAGATGTGATGGATTGGCTGTTTGGTTGCCTGCTTCCTTGACACCAAGCAATGGGAGGGACTGATCACTTACCATGAGGATGGCTATCAGATTGGGTTGAATTTCATGCGGTCTGCACGATGCGTAATCAATCATGTGTAACCATGCCTCTATTTCTGTCGTTTCCATGTTTCATTTTTCTAGTTTTGCCAGTCTACAAACTACTATCATAGAAAATGGTTTGTAGATTACCTTAATTGGAGGGAATTTTTTATGTAAAGTCAGCTTGTATATGCCCCTTTTACCTGGCATTTGCCTTGAAGTGGGACGGGAATTGAACTAATTTATGCCAAAAATGGGACTGGATTTAGCTTGTTTTGTTGAGAAATCTAAGGCTTATAACTCGTCAATTGGCCCTGTTTTTGAAACATACATCTAACTCCTTTGTTTGCATTAATCTCATGAAGTTCATTTATTCCAGACGCAGCTTATACTGTTTTGACAGAGTTGTTTCAGTAGAAAGAGTATCGATGCTAGCTTCCATCCACTTTTACAGTTTTACCCCTGAAAATTCTATCAACTTGTTTTTTTCTCCATGCATCAGTTTGCTTTCTAGGAAAAATGATTCTAGCTTCACTTTTTTTTCTGCACTTGTACCCCCACAAAATAGCTGGCTTTAGTTTGGACAGGAACTTTTTTATTTTGATGAATCAACAACGAACTCCAAACTCCTCCATTGTTTTTTGTTTAATGCTGTTTATGAATACACTCTGGCTTTTAAACGACTTGTAGTATCTGATCTTTGTATTGTGTAACAAAGTATCTTGGCATCACGGCACTTGCATAATATGTACATGTTGAACTGGAATCATATGACACTTGTTTGATTATGTACACATGACTTGGGCGCTTATAGCCTAACCTTTTTTAATCTTTTGGTGATTCATTCTATTGTGGATCATTAAAAATGAAAAGTGTCAGTGCCTTGCGCCAAGATATTTCCATGTATGATTACTTTTAAAGGGAACCTAAAATTTCTGTCCTCCTAGTTCTGACTTCTGAATGTACTGTTGTATGTAAAAAGTTTGTATGTGTATTCTGGAAACAGATGCATGTTTATATCGCAAAACCTTTACATGATTTTCTTCTATTTCTTGGGTAATTTTTTGTTGTTTCGTCGACGAGTCTCTTATTCAGTTTCTTCTCTTTGATGTTCCTGATAGGCGATACACCTCTGGCTCATGCCATTATTGCTGGCACTGTGGACACTTTCCAGTATCTTCTTGATCACGGTGCTA
The DNA here is from genome assembly GCF_018294505.1 of Triticum aestivum. Classification (NCBI taxonomy): domain Eukaryota; kingdom Viridiplantae; phylum Streptophyta; class Magnoliopsida; order Poales; family Poaceae; genus Triticum; species Triticum aestivum. The sequence continues at coordinate 463,102,736 of NC_057796.1, forward strand.
ATCCAGATAAGCCCGATGAAAAAGGGTCTACGCCTCTCCATTTGTCTGCTTCAGGAGGTCTCTCCCTATGTGTACTTATCTTGTTCCTCTGTGTCTTCAAATTCTTTGTTTGTGTGTTCTGGGGTGATGTAATGAAACTTGAAATGGATCATGTATGCATTATAAGTAAGAAGGTAGAAAATGTCCATGTCGTAATTGGTTGTGCATGTGCATAGATATGACAGTGGCATCTGAGCATTTAGAGATATTTCTGTGGCAAATGAGTTGTTTATTAATTGCTATCTTTTAAGTCTAAAAAACGCCATTTATCAATGTGCGTGTATGTATGTATCATGAATCATGTATTCCTTGTCTCAAGATGAGCTGCATTGACATAAATTCAGTATAGATAAATTCATAAGTGATATAATTTATTGCGTGTCAGAAAAAAATAGTAAAATATGAATTTCTCTCAAGCCACTATTCATACTTGTTGTGGGTATTTCACTGACATCTATTCAATTATGTAAATCCAGAAGTTACCTTGTTTATGTCTCTATCAGCTGTAAGATAGCAAATATGAACTTGTTTATAGCCACTATTTACAGTTACTGTTGCTGGTTATACATTTATAAGTGAGTGATGTCACATTCGTATAGTACCTTCTTTGATTATTTGGTTCTCATTGCAATAATTTTCCTGATGTTTGCAACCTAGTTATTTCACAGTTACTTCCTAAGGTAAATGAATACATATCCAGATCTTATGTTGCATGAAAAACATAATAAATGAACCTCTTAACATTGGAGGTGTAGTTCGCACTAGATTGTCTTCCGCAGATTTCAATGTTTACATATAGCAAAGATATCTAGCAAAGAACTGTGAGGCTATACACTCCTATTTTCTGGACAATTCGGTACCACGTGGGTTCCTATATTGTTTAAACACATTTTAGAATTTATACTCATTAATTATTGTCTCTGTTCATTTTTACTTGCCATTTAGAGGACATTGACATGGTCTCCGTCAAACATGTTTGGTCATTAGGTTTCATAATAATAATTTGTTAGTAAAAGTTTTGTTACATGAAAGTATTTTTCATGACAAATCCATGGTCATTTTCATGTGCAAAATCCTAATAAATCTGCAGGTGGAGTAACTATATTCATCCATACCATTACTTATGGTGCAACTTTCATCTACAAAACCAGGTTGTGTCAATGACAGGTAGGGTCTGGTTCTACATGTCATTGATGTAGGCTGGTGGTATAAATGAAGTGTTTTTTTTTAAGTTCACTGCACACATTCTAGCATGTCATTTCTTTGAGAACGGAGGTAGTATTCCAATACAACTAGCTAAGTGTACATATTGCTTTGGAAACTTTGATCCCTAAGGTAACTGTCTCCAGCATATGCCCATGATAAAATGATATTAACAAGCTTTCACTAACAAAAGTACTGTCACAATAACAGCAGCAGCAGCAATGCCAAATAACCTGTTGGATATTATGCATTATGCAAATAACCCATTGGATTTCCACATTGTTATGAATTAATAACCTGCTTTGTATTTCTCATTCAGGAAATTGTGAAATAGTAAAAGCCTTGCTCTCAGAAGGGGCCAATGTTGATTCATTGTGTGATACTGGGACACCACTGCACATGGCTGCTTTCTGTAAGCAGGTTGGTGCTATGAAGATTTTGTTGGACCACCATGCAGATGTACGTCACTCGTTTATGTACCCTTCCTTCTTAGGTTAACAGGATCCACATTAGTAAATTCATGATTGTTTTGTCTGGTACTACTTTCTCTTTGTCAACTGCCCATATTAACAAAGATATCTCTATTTCAATGATAAAAAGATGATCAAACATGTTCCCGAACTTTCATCATGTAAGGGTATTGATTTTCTTAATATTTCTTCTCAGTGTAACAAGGTATTCAACACTGCCTATTCACCTCTTATTGTGGCTCTCAATGTTGGCTCGCTGAAATGTGTGAAGCTTCTGATTAAGGCATGGTGCATTCATCTCATTCCATTGACATCTTTTGAACTCTTGATAAGTATCACATGAAAAAGGAAGGAGTATAAATGATGTCATGCTTATTTAGAAGTGTCTTTGCAACATTTTTTGTGTTAGGCTGGCGCTGAGGTGAAGGGTGTTGGCACTGTAACCCCCTTAACAATTGCTGCCACAATGGCTTAACTGACTTCTACAAGTGCTCACTGTAACAGTTTGGCCATCTTCCAATAGAAATTGCTGGATATAACAATAGACGGAAAGATGTTGAGATCCTTCTTCGAGTAACTTCACATACTCCATATGCGCAGGACTGGAGTGTTGATGGATAATTCGTTTGGTGAAATCAAAGCCATCGGTGGAGGTATAACTTGAGACATCACTGCCAATATAAGTTGCTTTCTATAGGTTCTTCAGCATGCCCTTAACTTAATAATAGGTACTCAATCCTTGTCTGAGGATGTGATGTGAAGTTTACTGTGGTATGTGAAATAAGTAGTTTATTGTGCAGTCATATAAATGAGTGAACTGGATCAACAGAATGTTCAGATCATAAATATTTTGTCTTTTAAATTTTTTCTCATGCCCTTCTGATGTAGCTCATGTAAGTATGTAAGCCTTATCTCCTTACCACACGCCCTCATTACTTGTGCCAAATGATTTGTGTGCTGTTTCAGGATGACTCCATGAACAACATGAATCCAGCTGATCTCAAGTTAGAAGAAAGCAAGGCAAATAAGAGAAACAATTATGCTACTGCAGTCAAACTTTACTCTATGGTATATTATTGCACTTGCACCATATCTTAGCCAGTTAGCCTACACTTAATTTGCTGTTGTGTGATAACCAAAGCTTTAAATTGAGATTTGACGTGCTTTCTATTATTTTGAATCTCTAGTAAGAATTTAGTAACATCAAAGTGTATTTGCGTCCTTTATTTTTTCTTTTGCTGTTTTAATTTTCTTTCTATAGGGATTGCATTTATGTTTAGAAAGTCTATTGATGCAAATCCCCTGCATGGCTATTACAGAAAGCAATTTCTGCTGTGACTAAGTACCAACGGTACTAAGGTTTTCTGCATTAGTAACAGAAAACCCAGTAGGACATCACTGTAGATTTGCTTCAAAATTTCAATTGTAACTCTGGCATAAAGCCATCAAATAGTATATCTGTTATAGAAAATTGTCAATAGTTTATCTTATTATACTAATTGTTGGATAGAGAGGACAGAGGAGCAAATTAAGCTCTTGTTTGGATGAATGGGTCTTAATTTCAGCATCCTAACGTGTATCAATTATTTGATTTCTCAGGTAATCAGTGCCCAGTTTACCACCTTAACTCTAGTCTAGTGGTAAGCTGCCCTGGCAATTTTCTTGTGTACGTACCTGAGATAAGTGCAGTAGTATATGTGGGTCATAGCAGTTAATAAGCCAATGTGGTGACTTTTTGTTTGTTTGTTAATGTAGGCAGCAGACCGCTGCCTAGATGATGCAACACTGTACTCAACTAGGAGCCTTTGCTGGCTTAAGATGGGTGAAGGAGACCAAGCTTTGATGAATGCTGGAATTTGCAAGATGAAGCGCCTAGGTTGGGCAAAGGCCTGCTACCTGCAAGGATCTGCTCAAATTTTACTGCTGACAGCTTGCGGTCCAGGATTGGGTTGGATTCAGCCTCGTCGGGGCAGCCATCACAGCCAAGAGTAATGTTGGCGGCGGCCCTGGATCTCGGTGATCGAGCAGACAATGAGGAACTGGGAGTACTGTGACTAGGATTCAAGAGGGCAACCGACGAGCAGGGCGCAGTGATTCAAGACCATGAAGATAGTGATGCTTGCAGTTTCGGTTCAGACAACAGGCAAGGTCGACCCTCAAGCTCCAGGCTGGACTAAAAGGTAATGACCCGTAAAGCACATGCCTCCCAGTGGTGCAAATGGGCGTAAACCAGCTGGACATATCATTTTTGCTGAAATTTGTTTAGACCATCATAACTAGTATAATTGGAGATCATGCTATTGGCTTGCTCACGGTTTCTTCATAATCCTGTGATTATAAATAGGATGCTGGTCTGTTGTATGGTCCTGGCTCAATACCATGAATGGTTCTTATTAGTAGTTCACTGTCATAGATTAACTAAATAAGTGTGACATGCTGAAATTAGATGATGCCATGCAGATGACTGAATTGGTTAGGACCTGGGGTACTGTACTGCAGCACACCATGAGGCATAATTTACCTCTGGTTGGGAGTTCTGTACTGCTAAATAATTGTGACATACAGAATTTTAATAATGCCATGTGGATGCCTGAATTTATTAGGTCCTGTGGTACTGAGCTGAAGCATGTGTGGTCCTTACTTGTATTTTGGTTAAGATGGTGAAAATCTTTTTGTTGTTGGCATGTTACCTGTGTTACTCGTATTTTAGTTAAAGTGGTGAAAATCATTTTGTTGTTGGCATGTTACCTGTGTGCCTGCCAATGCCAATAAATGAAATGTCATTTCCTGGCTTGCAGGGTACGGATAGGTAAGCAACCGCTTGATAGAACACCATGCCCTAATAGAATTGGAGCTCTTGAGAAAACAATCAGGGGTTATCCAGAAAAGCGAGGAGATCATGTTGTTGAACCTGCATAGGGTTTGACATTTGACTCACCTGGCGAGGCCTACGATTTCTATAATCTATATTCTTGGGAGCATGGATTTGGTATCAGACAGAGCTGCCGGCGTCGAGCGTGCTTGCGATACTGCTCCTGCCGCTGGTAGAAGTTGGATTTCCCCACCTGCTTGACCATATCACAGATTCATGCATCACAATTAAGTATTATTTCGCAAATCGTGGTGAGGAATGGAAAGAACTGAAAACTTACATCACGAAGCATGTAATCAGTTTGGTTTGCCTTTTTAAAACTTACATCGTGGTGACATCATGCTATTGGCTTGCTTTTAAAAACCTCTGTCATAGTATCATGGATGGTTCATATAATCAGTTTGGTGTTATAGCTCTATTGATTTGTTCTTATTTTAATGACATGTAGCACACCCTGATGAGACCCTGATGGCTGCCGGCTGCAAGTTGTTGACCCCTGCCGAGGTAGCCGCCATGCTCCCGTCCACGGCGAATCTGGAAGCGGCGGACATGGTGGACTGCATGCTCCGGCTGCTGGCCTCGTACGACGTGGTGTCGTGCACGGTGGAGGAGGGCAAGGACGGCCGCCTCTCCCGGCGGTGCGACGCTGCGCCCGTGTACAAGTTCCTCACCCCCAACGAGGACGGCTTCTCCATGTCAGCGCTGGCGCTCATGAGTCATGAACCAGGACCAAGTCCTCATGGAGAGCTGGTGAGCTAGATCATCATCCCCTCTTTCTTCTTACTTTGTCGCTGTTGCAAAAGATGTGAAAGGCAGAGAACCTCCAAGAGTTCAGCTGGAAATGTCTTTGGACAATTCGATGTGTGTGCGTGGTCGGTAAACACTGAGAGATTATGCATAAAAAAACAGCAACTAGCTTTCAGAAGCAGAACCGGACAGAATGGGGCATGGTGACTTTCCTCTCCCGTGAGATTCAGCGTCTCAACCACCAGAGTACGAATTTTGGGTTCGCAGTCGATTAACCAGAGGACTTTTAAATCAGGAACTCTTTTAGGCAAAGTTCAGTAGCCTCTGTTCAGACAGTAGCATCATCTCCCTGCTGAAAAAGATGTGACAAGCAGAGTCGATTAACTGAATTTATACAACACTTAACTGAATTGATGCTACTAACTGAATTTGTAACACTTAACTGAATTTATACAACACTTAACTGAATTGACACCTGAATTTATAACACAACTGTACTGAAGTACTCCTATGCTTGATATGAACCTCTTGGGCAAAAAATGTTTGATGTTCTGTTTGAATTGTTGCCTGGGGGTTTCAACTATTGCCCACTTCATGAGTTTTTTTTTAACTGCAAAATGACAATTGTAGTGAACCACTGAACCTTTATTTGTTTGCTGAACACTGAACCTACTTCAATCTACTGAACCTTTAGGCCATGAACACTGAACCTTTATTCTTCTGAAACCGCAATGAGAATGTCAATACACTGGAAAAAAAACTGAACCTTTAATCCCAGTTCAGTAGTGAAACACTGAACCTTTAGGCATGTTTGCATGTTTTACTGTCACAATTCCTGCCATAATCGTTTGACATAATTTTTCCGATATGGTGCTGAAAATTTGCAGTGTATTGTGAAATAACAGTACTCACAAATTACTCCTTTGTTATTTATCTAGAGACGGGAGTAGAGCTGATTTGAGGATATGGATACACACAGAAATAGAGCAGAATTGCTTTTTAAACATATGGATGCTACTTCCTGCTGTACTTTTTGCTGTGCATTCAGGCTCATAATTCAGAGGGGTTAGAATTTAGTTGCAAATCAATCAGATAGATCTATAGTTGCCACTGCAAGGGATCATGGCATCCTGATCTCAAATTCTTGATTGGGTTTACTTTTATTCACTCATTTAGGAAGGCCAAATAAGTTAAACAAAGAGCTGTTTCCAGCCACTTCTCTGCCACTCCATGTGAAGTCTGCTCTGAACCTATTTTAACTGCTGGTATATATAGCATCTGTAGTAGGAGGAGTAATAATTAAATTAAGTTGTGCACTGGTCCTTTAACCATATGCATGGTACTCCAAAGTTCAGTATTTTTTTTCAATTACTCCTGTCATTTAAATTAAGTACTCCTAGTGAATGTGAAGATCACTGAATTTTGACGGTGCTCCTATTGGCATATAACAACATGCCATTTCAGAATTCAGATCATATTGGCATATCATGAAGAGAGCTAGGATATTCTGAAAAATGAATGATCTCACTGATCCACACTATTGCTTTCTCTGTTTTGCCTTCCACTGCTGATCCGCACTATTTTTTCTGCCTTTCTCACTGATCCACACCACTGTTTCTGTCTTTCTCGCTGATCCACACTACTGTTTCTTGCTGAATTGAAAGTAATTTCACAGGAGTACCAGCAGAGGCAGCAGCGGAGGTGGTCGCCTGCAACCAAAATTCCATTCCGGAATTAGTCACAGAGAACAGCTCAAGCAAAGAGCATTGGCAGCGTTGGGGAATCAATAGAGGAGATCGAGGGATCATGGCCAATGCGTCCAGAGGAAGCGCACCGGTGGTGGTCTGGTTATGCGGCGGAGAGCTCGAAACGCGCCTCCTATACGCCGTCTCTTCAAATTGTGCCACCATCTGTGCCGCATGGAGGAGAGATGGGGGATGGCGCCGGCAAAGGAGATGGAGGCTAGCGGTGGGGCTCCGGCGAGGTGGCGGCGCGTGATGCAAGGATGCGTGGTCCTGTGAGCTGGGCCTGGTAGCGCTTGTGACCGGATCAGCGCGACTGACGCCTGTTCCCTCGGTGCGTGTGCAACCGAGTGTTGAGTTTGAACTTCACTTGCTCTTGTAAACTTGGGTTCTTTTTGCAAAGCTTGATTAGGCCATGAAGAATTACCATGTTTCTTCTTTGTGGGCAGTATGTTTTGCCTAGAAATGCTGGACATGTGGGTCATATAACATGCACTACATAATTGGGTTCATGCCCATTGGTGTGCTTTACTCGTTTCATGGATGCGAGGCTGCTCTAGTTTGCGACCTTGGATTATGGATATATCGGCATTGCCGATACTTTTCTACTTTTGAGTAGTGTAGCCCTCTAGCGGATACAAGAGCAAATAAATGTATTATTGGACTCATTTCTGTTGATGAAGCACGTGAAGAAGCGCGTGCAGCACCACGCCCTCGCCGTCGGCACCTCTTATGGCGCTCCACTGCCGCCCGCCTTGGTCCAGAACTGCAGCGCCATACAGTCACAATAATAGAGATATTTTTTCGGCGGCCACCTCCGTTCATGTTGGTGATGGCTGCAAAGTAGAATTTCGGGATTTTTTATGGCTTAAAGACCTTAGACCCGGAGATGTTGCCTCCAAGATCTTGGATCTCTCAAGGAAAAAGTCTTGCACGGTCCAGAGAGCCCTATAGAACAACTTTTGGTTTTGTTAGATCGCCAAGACATCATCATTGAGCACATTTGTGAGTGTGCACTCCTATGGGAAAATCTCTCTAGTGCCGTCCATCAGCCTCGTGTCGTGTGCATGACACCATCTCCTGGAAGTTCACTTCCAATGGTGAGTACTCAGCGTCCTTTGACTATGTTATGCAATCTGTGGGCCACACGACGAGTAACATGCCCATTCCGCCTGGAAGGTCTGGGCACGTCCGAAATACAAGTTCTTCGCTTGGTTGATCATCTAAAACTGTGTGTGGATAGTCAATCGTTTTGCCCTGATCGTGGATGGCTTAACTGTGGCATGTGCCCTCTCTATGAAACATCTGCCCAGAGACTGATGAATCCAGCAGTTATGATTAACCAACTGTTGTGATTAAACAAGAAGGTTTCGCACGATTCCCAAGACAACGGATGTAGGTAAATTTCCCAAGAAACTGTTTTTCAGACTAGAGCAGTTTCAGTAAACCGTTTTTCAGAAACAACAGTTTAAGGCATTGCCAATATGAGTTTCAGAAACAAGCGGAGCCTCGACGACGTGGTGCAGGCCTGGCAGCGGCGGCCGGGCCACCATCACTGGAGCTCGCGTTTGCTTGCATCAGGCATCTCTAGTGAAGTGATCCCATCCGGAGTAGCCCTCGTCGGCCAACGTTGCCCGTGGGAGCGCCACATGTGGCCCTCCACAGCATAACCCCCTCCATGGCCGGGTGCGCGAATGCCTCGCGCGGCACCACCTGGTCGTCGGCGCGCACCGACACGTCCAGCTCCGTGATCCACACGGGGAGCTGAGCTGGAGCTCCGTCGCCGCCAGCTTGTCCAGCGCGTCGGCGTAGGCGTAGCTCACCTGCACCTGCACCGGCTCCGTGTAGTACCACTTGAGCCGGTTTCGCGACTTCCGGCCGGTTTCGCTGCAAAATGGGGATGACAATGTGAAGGTCCTTTGCAGAGGGGTAACAACGAGACTGCAAAAGCCAAATCGCCAAAATTATCGATGAAGACCACTCTGGCTTCCTTGCCAGGCCAAGCATATCCGAGAACTTCGTTTGTGCGGCGGAGCTGCTCCGGTGTTGTCATAAGAGAGCCGTGGCCACTCCTGTCCTCAAGCTGGATTTTTGCAAAGGCGTTCGACACCATCGCTTGGGACAGCCCGCGCAAGATCATGGAGGTGTGGGGGTTCCCGCCTCTCTGTCTTTGGTGCGACTGGATGGACCTCATCTTCTGGTTGTCGCGCTCGGCGGTCCTCCTCAACGGCGTTCCGGGGAGGTGGTTCGAGGTAAAATTATCGATTGGCCCTACAGGCTTTCATTGACGAGCATGTAAAATTATGGAATATGATTATTCCTACATAGAGATAAAACCCTGATTTATGCAAATAATCTTTTTACATTGTGTAAACATCTTTTAAGAATGCCACAAACATATTTTTGGAACGTGTGAACATATTTTTTTTAAATAACATTTTTTTAAAGCTATACAAAATAGCTCAACTACGCGAACATTTTTCATAAACATTTATTTAAATATCATGAACATATTTTTGGAACTCGTGAACCTCTTTAAATGCCATGTACTATTTTTTGAATGATGCGAGACATTTGTTTTAACTATGCTAACATACATTTACATTGTACTATAAACATTAATAAAAACTGAACATACTTTGGAGAAAAAGCTGGTGAGTCGATGCCAAGTGGGAGTAGCAAACCGACTTAGATCAGAAAACCAAAAAAGAAACGCCGATCAAACAACCATAGAGAGAGAAAAAATCGAATCAATGGATCGGGAAGCAGCTCAACATGATCGGTGGACAAACCCTAGCTATGGGTTGCGCAACCCTGGTGGAGTTCAGGGAGATCGACGTCCCCAGGGGCGGCGCGGCACGAAAGTGATCGTGGAGCCAGGTCTAGGAACTTGCGGCTGATACCATGTAACTAGATTAGAGGAAAGAGAGTTGGCGTTATGTGATGTATGTATCATTGAGCCTCGAGGACGAGTATATATTAGGATAAAATATTTAAAGAGAAAGACGCCTCCCAGAGATAAGTTGAAAATAATTCCTATGTTATCCGGTGCAATCTCCAACTACTAAATATATCTCTAACATTTCCGAGCGTTCAACTTTGCATCTAGAACAATCACAAAGAACATCTGGCACACATTACCAATTGGCATGAACTACTTATCAAAAAGAATTGGCATGGACAAATTTCTTTTTAGGGGTATTTGGCATGAACAATGTGGTTTGTGATTTGTTCTTATTTCAGTCTGTGATGATTTTTTTTAGAAGGGCTCATTTTGTTTGGGCTTGGCGCGTCCTGGGCCGTGGCTCGGTACCCTCTAGAACAGAGCATGGCTCAAGACTTCAAGAGACGATTGGTTTACCTAAGAAAAGAAGAGAGACCATTGCTCGGCGGCGGAACCCTAGCTAGCACTCCAGAAACAATGGCCAGTGACAATGAGCTGCCGGCGGCGGCGGATCCTGAGTCGAATCCCACCGCCACCACCATATCCTCCCTCGCCCGGGATGAACTTCTCGAGATCTTCCTCCGCCTGCCGGACTTGCCGGCGCTCGCCCGCGCCGCCTTCACCTGCCGCACGTGGCTCGGCGCCGTCCGCTCCTCCCCGCCCTTCCGCCGCCGGTTCCGCGCCCTCCACCCGTCGCCCCTCATCGGGTTCTTCCTCGACACCTACGGCCCACCCCCTCCTTCTTCCCCGTGCGCCCCTTGGATCCCGACGTCACCGCCACCGTCCGCCGGGGCGACTTCTTCCTCACCTCTCTCCCCGCACCCGCGTCCCTAAGGTGGAACGTCGCCGACTGCTGCGATGGGTATATCCTCCTCTGGGATACAACCGAGGTGGCGCTCGCTGCTCTCAACCCCATCACCTGGGCTGTCCACTCCCTCCCGATGCCTCCCGATGATATCAGGGCGGACGCGGAGAACGCTGAGGATATCTGGGCCGACGCGGACAACGCCGATGATAGTTGGTCAGACGCGGACAACCTAGGCGGCTTCACCTTCCTTGGTTTTCACATCTTGTCCTCTGAGGACAACCCTCGGTCGTTCCGAGTGGTCTGCGTCTGCAGTGATGAATATAGGGTTCGTGCCGCGGTCTTCTCGTCGGAGACATGGGACTGGGTCATCCATCCGTGGGTGGAAGGGACAACCATGAGGGCTAATGATGGCATGATGGCTGCCGGTTCCATTTACTGGCCTTGCCCTAGCTATGGAACTGGAAGCATGATAAAAATTGACACTGCCACGATGGATATCACCACTCTGGACATGCCCAATGGAGTGGACATGGGGGCAGGCAGCATAAAGGTCGGGGAGACCAAGGATGGTGAACTTTGTATTGCTCATGCATCTTATGATCTCCTTCTCAATGTTTGGATCCATAGTGTTGACGCTGATGGGATTCAGGGCTGGACACCGCACAGGACATTCTCTATGAGTTCCGAAATCGATCGCGTTTCGCAGGGGTGGGCGCGGCACTATGATGGAGACCTCGAGGTTGTGCAAGTTAAGAATGGATGCGTTTACTTATCAGCAAAACTGATGTGCCCTCTTGGCGCACTCTGCCGCTGGGTTTTCTCCCTTTCCTTGGAGACTATGAAGCTTGACTTGCTGGTTGAGGGAAGGTATGATGGTCCTGGCTATCCGTACATTATGGCATGGCCTCCTTCTTTAGTTGGTGATGATCAACTTGAACTCTAAGGTTGGTACTCAAGTATGCAGCTGGCTGTCATCGCATATGAGGAAATGAGCGACAATTCGTGGGTACGGATTATATTACCAAATATTTTGGAGGGCTGGCTGGAACTGAAAATTGGACGATTATTTATTCTGTCTTCAGTAATGGTTATTCGCATAGAGGTATTCAGATATACTAAAACTAGTGTTGCGAATTGCTGGAGCTAATGTGTTTTCATGTAAGTTTGGATTTTCATGTGCCGCATACTTTCTGTTGAATACTGCTATGCTGCTTAACCTATTTGTGTTCGCCTTGTTATGCTTGTGTTTTCTGGTGGTTTAGCTGTGACTTGTTTTAATTTGAATTCCAGTTTGCAATATTAAGCAGCTGATGCCTTGGTTGAACAGATGTCAGAGAATGTTGAAAGTAGTTGTAATAAAATTTGAGTAAAATGGAATTCTTAATACGCATCCATGCTTCCAACAGGAATTCCCTAGTACGCATACTATTTACTACTCCTGAGTAGCAAGAATTGTGAATTGTCACTATTGTATTGCAGAAGCTTCTGATTTTTATAAGCACGTGTTTGTCCAAGTTTGGTCGTTGTTCCTGCTGCATATGCCCAGCCGAATACCATGATTTAGCTTGTACTGAGTGCTTGACTAAACGTTGAATATTTTCCCACCCAACTTTGGGTGGTTTATTGGTGACTTGCATTCAGTCATCGATGTTAGTCAGTTGGTGCCTTGATAATGTGTGGATGAACTTGAAACAGGTGTTGTTGGTCAAGGAGGAGCTGTTTATTCTCCTTGACATATTATATTTTAGTGTGTCCACCTCTTTTGCTAAAAATGTTGGGCTAAAACTGTTTAAGTCGTAGTTGGTGCCCTGATGAGCATGGATGACCAATAGTTTTGGAAGTAGAAGTAGTGAAATCTTTTGAGGCCTGATGAACTTTAACATAGTATTCCCGTACGAGAGAGCCACGGCGGAGCACATATCAATAGCAGTATCATTTTTGCATTATATATCATTGGCATTTTTCACATTCCGAAAATGGTTGCAGCTCGGTTAGCTAGCCGCCCAGAGCTGGTCTTTCTGAAAGCAGCTTCAGACCGCATGCACACTACAAGAGTAGAATTAGAATTTACGTTCCGAAGCCGCCTTCACTGATTCAAAAGAGTAGAATTTACAAAGGAGCCTTGCCGGTGGGGGTGCTCTGTCTATCACTGTAGGAAAAAAATGCCGGCAAGTTGGGACACTGGAGCATTAGAATTCCGTCCTCAAGGCTTGTTTTCTGCATGAGCATCGTGGATTGCAGGAAGATATATGAGCAAAGGGCATGATTATACCGGTCGCAGGAAGATATATAAGCAAGGACCTGATTATACCGGTGGGGCCGGGAATCCTTGGTTGTGCCCCTGGTGAAGCGCCAATGTGGATGATCTATCTATCGACTGGTACCTGCCGGTATTCTCCTCTCCTCATCCGCTCTTTAGCTGTTGTACTTGAATCAAATGAAACAACTAGTCCAACTACGTTAAAGAGTGATAGGTTAACATTACATGCTGATCACCAAAGCAGTGCAATCAATATGCATGCTTCAAAACTACCTGAGGCTGAGGGATACAAAAGCAAACTAAACATTTTCCTGTAAATACACCGGTGGTCACATGTCATGGTTCTTTCATTCCCGAGATATCAACATGAGCATATAGATACGAAAAAAGCGTTTAGATCACACAGTTTGATTACACAGTTCATGGCAAATTGGCAAAGCATGTTAGGGCAACTCCAATGAGCTGACGCAAACTATTCGTGCGTGTTCGTTTGAGTCGAAACGGACATAAATCGCGGCCAAATGTGCTGACGCAAATTGACAAGTGTCCGCTTTTTTGTCCGCGCGCGACCCGTTTGAGACCCAAATTTGAGCAGGGTTTGCATCGGCGTGGACATGGAGCGAACGCGCGTGATGCCCGCCCTTGTCCTCCCCCTGACCCGCCAGCCGGTGGCACATCCACCCCCATCCCCCCTCCACCCAAAACCTCCCACCCGCTCGCCATGGCCGACGCACCGAACCCCGCCGCCGCCGGCGCGGCTTCGCCTCCACTGTCGACAAGCCCAGCACCGTCCACAAAAAGGCGCCGCAATCCAAGAAGAACGAGCTGACGGACGCGTAGCAGGCCGTTCGGTCGGCAAAGAGGGCTGGCCAGAGGAAGGTGCAGACCGACAAGCTGGAAGCCGCTGCTGCCGCCCAATAGGAGGCCGCCGTCACGGAGAACAAGGCCCTCATCACTGCGGCCACGCAGCAGGCCCTCCTCATGCTAGGGTTCGACAACGGCCCCGGTCAGCATGGGCTCGTTGCTGCCGCCATGTCTGACACATTTGCGTGGCACCTATGGAACAAAAGAAATCAGACACATTTGCTCCAACTCCGCGACGTCGGCCAATGGTGTTACCTGTCTGACACCTGCAGATATTAAGCTGTTGGACTTAGCACTGTAGTAGCACGCCCCTGTACAGGCATATCACTGCTGGTGAGTGCATTTTTGTTTTCCCTCACTTTCCTCTGGACCTATATCCTCTTCTCTGTACATTCCTAATTCTTTAATGCATAGGCAGAGCTCTCGCCGTTCCGTTGCAATATGCGTTTTCAAGTTGCCGGACAAATTGATTGATCTCTTTGACAGACCTCGATGTAGATGCCTCTGGAGGAAAGTTATTGATAGAGACGCAAGATGTCACTCCCTTGCTGCGTGGTGCCGCCCAAAAACTAAAGGGGCCTTGGTGTTCTTGATATGAAGATTCAGAACCAAGCTTTGCTGCTGAAGTACATCCATAAGTTTCTGAAGAAAGATGATATACCGTGCGTTTTACTTATATGGAACAAGCATTACACTGACACACCTCCACACGCTATGCCTAGCTGCGGATGGTTTTGGTGGAAGGACGTTTTCTCTCTCATGGACATTTATAGGGGGATCACAAAATGTGTTCTGCAAGCAGGTGACACGGTGTTACTATGGAAGGATGACTGGGATTCTAATGGGCCACTACAAGAATATCTCCCGCATCTGTTCTCATTCACCACTTCAGAAGACATCCCTATAGCTCAATATGCCCAGAATGACACGCCAGCAGACAACTACCTATAGAAAATCTATCGTAAGCGTTCTACCCTCTACGTGAGAGGGCCGTGGGTATTTATTGATTGAGATGGGGCTTATCCATGATCACATACATAGCTTGGAGTATAAGAGATTAGGAGATAGAGATGAATGAGTTTAACTATATACTAGTCTATCCCTAAGCTAACAAACTCCTCAACTAACATATATGCGCTGGCCTGGGCCTACATGAGATATCTTAAGCAACCCCCTTAATCACAACTTGATCAAATTGAGATACGCCTGAATGCTTCAAAGCTTCTTGTGGGCAACGCCTTAGTGAAACCATCTGCAACCTGATCTCCTGAATGAATAATTGTTCTGGCATGAAAAATGAATTAGCAGAAAGATAAGTGGCACTAAGATTATCACACCACAAATAAGGAGCTTGTACTTGTGCCACTCCAAGTTCCTTCAGCATAGACTGAAGCCAAATGATTTCTATTGTGGCATTGGCTAATGCCTTATACTCAGCCTCTGTACTAGACCTGGAGACAGTTGCCTGCTTCTTAGCACACAATGACACTAAATTTGGACCAAAGAAAATTGCAAAACCACCTGTGGACCTTCTGTCATCTATACTTCCAGCCCAATCAGTATCAGTAAAAGCACTAACAAGAGTAGACTGAGACGTGATGAATGTTAGTCGAACACTTACTGTGTATCACATATCTCAGAATATGTTTAGCAGCAGTCTAGTGCAAGGTGGTAGGTGCATGCAGAAAGTGGTATACTTTGTTTACAACAAAGGATATATCTGGTCTAGTAAGAGTTAAATACTGGAGAGCACCAATCATACTTCTGTCCTGAGTGCTATCTTCCTGATTCAGAGGCTCATCTTAATGCAGAGATATCTATCTCTAGAGATCTTAATGTCCAATATGTAAGCAACTTCACTCAGGTCTTTCATTAAAAACTCTTGTTCAAATAACCCTTTATGCTTTCCAGAAATTATATATCATTTACAATCAATAAAATGTCATCCACATACAGTATTAGAAATGCTACAGAGCTCCCACTCACTTTCTTGTAAATACAAACTTCTCCATAAGTTTGTATAAAACGAAAAGCTTTGATCACCTCATCAAAAGCGTATATTTCAATTCTGAGATGTTGGCACCAGTTCATAGATGGATCGCTGGAGGTTGCATACCTTATTAGCATCCTTAGGATCGACAAAACCTTCCGGTTGCATCATATACAACTCTTCCTTAAGGAACCCGTAAAAGAATCCATCTGCCATATTTCATAATTGAAATATGCGACAATTGCTAACATAATTCTAACAGATTTAAGCATCGCTAGGGGTGAGAAAGCCTTATCGTAGTCAACTCCTTGAATTTGTCAAAAACCCTTTGCAACAAGTCGAGCTTCATAGACGATGACATTACCATCGGCGTCTGTCTTCTTCTTAAAGATCCACTTGTTCTCCGTGGCCTTCCGGTCATCGGGTAAGTCTACCAAAGTCCACACTTGGTTCTCATACATGGATCCTATCTCAGATTTCATAGCCTCAAGCCATTTGTCAGAATCCGGGCTCATCATTGCTCCTTCATAGTTCGTAGGTTCAACGTTGTCTAACAACATGACTTCCAAGACAGGATTACCGTACCACTCTAGTGCGGAATGTTTCCTGGTCGACCTACGAAGTTCTGTACTAGCTTGATCCGAAGTCTTATGATCATCATCATTAGCTTCCTCTCCATCTGGTATAGGCATCACGAGAACTTCTTTCTGTGATGCGATACTCTCCAATTCGAGAGGAGGTATGATTACCTCATGAAGCTCTACTTTCCTCCCACTCACTTATTTCGAGAGAAACTCCTTCTCTAGAAAGGACCCTTTCTTGGCAACAAAGATCTTGCCCCCGGATCTGTGATAGAAGCTATACTCAATGGTCTCTTTAGGGTATCCTATGAAGATGCACTTTTCCTCTTTGGGTTCGAACTTATTAGGCTGAAGCCTTTTGACAGAAACGTCGCATCCCCAAAATTTAAGAAATGACAACTTAGGTTTTTTCCAAACCATAATTCATACGGTGTCGTCTCAATGGATTTAGACGGTGCACTGTTTAAAGTGAATGCGGGTGTCTCTAATGCATAACCCAAAAATGATAGCGACAAATAGGTAAGAGACATCATAGAACGCACCATATCCAATAAAGTACGATTACGACGTTCGGACACACCATTACGCTGTGGTGTTTCAGGTGACGTAAGTTGTGAAACAATTCCACATTGTCTTAAATCTGAGTCAAACTCGTAACTCAAATATTCACCTCCACGATCCGATCGTAGAAATTTTATTTTCTTATTACGATGATTCTCCATAGCAAAACTCAGATGTAAAAATAGAACTACTTTTGCTTACTTGATCTTTTTGAGCATTAATATGAAACAATGGTTATCTATGATGCTTACCTATGCTTTCAGCTACTGTTTCTAATTCACCGCACATTGTGCTATCTTTCATTTAAATAAATGCATAACCATGCTTTTCATTTGATTTGTCCAACAACTGCGGCATGCTTTTAGATTCTCTTCATGGTCCTGTATGATCTATCTTTCGTAATCATATACACACTTTTGCCTGAGCCTGTGTTGTTTGTTCTAAAGGAAACACCTCTAGTATTTTGTAATGTTTATACATAGCTTGAAATGTATTGGAAGATATCAATGTTTGTGAATACATACTCAGACGCAATAATATTTTTATAGATACACATGGGAAGTTTGAAAACACGCTAGTAAGAATACATGTTAGCTGCCATATGTAGTTGTAAGCTACTTGCTTTGAAAACATCACTATGGTTTGCTTTTTTTGCTTGCATAATGATTATTACGCAAGTATGTATCTGCTGTCTGAACCTATGCCATTGTTTGTGAGTGCGGCGATAGGGCGCTCGTCCTCGCCTGCTCCTAGTAGTGGTGGCGAACTGGACATCGACGCGTGTACGCGACAATTGCCTCCAGCGGCAATGCGGGATGTATCACCGTAGAAGGCAACAGTGATATACGGAAACAGCCCCGTCTTCGGGCCGATAACTCCGACGGTGACTTTGGGATGTTCCATTGGTATATAACCGGCATGCACAGCTAAGTTTGTTTGGTGCACGACGGCGTGACGTGGGAGAAACATACACCGGCTATGCACTTGTGCTTAAAAGATTGCGTTAAAAAAAACTTTTGCTTAAAAGAAGCTAGCAACACACTTTCTCCGAAAAGAAAGAAAAGGCTGGGAACACACTGTGTAAAAAAGTGCGAGTGAACCGAATGCCCCGTTACTATTTTCCATTCATTGGTGTTTTTTTATTACATTTTTAGGTTTTCTTTAATCTTTTTGTGTTAAAAAATGTTCATCCACGTCAAAAAAATGGATATAAAAATATTCATGTTTATTAAAATGTTTCATGTATATTAAAATTTGGTCATATTTCGTTTAAAAATGCGCATCGTGTTTTCACAAAATTTCATCGTTCGAATAAAAAATATTAGGCATAAAAAATACTCATAGTGTATTTAAAAAGTATTCATCATGTAATTAGAAATGTCATTATGTGTTAACACTTTTTATACTTACATGAACATTTTTTCTAAAAGCTTAAACATTTAAAAAAAAGTGTTCATCACACATTAGACAAACTTTCGGCGTGTGTTTACAAATGTTCATCGTGTAGTTTATTTTTTTACCGTTCATTGAAAAGTTCTCATTATAATGAAAAATTGTTCATCCTGTACTCACAAGTCACAATGTCCATCGTGTACTTTTTTAAACACCGTGTGTTCAAAAAATATTGATCATGCATTTCAACAAAAAATGTTGATTGTGTACTAAAAATGTTCGTCACATATATTAAAAATTGATCACCGTGTCTTAAAAAGTGCTCGTGTATGTATCATAAATGTATGTATTTTTTTTCACATGGTACCTGTTTATTGGGATCACGGTACCAACTTTCATGATACATTATATATTCAACATTTGAATCCAAGCAAGGGGCAGTAAAGTAAACCGGATCCGATAGGAACTGTAGGGATTAGTGAACACTAACTAGGGGATAGCAAGACTCCATGGTTCGTGTGCCCAGGATTTGGATAGGAGCGTACTGGAGAGTTCTCTCCGTTTCCTTTCCTTTTCTTTATAATCAAGAGTACATCATTTTACACTTTAGACCCTCTGACAACAAGCTATTTACACTTGAGTACAAGATATAACTCAACACTCCCCCTCAAGATGGGGCAAATACATCAAATAACCCCATCTTGCAACAAAGACTTGAGAATTGCCTATCTGGTAACCCTTTAGTTAAAATATCTGCTACTTGGTTAGAAGAACTCACATAGGGCATGCAGATGACTCCTTGGTCCAGCTTTTCTTTAATGAAGTGTCGATCAATCTCAATGTGTTTTGTTCGACTGTGTTGTACTGGATTGTGCGCAATATCAAGAGCTGCCTTGTTATCATAGTATAGCATTAAGGGTTTTGACCGAAACAAGCCCAGTTCCATTAATAAGATCCTTAACCACAAAATTTCACATATTCCATGTGCCATGGATCTGAATTCTGCTTCTGCTGTAGACCTGGCAACCACACTCTGTTTCTTGCTACGCCATGTAACAAGATTTCCTCCAACAAAGGTACAATAGCCAGATGTTGATCTTCTATCATCTAATGAGCCTGCCCAATCTGCATCTGTATAACATTCTATCTGTAAATTGCCATGGGAAGAATATAACAAACCTTTACCAGGACACCCTTTAAGATAGCGAATAATCCGATTTACTGCATCCATATGATGGGTTCGAGGATCATGCATAAATTGGCTAACAACACTTACAGCGGAAGCAATATCAGGGCGATTATGTGATAGATAGATCAAGCGCCCAACAAGTCTTTGGTATTGTTCCCGGTCTACGGGTGAGCCTCCCTCTTTAACAAGGTGACAACCATGTTCAATTGGTGTAGAAGCTGGACGACACCCCTTCATTCCAGTTTCTGATAGGAGATCCAAGATATATTTTCTCTGAGAAAGATAGATACCTTTTGAACTCCTAGAGACTTCGATTCCAAGAAAATATTTTAATTGACCCAAGTCTTTAACTTCAAACTCCTGTGCCAGTTGCAACTTCAATCTCTTAATTTCCTCCTCATCATCTCCTGAAATAACAATATCATCAACATAGACTATCAATATAGCCAGTTTGCTTGCATTACGTTTGTAAAACAGAGTATGATCGACATTACTCTGTTTATAACCCATTAGTAGTACCGCGCGTCGAAAACGATCAAACCATGCCCGAGGTGATTGTTTTAAGCCATATAATGATCGATGCAGCCTAAGTACTTTGCCCTCAGTTTGTGCAGTGCCAAAACCTGGAGGTATATGCATGTAAATCTCCTCTTGGAGGTCTCCATGAAGAAAAGCATTTTTTACATCTAGTTGATGTAAATCCCAGTCAAGATTAGATGCACATGATATCAAAGTTCGTATTGTATTCATTTTGGCAACTGGAGCGAAAGTTTCTTCGTAGTCTATCCCATATGTCTGAGTATACCCTTTTGCTACTAAACGAGCCTTGTACCTCTCAACCTTACCCTCGGGATTATGCTTAATGGTGTATACCCATTTGCACCCCACAGGTTCTTTACCAGATGGTAAGTTCACGAGTTCCCATGTATTGTTCTTCTCCAAGGCTGCCATTTCCTCTAGCATGGCTGTCTTCCACCTAGAATCCTTTATAGCATCCTTCCAATCTCTTGGAATAGATGTGGAGTCTAAAGAAGCAATAAATCCTTGGAATGTTGGGCTACATTTTTCATAAGAAATAAATTTGGCAATATCATGCTTATAGACAACACAATCCTTAAGGCGCGCTAGAATATCAGTACGTCTTGCAGACTTACGCAATGCAATAGGAGGATCAACTATAGGAGAACTGGGAGCTGCTACAGATTCTACCATACCTTCTCCCTGAGTAGACTCCCTCGGTGAAGAAGAATTTTCTGGGGCATCAATATGGTCAATATCTTCTCCAGTCCCATCATTAGTTATTGGCTCAGAAGAAGTGTCAGGCTCAATAACTTGTTGACTGGGAAAAGTGTCACTTACCTCATTTCCATCGTTACTATTAGCATCTTCCTCCCCCTCTGGTTCATTCTCCCGCTGAGATATATCAATCATAGGAGTTAGAGCTGAGCTACTGGGAGTAACATCTTTACTCATATTCTCCCCCTGACTATCAACACCATGAACAATTTTACCATCTATAGGATAAAATGGCTCATTTTCATGAAATGTGACATCCATGCTGACAAAGAACCTTTTCTCGGTAGGGCTCCAGCACCGGTACCCCTTCTGGGTAGGAGAGTAACCCACAAATATGCATTTAACTGCACGTGGATCAAGCTTCCCTGCTGAATTCCTATAGTCATGAACGAAACAAGTACATCCAAAAACCTTGGGGGGAACAATGAAAGAATTAGCACCACTCAAACACTTAACCGGAGTCTTATGATTTAAAACCCTTGATGGCATACAATTTATTAAATATGCCGCTGTCTTGACAGCTTCACCCCAAAGGAATTTTGGCACATTCATCATAAACATGAGGGATCTAGCAACTTCTAGCAGATGTCTGTTTTTTCGTTCTGCAACCCCATTTTGTTCAGCTGTATTCACACATGTGGTTTGATGTATAATGCCATGTGAAGCTAAGAAATTATCAAAATCCTTGTTAACATACTCAGTTCCATTATCTGAACGAAATACTTTAACACTAGCATTATACTGGTTGCACACCAGAGTATAAAAGTTTTTAAATGCGGACAAAACATCAGATTTTCACTTGAGCAAATACAGCCAAGTATATCGACTAGATTCATCAATGGAAGTTACATACCACCGTTCTCCTGATAGAGAGGTTACAACTGCTGGCCCCCAAACATCTGAATGAACTACTTCAAAAGGTACATTACTCCTCTCACTGTTGCTAGGATAATTAGTTCTCGTATGTTTTGCTAGTTCACATACATCACATACAAGTTGCTCTTTGCAACAGGAGGCCAAAAGTGAGGGAAACATGCGGCCTAGTGACTGAAACGATAGGTGCCCAAGTCTATAATGTAGTAATAACAACTCATCTGTAGCGGAGACACATTTCACACTAAGTGCAAGTGAAGTCGATGCGTTGTCGAGGTAGTAGAGGCCGTCATATTCAGTTCCAGTCCCAAGAATTCTTCCTGACTTCAAATCCTGGAATACACAAAATTTAGGTTCAAACCATGCTCTGCAATTTAGTGACTTTGTAATAGAGCTGACCGACAACAAATTCACAGGAAAATTAGGAACATGTAAGATAGGGCTTAATGATAGGGTTGATGTGCAGTTAACAGATCCACAACCCATTATGGGAGCTGAAGACCCATCAGCAATGCGAACTCTATCTCTCCCAGAACGAGGCAAGTATGATGAAAAATTCTTTGGTGATCCTGTCATATGATTTGTCGCACCTGAATCAATGATCCAGGGCGCACGTAAATGGTTCTCACCTTCTGTAGCCCGAGAGCCGACAGCTTCACTAGATCCTTCGGTAGCAACGGCCATCAACTTTGCCTTGAACTCTTCTAGCGCATGAGCAACGATTGCAGGTAACTCTGCTGTCGATGATGTAAGATGAGCTCGGTCCTGCTTCTTCTCAAAGTTGTTACCGCTGCTGTTGAACCTGCTTGTTTGTCTTTGCTTCCATCCCGGAGGATAACCAACCAACTCGAAACAATTCTTCTTCACATGGCCAGACATCTTACAATGATCACACACAACTTTGTTTCTCCTTCTGTAGTCAAACTTAGTAGTATTTGCTTGATCACTCCTAGAAGTAACAGAGGTTTGCGCGTGAGTAAGTGCAGCACGATTATCACCATGCATCTGTTGCATTGCTTCCTGGTTAGCCAAACGAGTTTCTTCTTCAAGGATACTAGCAATAGTTTGATCCAAGGTAGGCCAGTCAGGAGATGCTTGTATCATCTGAGAGCGAAGTTTAAACTCGGGATTCAGGCCTTCCAAAGAAACCTGCACCAACAATGGTTCAAACCATTCTCTGAGGAGAGACAAATCTCTAGGATCATGTGGCTTGAATGGCCGGAAGAACTCCAGATCTCTGTAAAGTTTCTTGAGTTCCCCTGCATATTCTGTAACTGATTTTTGATCTTGCCTAAAGTGCCACATCTCATGCAATATTTTGCTAACCTGCATTTTGTTTGATTTACCAGAAAACTGTTTTTCAATGCTTGTCCAGACTTCAGCAGCAGTTTGAAAACTTTCAACTTGTTCCCGAACAGTTTTTTCCATTGAGCCCAGTAGCCAAACCATGACTCGCTTTTGATTCTGCTCCCACTGCTCCTGCACTACATCCGTTGGTTTCTTCTCATCTTCACTTAGGTACTTATGCAGGCCATGAGCTTCCAAAATTAACGAGGCATTGCGAGCCCAACTAAAATAGTCGCCCGGGCCAGTCAATTTAACTGGATTCGGTTCAAGGATAGACTTCTGAATTTCAGTCGAGCTACTAGACTTTACTTGGGCCTGCTCCATCAGCTGAGCAAGCATTCGCTGCATACTTTCACAAAGTTTTTCAACACTTGAATCCACACTCTTATCCTTGCTGTTATCTCCCATGCCTGCTTGCTCCAACAACAGCAACTACTTGAGAATTAACTCGGCAACTCACAGAACTAGGCCAACAAATCAATAACTCTCAGAGGTCGCAGCTATCAGGACGAACCTCACCAATAACCACAAATCAGTGACTCCGTACGCAGTAGAATCACCACAAATAGACACAACTTCAGGTAGTGAACCGCAGAGGATTCAGACCAAACTTGAGGTTGCAACTCACAAGACGAATCCCTGGAGAAAAACAGGGGTATACCTCAGATCCGGAATCCGGAGCGCCGCCTCCCGACCTCCCCGTCGTTCTTCCCCAAAAGAAATCCTCAGATCCGCTGTACTCGAACACGCTGCCGTCAAATGTCGCACACCAAGCTCCGTCCGGACCGCCGTGGTCTGATACCATGTAGGGATTAGTGAACACTAACTAGGGGATAGCAAGACTCCATGGTTCGTGTGCTCAGGATTTGGATAGGAGCCTACTGGAGAGTTCTCTCCGTTTCCTTTCCTTTTCTTTATAATCAAGAGTACACCATTTTACACTTTAGACCCTCTGACAACAAGCTATTTACACTTGAGTACAAGATATAACTCAACAGGAACTCATGTCCTGGACCAAATGTAGACTATCACACCCTGCCGTCATGGCAATGTCTCACTTCGCCGGCCCGATCATACATGCCCAATAGAGTACGCGACCGAACATGACCGGATGAGCGGGCGGCGGCACTTCAATGCCGATGTAGTGACGGAGAAGTTTACTCTGGCCGATGCGCCGCACTGAAGCCGGTTTCACGTCCCTTGCACTAAAATGGCATTAGTGACGGTACCCGTACTAAGGTACCATGATGTGTCATTTGTCCTGGCAAAAAAATTGTAGGTAAGTGAACACAGGCACCTAGCAAAAATGCCTAGATGAAACAGCACCTAGCAAAATTGCAATGATTTCCATCTTGGCATGACTTATGAAAAACTAAATTACCGTAAAATTTGCCATTGGTCTAATATACTCCAATGCTCCATACAATACCAAAAATAAAAAACTGCTTGGTAATATAAGTGCCATGTTACCTACAATAAAACTAGCATGGTGTACTTAATAAAATTGACATCGTGTAAAAAAATTTAAAGTAAAGATTAACAATGTTTGAACAAATAAATTTGTCATATTACAAAAGGAAAGTTGCCATGGTCCAAATACAATTTTTACATAGTCCAAATTATAAAATCGGCCATGGTAAAACAAAAAAAAGTTTTCACTGTACAAGATTTTTTTTCTAGGGTCTAATAATAGATTCGTAATGACACAAAAGAAAGAAATTTGACATGGTCCAAAAAAGAAATTTGTCATAGTCCAAAAAAATCATGGCAAAAATACCTTTGTAGATCATGGCAAATGTGGATAAAGAAGCTTAGGAATTTGCAAATGGCCACATTGGCAAATTTTAAGAAAATCTGTTCTAAAAAAACACATGACAGCCTTTTCAATTGCCACGCTATTTTTCAGTTGCCCACAGTTGAAGTAGATGCGCTTGTAATTTCTTTTACTAGGACCTGAGTTGACGAATGCTCTAACTACACCACGCGGATGGCCGGTGACAGGTGTTGATGCGATCCTGGTGTGCACCTTCAGCGGGAGCCAACACCGTGCAGCAGCTGGTTTTCCTAGCCGCTAGTACTGCCGAACGGGCGTCAGCTATCGACGTGTGTGCAGCCGTTACGCAGTTACGTATACCGTGTACAATTGACGATACAAGACGCGGCCCTCATCCCATGCGAAAGAACGGCTGGCGATTCCGAGACTAGGCGCGCTCGTCCGTGCTTACGAATTTCCGCATTGTTTGTGTGCTACAACGTAGATCATTTACCAAAGTTATTAGCTCATAGCACTTGAACCATCGTATCTATTCAGGTTGGCATCATCACAGGGAGATGTTTCTACATGATAGCAGTTGTACTCGCCAACTAGGATGTCTACATGATGTTTCTTCTGTTCATAGTAACATCTTCGAAGCATTGCAAGCCCGTAACTCTTCTGCCGAGGACATGTGGCCATCTTCGAATAATGCAGTTTCACAGGATGGTGCGAGTCTAGTATTCAGAAGACTACTCATGAATATGTTAATTCCATCAAACAAACTGCTGAGCAGAAATGTACAAAGGAGTAAGCATGCAATTTGTCTTCGTGGACATAGCGACAGTCATGCGCTGAGCTTAAAACATTTGTGTAGCTCAGTTTGAGGACACAAAATATTACAGTCTTATGTAAATTTTGTTTACTGTTGTAGCTGGATGCTACTGAACCCATGTATGGATGTAGAAATATTGACCTTTAGTCTGAATGTTTCTGAAAATTTAAGGTTTTGGATGAGGCATATATGTAACTTTGATTGAAGTGCATGTATAGGTTGTGTGATCTATCCTAATGTCCTGACATAGTGAATGGATATCAAATGCTAGGGAAATCAACGTGATGGCATACTAACTGCAGGGTAGACATGCTTGTGCTGGCAGTTTCACCGCCGGTAACAATAGTTCATTTGCCATGACCAGTCTGCTAGGAGAAAATGAACTGCCGGCAAATGCATACATGACAGCGGATAAACTGCCAGGAATAGTTTATCTGCCAGGAGAACTAATCCCCGGCAGCCGTTCTTGTGGCAGTTCTATCTGTCGGGAGAACCAATCTCCCGGCAGTTTATCTGCCCTCTGAATGCTTTCTCCTGGTAGATTACATGCCATTAGATTTGTGTTGTGGTGTAGTGAATAACACACAAATATTTATTTTGCAGCTTAAATGAAGAGGTGGAGGCTAATGACATTCAAGTAGAACATGCAATAAACACAACTTAAAAGTAGTTAGTAGATAACATTATCATGCACATGAGGGCTTAAGGTTTACATTCTCCGTACAAAATGATGGAACGAAACGATCACAGCATTAACAAACCACATGTGGCATTATTATGAACCTTATAACCTATCCACGGAACCTTATAACCTATCCACGGAAGGTAAAACTAACAGGGTAGCCCAACACAGAAAGCTAATGAAGGCATACTGCCTCATATGGGTAGTTTGGAGGAACGTTAATACTCCCGAACCAGGGACGAACATGGTGCTCCTTCAAAACCAGAGGATGGTTTATATTGACTCCGGGGGAAAACCAGAAGATGGCTTGTAGGTATATACATAAATATGCGCCCGTCCGAAAATAATTGACTCAACTTTGTACTAACTTAAGTTAGTACAAGGAAGATGCTTTGTAGGTCTACTTTGTACTAACTTAAGTCTACTTTGTACTAACATTAGTACAAGGAAGATGCTTTGTAGGTCTATACGTATATGCATAGATTGAAGTGGTATAAATTACACTGGCGATGAACCAGGGACGTCCCATGTCTTGTATGTCTCGCCTCACGCGTTATCTGCACATGCCGGCCACGCCATGCCACCAATCATTCATTCATGCCAAGTGCTAGGTGCCATGTTCTTCTACTAGTACGCTGATAGATCTACTATTAGTGTCAAGGACAATATTTATAACCTCCTGCAAAATGAGACGCGGTGCAGTAAAACAAAAGCCCAAGAAGTCAAGGAAACCAAGATACTATTGCATTGCACGACCCAATTACTCATACAGGAGTGAAACTCGTAGTGTGCCAAGGCCATGTTGAATTCCATGGTCCACGGACAGTCAAATTCGCATGTTGGATATTCTCATTGCTTAATTTTTCTTCCTATAATCATGAGCTTCCCATCTCGGTAAACTCCCCGCGAGTGCGATGCGGAAACCGCATTGGCACCTGACCTAAAAAAATTATGGAAAAGAAAACGGATGTCCGGTCGATCTAGATCCACTGTCAACATGGCCACAACAATTGCATGTGTGGCATTGCATACGCCCGTGCTGAGATCTCATCTTCAGCAAAGAGAATATTCCACGGCTGCTGCATCCACATCCAACGTACAAAAACATCCTACAGCCGCTCTACAGTATTAAATGGTGATGGACTTCATGCTTCCTTTTGGGAGGGATAAGGACATTTTTGCGGCTGCCACCAAGGTTTTAGTTGGTGATGGACTTCATGCTTCCTTTTGGGAATTTGCTTGGTTAGATGGAATAAGGCCCAAAGACATCGCCCCAAAAATCTTTAAAATATCAAAAAGACGGGGATGCTCGGTGCAAAAGGCTCTGCACAACAACTTTTGGGTCTCGCAGGTGCGTACGGATGAGATCCGCGAAGCTAGCCATCTTGCTGAATTCGTCGATCATCAGGGGAAAATTTTGGCTGTCCATCTCATCCCAGATGTGGCTGACACTATCTCTTGGAATTTCACTAGTGACGGTATTTACTCTGCGGCATCGGCCTATAAGGCTCAATTCCTGGGCTTGGTGGACACAAACATGTCACAATTGGTATGGAAGAACGGGGCTCCCCCAAATGCAAAGTTTTCACTTGATTGGTTATCAACAATAGGATTTGGACGGCTGATAGACTTCAACGACGGGGATGGCCTAATTGTTACCGATGCCCCCTATGCAAGCAAGTGCAAGAGTCAGCGGCGCACATACTTTTCCAATGCCACTACATCGTGCGAGTTTGGGGAATGATCAAATCTTGGCTTGGTTTGGTTGATGTGCTCCCCTTGACCTGGCGGACTGTGGAGTCTCTGAAGTCATGGTGGAACATAATTGCATCCAACATCTCGCAATCCCGTCGTCCGATGCTCTCTCTTATGATACTAGTCTCATGGGAAATTTGAAAAGAAAGGAATGCTTGTGTTTTTCCGGGCACCATTGTGCCGGTTGGGGTGCTTGTCGCTAGAATTAAAGATGAGACTAAGTTGTGGTGCCTCGCGGGGGCTAAGTTCTTGAGTAATATGATGTCGCGAGAGTAATCCGTTGTAATTCGGCCTGTTGGCCTAAAAACCTCTAAACCTTCTTCTTAATCAATGAAAGTGGCAAATCTTTTTCCCAGTAAAAAAAAACAGTATTAAATGGACTATGAGGCTTAGGCAAAGAGACCTGCACGCACAACTCCATGAACCACCAATGATTCAACTTCTTCATCACTGATTTCATGGGTAAGTGAGTGCAGGCTTTTCATGTTGCCACCCATGTCGGACCGAACAGGGAACATATACACACTGTGTACCTTTCAAATTAAGAAGTAGATCTAGCAGTAACCATGTTCCTTTTTATTAGAAAAGGAGGAATACCTCCGGCCTCTGCATCTGGACGATGCATACGGTCAATTTATTAATTATTAACACAAGACCTTACAAAGTCGTACAACAGTAAGACCAAAGCCACAATCTTCGCAACCTCTGTCGCTACTTCTATCTAACTGATGAAGGGGCGCTGATGGTCTGGGCCTAATACCAAACAGACCTCGCAACCAAACCTAACATCTAAGACCTGAGGTCCCAACCAGGACGCCTGCCGGGTATGGGCACCCACCAGTCCGGCGTGCTCCTCAACCAGGACGCCTGCCGGGTATGAGGCCGCCACAGCCACCTGCCACATATCCATCTTCAGAGCTGTACTGTTGCATCGGCCTTGCCCGGTCTCGCTGCCGCCGACGCCACCACGACGCCAGACAGCGTCGACCTCCTGCGCGTGTCCGTCACCACACATCTGACGCCAAGCCTCCGCTGCTCCATGCCGCCAAGAGCCGCCGCCAAGAATATGTAGAAAGAAACACCGCTCCACCGAAAGGGAGGCAGCACACCCCCACCCCTCACCTGCAGACCCTTCCATCCGGTCCCAATGTCCTTAGCGTCACCTCCAGGAAGGTTACGGTGCACGGGGCGCCGCCGACGCCCGATCCACATCGGATCTTGGGCTTTCACCCGGACATGGATCAGAGTGGAGAGATGGTGCCCTCAGCAGCGCCCCCAAGGAGGAAAGCGGCGCCAAAAAGCGGCGTCGCCGCTGCCGGCCAGCCAAGGCGGCCAAGGTTTCCCCCGGACACCGATCTGCTCCACCAGAACACACCGGAGGTGGATCCGGCAAGATCCAAACCGAACCGG
The DNA here is from genome assembly GCF_018294505.1 of Triticum aestivum. Lineage (NCBI taxonomy): Eukaryota > Viridiplantae > Streptophyta > Magnoliopsida > Poales > Poaceae > Triticum > Triticum aestivum. The sequence goes on from NC_057796.1 coordinate 463,132,349, forward strand.
GGACTGGGAAGGGATGCATGGAAGGGAAGGGGGCAATACCTCCAGATCTGGCACGCCTGTGGCTCGCCGTCCTCACGGCCGAACCCTCAGGCACGCCGCACGCCACGCCAGCAGGGGCCACCGCCCTGGATCCGATGGCCTCCGCGAAGAAGAAGCGCCGAAGACCCCGCCGCCACCTTCCCCGGCGCCCGCGCGGGCTTTCCCGGCGGTCGTCTCCGGTGGCGGCGAGGGGGTGGGGGAGGTGGGGGGAGGCGGCGGGGGGAAACCCTAGACTCCCCCGAGTCGCCCTAGGGGCGACGCGAGGGACGGGAGGGACGGACGAGTAGATGACACCGACCACCTCAGTAACCATGTTCTGCCTACCCTGATGGCCTGATCTATCAGATATTATGTGCACAAGTTTCGGCATGTCAATATTAATTACCAGATAGATGAATGTGCTATATTCGAAGCAAGGCCAGCGTTTTCTAGTCTAAATGGTACGCTTACTGAATGTGTCGCTGCTGCAGAAATCACATTCGAGTGGAATGGTTTTGCATCTTGGATAGTGCTGTAAAAAGGAAGGCACACAGATAACCTCGTGAAATGAAACTAAATAAAAATTATTTCCTATGCTCATGAAATAATTCAATTTGGACAATGTGAAAAATAATAGTAGCACCAGATGTACTAAATGAGAATCCTCACATCTGACCATACTAGCTAGTATGAAGAAGTGTAACTTTCACATAATTGTTCAGCTAAGCTTTGCAGAAACAAGTTCCTCCCATAAGGCTTTGGTACCGATGACGTTAGTAGACCTAGAATAATTAGAACAGACAGACTCATCAAGGTACTTTCTGAGGACCATAAACTTTTCACAAATGGGTGCTCTCTAACTGAAGTTCATGATCGACAATATTAGCATCTACTCTCTCCGTAAATTAATATAAAAGCATCTAGATCACTAAAATAATGATCTAAACGCTCTTATATTAGTTTACAGAGGGAGTAGCTAGTAATTGTTACCCACTAATAGCATGCATGATTTGTACAAAGCACGCTTATCAGAAGCTCATTCCTAGGCTGAACGGTTGATACCCTATGAAAAGGCACATCACAACTTTGCCCTCTATAGCTTGGCTTCACTGAGTGACGTGCTCTACTACTTTGCTTTGCTTCGGTGTTTGCGCTTCCTCGTCACATTGCCTGTAGCAGGACATGTTTGCTCCTCCTCGGCCCGCGCACTGTAGTGGTGTTCAAAAGAGATGTTGCCGGTATACCCACCATGGAGGTGTGCCCTGTAGCAGCATGCACCCTCAAACCTATAGTTTGCTCCTCCTCTTAACATTGCTCTACTTTCTTCCTCTCTTGTTGCTTCACTTTCCCCGTCTGCTCTGTCTGTTTTACTACTGGACTGGAGTGGCATAATCAATCAATCACCCAGATAGATAGATACTCCCTCCGTTTCAAATTACTCGTCGTGGTTTTAGTTCGGAGGGGGTAGATAGATAGATAGATAGGGAGCTGATGTTGGAGTTTTAACCTGGTTGTATAGTTGATTGGAGCATGTTTATTTATGAGTTATGCATGTAGTCCAAGCCTTGGTAGTGTGTGCACGTCCGAGATTCGTGTTTCAATGTGCACACAATGCAAATCTAGATTTGTTTAATTAGTAGTGCCAGTTACTTGCATGCCTACTTTGTGGGAGGAGTGAATTACATGCATATGCATGGATATATTTTGTTAGAAAGGCTAGGTGTGGACCTGGTAATCACCAAGATTGTGTAGATCACGTCTCCAAGGGTGAATCTGGGAGTGGCCAGAGAAAGGTGGTGGCTTAGTTGCTGCTTCTACAAAAAGAAAGGTGGAGCTAGTGGTGGTGCAAGCTGTTGCGTGGCTTGACTGTGTGCGTGCGTGCACTACAAAAGGCATTGTAACAAGATTCTCTAGTTTGAGAAGAAATACAAGAAAAGAGGCACAAGTGTGTGCGTGCCCCAAAGTGTGTCTATCTTCTTCCTCCTTGAGCTTGTGTGCCTGCGTCAGACTTCTTCTTCCGTAGCTACTCCACCATATATGCTTACTTAGGCCCTGTTCGGATCCTCTCCGCTCCCCAACTGCAGCTCCCGGAGCGGAGGGAGCGCCAGCACAACTGCAGGGAGCCCCTGCTCGAACTGAGCTCCTCGCGCGGAGCGGAGTTACGAGACTGGAGAGCTTCTGAACAGGCAGTTAGCAACCAAGTAAGAAACACCGACGGACGTGCCCCCTATTTAAAGAAGCCTTCCCCTCTTTTTCCCAATCGCGTTCACGTAGTACTCCATCAGTCGGTCCCTCCTCTTCTTCCACGTCGGCTCACTCCAGCTCAATCCACCGATTCTGCACTTGCTCAATTAAAATTAGGAGAGACGAAACACAATCAACACTTGTTTTTCTCTTCCCTTTCATAGAGAATGTCTGTTGTTGTGATGCAGGGAAGCGATTTCTTCTTGGAGCAGCCAGCTTCCACAATGGGCGTCACTCCTTCAACACAAGACCCATCCTCCTCTTCATATTGCTACTTGCACCGGTGGCGCCGCGGGTTTCCTCTTCTTCTTCTCGGTCTGATGTACAAAATCTTCTTCTGCTCCTCCTTCCCCGCCGTCTCAGGAGCTCACATGCCTGGTTAGTTTTTCTTCACCTCTTTCTTTCTTCCTTGTTATTTTCTTGCTTCTTTAGGCACATCAGTTCCATTCATTCATCCTGCTGCCTTCTTCCAATTCTTTGTATGTTTATTTATGCTCTTGTTCTTCTTCATGTTCCTGTTTACATTCTTTGCATATATGCTTACTTAGCATACATGGAGTATTTCTGTGTCACAAGTGTACTAATTAGCTTCTGCTATTTTCTACAAAATGTCTCACCATATCTCTAGTGTTGTGTAGCACTATGATGCAGCTAGCTAGTGAGATTTAATCACACACACTGCATCCATCTGCATGCATGCTCAACCAAACATTTGTGAGTTTTTGAGCACTGTCTAGGACTACCTAGTATTTCAGGACTAGCTAGTATGCACATATGTGTTGCGCGTTTATTTATTCTACTCTAAAATATATAATTGCATCACAATTGTTCGTTTGTCTTTCAATAGGCAGAACCATGGCTGAAATGGATAGCGAGAAGGTCCGTGTAAGACTATGCGTTCGTCTACCACATTATGAATGCCCCGATCCTCCACAGTGTAACTGCTGTCTCGTGACTGAATTATGCTACACGACCATGGCTGAGTGCATCATAGAGTGTGAGAAACTCTAAAGAAATAATGCCTGATATTTCATTTTTGTGTAATGAAATCGAGTAAAAGTAATATTCTAGCAATTGTTGCTTAGTACATATTTGGCTTGGCAAAAGAATGAAATTCCTTCCCCGCAAAAAAAAAGAATGAAATTCCAATAGAATCTCTTTGTAACTGGACAAGAAAAACGCCAAAAGTATGAATATGTTTTTTTTCTTCTGAAAAGTAGGTTTACCCAGCCTTTGCATCAATGCATGCAATCATCTTTATTAAGTTATTCAACCGAGTCTAACAAAATGAATACAAAGATCAAACTAAAGTTACCTTCGAGACGAACAAACTCGCTACACATACAAATATAAAGATGTGCCCCGACCGCATCAACGGACACCATCTTATCCAATGACCTCAAGAAGTCGCCTGACTGGCAAGTTAATAGCACCAACCGATCTAGGCGTTCCACAACATGCACCGCATGCGCACGCTCTAGGATCCGCCGCCGCCATCTTCCGCCGTCCCACCTTCAGGAGGGATCATTGCATAGACCTTGCCAGACCCATCTGCTATTGACGTCACCACAACGCCAGGCAACACCACCAGCCTGCGCGCGTCCATCAAACCACGTCCAACGCCGAGACTCCAGTGCTCCAAGCCGCCGAGACCCGCCATCTTCAACGCGGTAGATGGAACCGCTCCACCTGTTGGCCCCTCCAGTGAACCTCTGCTTCAAAACAATGCCCTCAGGAGGGAAAACGACACCGTAGTCTCCGTTATCATCCGATCTGGGAGACCCAGATCTAGGGTTTCCCCCGGGACTGATGCCCCATAGAGGAAGAAGGGCACGCCATCTACACCTACCAACGAACCTAAACAGTGTCCACCATCACAAAGCTCTCACGGCGAGACCTTCACGAAAGACACGGCGCTTGAGAGTTGTCGCCGCCCACCGCAGTTAAGGTTTTCACCCGAGAAGCAGTGAAGTCGGAAAAGGTAGGACGGACCAGAACGATGTATCCAAGAAGAATATCGGCACCTGCGAGCGTCGTCGTCGTGATGGCCGGCTGGAACCGACCACAGAATTATCCTGATCTAGATCCCCAACTCCCGCTCCACCCACAAAGCGGTGACCGGCTAGCTAGACAGCATGGCGTCCGGCGAGATTGGAGCGCACCTAGATGGGACAGCAGGAAGCGAAGAAAACGGCGCCGTCTGCCGCCGGGGCATCGCTGCCACGTACGGCCCGAGCCCGTCCCTGTGGACTCCTCAATCAAAAAGTTAAGGCACAGCACAATCTACACAAACAGATATGGGATTCAAGATCGACTATTACCGTGGTCCCTCGCTGGGAGCAGAGAGGGAAACGACGACGAGGCTGGTGGGTGGATCTGTGGTCGCTCAGCTCCTTTCATCCAGCAGTCAAGCAATGAACCTAGTAAAGTCCTATCTCTGTTTAATATAAAACGTTTTTTAATAAGACTACCAAAACATCCTCGCTAGGCATGCATGCATGCTCGACGCCCACTAAGACCTAACTAGTGTCGTACGTGCCGGACCTGACTCCCTCCGTTCCTAAATATAAGCTTTTTTAGATTTCCACTGCAAACTATATACGGATGTATCTCTACTCCTAAGGGAGCAGTTGGTAGTCTCGCTTCCAGGTTTTTTTTAGTCCCACCTCCCACGGTTTATTTTGGTACCTCCTCCCACCTCTGACTAAGACATCACAAACCGAAAAAACCTCCTCCTGAGGCCCGAACCCGCACCTATCCACATGCGACCCTCAAAAGACGTACGAAGGTTAACCTGCGACAAAAAAAAACCTACGACGGTTAACCAGCGACGAGTCCTGTTCTCGAGCGAGGCCTCCCTTCGTGGCCGCCCTACATCCCTGCGCCGCCGCGCTTCAGTCGCTGCCCTCCATCCTCGCCGCCCTCCATCCTGGTCGAGGTCGCCGCCCCGCTTCACTCGCCGTCCTCCATCCGCGTCGATCCTGGACAAGGTCGCGGCCCTCCATCACTTCGCCGCCGCGCTGAACACCTCGACGATCCGGCGCGGGTCCTGGATCAGGTCGCCGCCGCCCTCCATCACTTCGCCGCCGCGCTGAACTCCTCGCCCTTGATCCAGGATCCAGCGCCGATCCTGGACGAGGATAAGCGCACACGTCCAGGATCCGGCCAGAACACGTCCTGGATCCGAAAAATAGGTATACAAACCATCTCATACGTCAATCGCATCTCATACATCTCAAATGCCATACAATCGCATCTCATACATCTCACAGCCCATACATCCATCGCATGTCATACAGCCATGGCAAGTGCTTTCACAGGGATGGATCCGCCTGCGAGATTGATTTCTGTTCTACACAGTTTAGACTCAAGTACACATGTTTACAGATGGCAATTGGCAAAAAAAATACCAAGGGGTATCCTGCATCCTGCACTTGTATAAATATGGCAAAAAAGAAAACACAAACCATACAGGACCCTAGAGTATGTTTCCACTTGTGCTGAACTGAAGATAGAACAAAAACACTTGCATTCTAAGAAAGTACAGAGATGTAGAAGATGTAGATGAAAGTGCCATTGCAGTATTTATGTAGAATAAAATACAATTGCAGTATATGCTAGCAACAGGTTGCAGTATATAATATGTTGAACAATAACCCTTCCAGAATGTCATCAAATAACTACCATTTCTGTCTTCATGATTTTTGCCATTCAATAGTTGCATATGGGGAATTCAAAAAGCACGGTTGGCGAACATCAACCTGAAGATGACGTAACTACAGGTATGATGCAACCTACCATGTTTTCGTTTAGTTGCGAGACCTGAATATATGACAGGATGCATAATGTCTTCCAGGTCTTACAAGCGGGAGAAGTGATGCAGAACACAATGCGAGCATCATACCCGTAGCTGAAATTGTTGATAACGTCTACTCGACGGAATCAGGTATAATACTGTCCGGAGATTGGTTATAAATGTTGCTTCACGTCCATTTCTGAAAGTGGCAGAATGCATTATGTGTTGCAGTCCTTACGGGCGGGATAAATGTTGGAGACTACAATGCAAACTTCATACCCTTACATGCAGGTATAAGACTGTGTCAAGATTGCTGCTAATGTTTCGTGCATAACGTATATTTTGTTGATTGCTAAGATGTAGGGCGGGAACCTTCAAACGACGGGATTCCGTCGTATTCTGAGAATAATAAGGATGGTACGACTAAGCTACGAGATGATACTCAAGGTATTCACAGGCATGCTTATACAGCTTCCAAATCGACATCTCCCAGATGAGCTTAATGGGCTTTGTGGTTTTTACGCTTAACGTAATGCAGATGACAAAACTTCCGAGCAGCATGCAACAGTAGCTGTATTTAATGAAGAAAAAAAAACGTTGGCGAAACAAGGGAGCAGTTCAACGCACAGAGGCGTGAATCTTATCGGAAGAAAAAAGAGGAGGATATGGTCAGGTTACAAGAGTATAATCAGCCATGCCTTTCAAAGACCGGTAAGTATTTAAGCGTGATTTTGCTGACTACTCTTGGTTTTTTCTGAATACCTATAGTATGCAAATTAATCGTTATAGTAACCTGACTTCATAGATGTTCCCCGTGTTGGTTTCATAGATGTTGTATCAACATCGATACTTTTTTTGTTCTCTAACTCTCATACCTATTGTAAAAATGGTAGACCATAGAGATCTTATCAACGCGTGGAGGCGGGCATCTTATCGCACTAAGAAGTCAGATGATTTTATAAACCATCTAGACGATGGGCCGATTGTTCACCGTCGTACTCTATGTGATATCACAAATGTTCAACAACCTTCATATGTGATCCCTGGTACTTATTTGGTAGATTTACAATGTCGTTAATTACATGTGTGTATTTGACAATCATACTATTTGTGATTATGTTTAACTTCTCTTTGCTTTCTGAACGCCCGTGGTGGATAACTATAGGAACTAATGTTGGGGCAGATCATATCTTGGGGCAGCTAATCAAACCCACGCGAGATGATAAGCACAGGAAAGTTGATCTTCGTCCCCTTTGTAATTCAAGTACGATTATTTTATGTTACATCCTAGCATTCATGGTTCAGCCATTTTAATAAATACTAACCAAGCATGTTATATCAGATGACCCAGCTAGCTCGGTTGATACATCAATCTCGCATAATGAATCAACATTTCCTCCTAAAGCTACGGGAGCGTCTGATGTAATTGCAGATAAAAATATAAAAGGTAAAATGATTGTGCTTTTTCCATACTCGTTTGCTGTCATGTTGTTTTTACCTTTCGCTTTTGAGAGAAACCCAAGGAAGACATCAGTAGATAACTTGAATGATAGCACAGAAAATACGCAAGTAACAGAAGAAGAACGCAAACGAGACCGTAAAAAAGCTTTGAGGAGAGCTGCATATCGGCAGAGAAAAGATCGGAATCTCCAAGATGAACATAATCAGGCCCTTATTTTATCTGGTAACCTCTAAAGGTTTTGACCATTATATTCAGTACCCGATTTCATGTCTTAATGATTAAGTTTTCCACATGTTTTCATCAATTTGTTTAACCAGCCAACCCAACTAGCTCCAACTATACATCATTCTCGGTTGATGCGACGACATTTCATGCTACAACTACTGTCACATCTGGTCTCATTAATGACATGGAGGTACAAGGTAATCGATTTGTGCGTACTCCATCATCAATTGCTGTCATTGTTATGTTTTATTGTCTAATGTCCTGATCGACATCAGATGTGGTCTTGAATAACACCCAAGAAACAAAGCAAAAAACCGACGAAGAACTCAAGAGAGATCGTAGAAATGCCCTACGAAGAGCTGCTTATAGGAGGAAAAAGGATAAGCTTATCCATGATGAAAACATACGTCCACTTTCGTTATCAGGTAAAACATGATCTATATTTTCACCATGACTTACATATCTTGTTTTGCTGCTCATAGCTAAATATTCTTATAGCCACCATCATGCTCGATGCGTACAGTTTAATGCTGCATATTAATGCACCATCATGGTTTTTTTTCCTATAGACGTCTTAAATAATATTGGTTCTAACTATGTTTTAAAATCATTACGAAACCAGACAACCCTAATAGCTCCAGCTATATAGAATTCGAGGGTGACGCAGCAACATTTCCCCATTCAACATTAGACGCGTCTGTTGTCACTCATGACAATGATCTAGCTAGGAGGCAACGTGATAATGAGCGGAAAAGAAATTTAACAAACGCGCAAAGGGAGCAAATAAACGCACAGAGGCGTGCAGATTATCAGCGGAATAAGGACAAGGTATCTGTTGATGTCAGAGAAACAGTGAATGAAAAAGTACGAGGAAAGCGAATGCAACGTCGCAAAAGCATGTCAGTGATTGAGAAGGGGGAGTCAAGTGCTCAGAGGAAGGCCAATTATGCCAGAAGAAAAAACACCCCATGCAACGAATCCATCGCGCTCCCACGTCCAGACCTAGCAAACTCAACCTCTGAATGTCCCACTTTAATCTGCCGCGCATCATCCGTCTCTCGGGTCGCCGAAGATGATTCATCTGATGGCGACCCTCCGACGAACAAGACGAATTACATTGTTGGTATCGAAGGTATGAAATTGCTAATGTCACTTTCTTCTGCTCATTATCAACAACCATCTTCTAACATGATGTTATCTACTGTGACATTCGCAACGACGAATGTCCAGAGGACATCGAATTTTTACAAAGCGGCGTCGTGGGCGATGAGCCGACAGCAGCCGAATTGATGGATGAGGAGTACTACATGTTTCGCAACGAAGGTATGGTCAGATATGAAGTAGGACGGCGTGCATCTATATTGTAGTTAATTATTTTTTTGTAATTTTTGTTTTGAACGTTATGTTTCAACAAATGCTTGTAGGGTCCGATCATGACAACATGGATGATGACGAGGAAGGGAGCATGTCGTCTGCTATACCTAGCGAGGTTGATCCATTAGAATTTGTTTACACAAACATCCCCGACACCACTCACATCCTGAAGCTCGACGCAAACTGCAAACACTGCAAGGCCAAAAAGTTTGTCTCTGAGACCGACGGGTTCTGCTGTCGCAATGGCCAGATCGAACTTAAACAACCGGAGCCAATCCCAGAGCTGATGAGGCTATGGTCAAGCATGGATGCAGATTCTAGACATTTTCAGGAGAACATAAGGTTCTTCAACGGGCATTTCGCCTTCACAACCCTTGGCGTCAGCCTTGATGAGAACTACACAAACATGAAGTCTGGGGTGTACACATTCCGTGCGCACGGCTCCATCTACCACAATGTGCATTCGTTCGGGCCTAGCTCCCGTCCAGAACATCTGCAGTTGTACTTCTATGATGACGACCCAACCATAACTCATCTAAGGTGGCCACCAAGCAATTAGACCAGGATGTCGTGAAGAAGTTAGTAGACATGCTCAAAGAAAACCCGTACTCCCAGCAATTTAGGAGTTTGGGTGCACACAAGGACAACCTCGATGATTATAGGATAGACCTAAACACCGATAAGAGGCTTGACCAAAGAAGATATAATAGACCGTTGTCATCTGAGGTCGCTGCAATTTGGGTTGAGGGCAACGACCTAGCAAAAAGGTTTGACCGGAGGATAACACTTTGTGGTAACAACAACGAAAGGCATAGTATACGTGTGACCTCCGGACCATATGACCCGTTGTCTTATCCCCTATTCTATCCAAGGGGGGAGCTAGGTTGGCATCCAAAGCTACTTAAACGTAATGTAACGGAGGAGGTTGTACTACATTCTCAACTGGTCCATGATGATGATGAGGATGCAGGTATGCCGTCTGTGTCCCATTTTGCTACAAATAATATCTTATTTCTCGAATATATCCTCATTTTGATGGTACTCAATCATGTGCAGAGGGCAACAGCAGGTTGTGCGTCTCTGTCAGAGACTACTACTGTTACATGCTGCAGACACGGCCTGGAATCTTCAATCCCATACTCTGTGGAGCACGCCTCTTGCAGCAATGGGCGGTCGACATGTACGTCAAGATTGAAAGTTGTCGGTTGAGGTGGTACAGGAAAAACCAGACGCAGATTCGTGCCGACTTGTATAAAGGAGTTGTTGGTGCAATCACATCGGGGGAGACGCGAGCAAGCGCTGTTGGGGTAAGAATAGTGCTCCCTGGAACATACCCTGGTGGCGACCGCGACATCAAGAAGAGGCATATGGATGCCATGGCAATTGTCCATACATACGGGAAGCCTGACATCTTCTTGACCATGACTTGCAATCCTAAATGGGAAGAGATAACGAATGAGTTGTTGCCTGGTCAGACGGCGCAAGACCGACCTGATATTGTGGCTCGCGTGTTCTACGGCAAGCTAGAGGCTATGAAGGACATGTTGTTCAAGAAGCATATCCTGGGTGTTGTTGTCGCATATGTATACGTAGTCGAGTTCCAAAAAAGGGGCCTCCCCCACGCACATTTTTTGTTGATCATGGACTCTAAATATAAGCTTCTCGTCCCGGAGCAGTATGACCGACTCATTTCCGCAGAGCTCCCAGACAAGCATAAGTATCCGGAATTGTATGCTATGGTGGTAAAACATATGATGCACGGACCATGCGGTGCTCTCAACCCGAAGAATGTTTGCATGCAAGAAAACAGATGCAAGTGCAGATACCCACGGCCGTTCAATGAAAACACATCACAGGGGAAGGACTCGTACCCAATTTATCGGCGTAGAGACGATGGAAGGCGTGCTAAGGTCCGAGGGAAGATGTTGGACAACAGATGGGTTGTGCCTTATAACCCATACCTGCTGCGGATGTTTAATTGCCACATCAACGTTGAGGTATGCTCCAGCATAAAGGCCGTCAAATATCTTTACAAGGGCCATGATAAGGCTTCTTTCAGCATCGACCATCCCGACGCCGATGGTAACACTGATGAGATCAAGAGATACGTTGATGCAAGGTGGATCACCCCTCCGGAGGCTATGTGGAGGATATTTGGCTTTCCACTTTGCGCCAATTACCCACCTGTCTTGCAGTTGCCTCTTCATCTCCCGAATATGCACAGGGTCGCATTCAATGCGCATGCTGACTTGAAGAATGTTGTCGCCTCCGAAAATAATTCAAAATCCATGTTAACGGAGTATTTCAAGGCTAACCAGGAACACCCTCGGGCTAGGCATATATTGTACAAGGATTTTCCCGGAAGCTTCACGTGGCAGAAGAAAAAGAAGTTTTGGAAGCCGCGGGTCGAGCGTTTTCAAATAGGTCGCATCGTGTCTGCCAATCCTGCCGAGGGTGACCGATACTACCTGCGTGTGTTGCTAAACCATGTTACGGGCAAAACATCCTTCGACGACTTGCTCACCGTGGACGGCGTTCTATGTGGGAGCTTTAGAGAAGCTGCTGAAAGGTTGGGACTCATCGAGGCAGACAACACGCTCGACAACTGTCTTACTGAGGCTGAGCAGTGGGCGATGCCATGTTCTCTTAGGAGGCTCTTCGCAACCATCTTGGTGCACTGCGAGCCAGGCGACGTGCGTGGTTTATGGGATAGGCACCTCGATCCTATGTCAGATGACTATCGTCGATCACGCACGTCCCCTATCGAGGTGGAGCAGATGGTGTTGGTTGACATTAGGGGTATGTTGCAGTCCATGGGTAAAGACATTGTTGATTTCGCTCTTCCAAGCATAGATGATGCGTTTGACCCAACCGAGGGTGAGGCAAGAGAGGTCATCGAGGAATCAACTGTTGAGTTTGACGTGGATGATACTAAATTTGCATCTTCCCTGAACTTGGAGCAGAGGGCCGCATACGACGAGATACTAGCGGCTGTTGAACGCGGTGATGGGGGTGTATTCTTTGTTGATGGCCCTGGAGGTACAGGGAAGACCTTTCTATACAGGGCGATGCTTGCCAAGGTGAGGAGCGATGGCAATATTGGTATCGCTACCGCGACGTCGGGCGTCGCCGCTTCTATCATGCCTGGCGGCAGGACTGCCCACTCGAGGTTCAAGATCCCATTGAGTTGCGATGATGGAGCCTCGTGCAGCTTCACGAAGCAGAGTGGGACCGCCAAGCTGCTTAGGATGGCCTCATTGATAATATGGGACGAGGCCAGCATGACGAAACGACAAGCGGTCGAGGCATTGGACAATAGCATGCGCGACATCATGGGAATACGCGACCGACCCTTTGGAGGAAAGACTGTTGTTTTTGGCGGGGACTTTAGGCAGGTGCTTCCGGTCGTCAGAAGGGGGTCGCGGGGCCAGATAATTGATGCAACCCTACGAAGTTCTCATCTATGGAAGGGTATGCGGCAGCTTCGGCTCATCACCAACATGAGGGCTCATAATGACACGTGGTTTGCAAATTACTTGCTAAGGGTCGACAATGGCACTGAGGAAGTCAACGATCAAGGCAACATACTACTCCCTGAAGACATTTGTCTGCCGTCTACAGGCGAGGTTGACGACCTGGAGAAGCTTATTCACCATGTGTTTCCGAGTCTAGATGACAACATGTCTGATTCAAATTACATGACATCTCGAGCAATCCTTTCCACGACAAATGACAATGTCGACAAGATAAACATCCGCATGATAGAGCATTTTCAGGGAGATGAAGTAATATACCATAGCTTTGACAGTGCGGAGGACGACCCATATGGCTACTACGCTCAGGAGTTTCTGAATGGATTGACTCCTAACGGTCTTCCTCCGCATGCACTCAAGCTAAAGCTGAACTGCCCTGTCATACTTCTAAGGAACATTGATCCAGCAAATGGATTGTGTAACGGCACTAGGCTTGTTGTTAGAGGTTTTGAGAGGAACACCATTGATGCAGAAATCGTGATTGGACAACACGCTGGCAGGAGGGTCTTCCTTCCTCGAATACCTCTCTACCCATCTGAAAACGACATGTTTCCGTTCAAGTTTAAGAGGAAGCAATTTCCTATAAGGCTTAGCTTTGCTATGACCATTAACAAGGCTCAAGGGCAGACAATCCCGATTGTTGGTGTCTACCTACCCAATCCCGTGTTTTCTCATGGTCAACTCTATGTTGCTTTGTCTCGAGCCACCGCAAAGAGAAACATAAAGATACTCATTCAGAAGGAGAAGCCGAAGGAGAAGTCCAACAAGCAAAAGGACAATCCAAAGAAGCGAAAAAGACCGACCGTGTCATTACTAACCTCGATGAAGAACATCGTCTACAAGGAAGTCCTTACAGGCTGAAGTCCGGTCTTAATAGACCGGCAGGTTATGTAATGACACAACATTTACTCTTGTGATGGTCAAGATTTATTGTAATTCGTTTTTTTACATATATCTTTTTTATTTGGTATTTTGATAGTTGGAGGTATACTCCATTTAGTTGAGCTACTAACTGCATTTCAATAATCAGCCGTCATGTTGGCACCATCATCGCTGTTATATCTTTTCTACTATCGCAATGTTTCTGGCAGTGTACATGTCACCCACCGTAGTATTTCATGTGTAATATGTGATTCAGATATAATGATTGGCCTGAAAAATACCTGGAACATGCAATGAAACTTTTGTGTTACGGCAAGTGATCATATCCATTGTTATTATTTTGATATTTTGATAATATGGTTGAATGTAAATTTATTGGTGTCCTTATTATCCCTGTATTATTCTGATAGGTCAGAAGTATAGGATTATGATTGGTCTGAATTATAAGACCAACACACGCAGAAGGGAAGTTTGTGTAGCTTTTCAAGATATATTTTGCATATGTACATCTAATAGATAATAAAATGGTAGCCTGCGTACTTGCAAATATGTTCAAATGCCCGTGCGACTCTGGAGAATGTGACAATGCACGTGTCTGATCGCTGAAGTGTGCAATCTTTGGAAAAAAGATTGATTACTTGTATTTTCACGCGTCTGAACTAATTATTTATCAGTTCAGTTCAAGTTTCATTTTTATTTTTTGCATTGGTTCATGTACCTTCATGAGTTTACTGCGGATCTGAAAGAGTTCTAACCTAAAAAATTGTACAAGGCTGCATTAATCTAGGACCTGGCGAGGATTGGTTCAGAGAGCAAGCATCGTTCTGCAATATCTTAAGGACGCTGGTTGGGCTGAGGGTGGTCGACTTATAGGTTGCACCCAGCCAAGACGATTGGCTGTGCAGGTATCAACTGTTTAAATGTTCATCAAAATGTGTATCCTTCTCTAGATGCCATGTAATACTAGGTTTCTCTTTTTACCTTCTGATCAGAGCATGCACCAGATTATTCTTTTGGGTACGTCCCTAGCAACTAGCATGGCAAGTAAGGATCTTAGCTAATTATCTAGAGCAAGCTTCTGTATTACTTATGGATATTCTGGTGCAACATGAATCAAACCCGGGCAACATGAATCTAAGAAATAAATTATTAGAGATAGATAACTCCTAAAAGATAAGCTTGGAGGACTTTCGCAGAGCTCCCAGCCATGAAGATTTATCCAGCTTTCCCTTTGTGACCTAGCCGTTTGTGACAGGGTTGCCATGTGGTAGTGGCCATAGTGCCCAAAAGTGTGTCTGTAACAGGAGACTTCATCCTGCAAAATTATTCATGTGCTCCGGCAGTGATTTCTGTGCTCCGGCAGTGATTTCTGACATCCTATACGGAGAAGTCAGCTGATAGAACCATATCTGTACTAATTAGAAGATGGTAGCTGAACATTTTGTTTACTGCATTGGTATTACTAATTTCCATATGTTTGAATTTTTTTACAAGGTAGGGGTTGCGTTCTATTTTACATTTGTTGTCAATGTATTTTTTATGTAATACTATGTCACTACTATATAACACTGATTTTTAGCGTAGATATCCATGAAGCCAGCCTCATGACACTTGACGAAACACGTGCGTACGTCAATGGTGTTGTTCAAGCTAGGAACAATGGAGGCTAGAAGTATCTGTGTACACAAGTGCACAATTTGTCTTAGATATAAAAATGTATGAACGCTTTGCATGCAACATTTTGTTGCCAATTGTCACATTATGAAGTGTTCGCTTATGTCTTGGAGGTTTAATAATATGTGATATTCAATAAAAAAATCTATTTAACAGTGTCGTCATATTTCGGAGCCATATACTGTGAAGTTCTGAACTATATATTTGACTAATATATATTTGATGACCAAACTGTCAATAATGGACTTCAAATGGTAACCTGTCTACTCTCATTTGAGCTACACGTATGAATCTCTCTCAGTGTAGGTTCAAATTTTTTAATATACAGTGCAGCGCAAAAAGGAAAATACGTTTACCTTGACAGATGCTATCGCATGCTATCATGCATTATGACATTCCAAAGATAATATAATTAATTTTGTACATGGAATCAAGGATTGCCGTATGCCCGTGCGTTGTGTTTCTTTCTACACACGGAAACAATAGTTCTTCAAGTGGCGCGGGCTTTTTGATCGTGGTGAGGAGGACAAAAACAGAAGAAGAAAAAACGTTGTGTTTCTTTATATTTCTCGGACGCCCGTGTTTGACGTATATTTGGGAAATAAATTAATTGTTTCTTTCTATATATATGGAGGCAAAGTTTGGAAAGGAGACATAAATTAGGAAATATATAATCCGGCGTTGATACATTTGCCGGGTGGAGCATGCAACCAAAATAATTTTATTCCATGTTTTCCTATAGTTTTTGTTATGGAATATTGTAACTACGGAAGGATATGGGCCACCTTCCGAGTACATGCCCACGATTCCTCCCGGCCAGGATATGTCAATTAGAACTATAATTATCCTTAAAGTCATTTCCTTCCAAAACGTTATAGTGTCCAATCTCCCGGTCCGGCCTACCATACGTTCAATGGGTTTCCCAGTGTGGCCATTAATATTCCCTTAATCGGATTTGTTTATAAGGAAAGTTAAATTATGCTTCTTCCGATCGGGAAAGGGAGACATATATAATAGATATATAATCCGGCGTATATTTATTTGCCCAGTGGAGTATGCAAGAAAAACATATGCTTGTCCTTTTATTAGCAAGGATTTGTAATGAAACATGCACGGATGGAATGATAAGGGGCACCTTCCAATCCATACAACATGCTAATGCGTCACCAACCTGGTGCCGGACGATTCCCCTCCGACACTCATATATATGGTCCGGCTGTGAGTCCACCGTTGTCCACTGCCCCCTCGCTCGCTCGTCCTGGTGCTAAGACGACTTTCTGCCCGTGCCAATGGCTGCAATGCCGATTTTTGATGGAGTGAACGACGCGGTCGAGTACATATACAACTACGTCATGCTTTCCTCAGTCGAGGAGCAGTTAGAGTTTGTTCTGGCAGCCCCAAACTCTATCTATAATTTATTTGCAATTGTTAGCTGCAGATCAGTACCATTATATTATGCATTATCGGCTTCTTATTTTAAACCCGAGTAAAAATCTGTTCTTTCACCTAATCCACGTCGATGAGTTGGTCACGTTCATAAGTTGTTGCATGCATGCACTGGTTAGGATCATGCGATCTTTTCTAAGTCCATAAGGTTCTTAAGATCTAACGTAGTGGTTGCAAAAATGTGGTCATGCGCTAATATTATCCTTTTACATTACGCCATGTTAGTACCATCCACAGCACGTTATTTTAAACTACAAATTTTCTATGAACTGTAGTATATTGCAACGGGTCCTGGTGCATGATACATGTACCATCTATAGATTTTATCATAACTGTAATAGGAACAAGTTGCAACCGAACATATCATAATAGATTTGGTTATCTTACGAAATAGTACTTATGTCCTCAAATGACACTACAACTCCAATTTTTAGGTACATACATTTCAGACCTTTCTAAAGTTTTGAAAAAATATACTATTGTTTGCCCACACATTGAAGTACAATATTTTTATGATACCCTGATTTTATCATGCCGGTTTGTTTGCAGCACAATATGGATAAGGAGCCCTCGTCCATTCGTGATCGAGTTAAGTCTACGGACTATCCAAGACACCATGCGAGGTGATACATGGGTCAATCCGAGCTGCTTCGATCTTGCAGTGTGTAAGCTTAGTAGCGACGCGATACAAAGGAACGCAGGAACAGACTTTGTTGGCTCCACGCATATGTTTGATTTGCAATTCCATGGCCTAGCACGGGTGCTGAGTCAGACTGGCTTATGCCAAGCTGAACGCACCAACTTGTTGATTAACAATGTCATTGTACGGCCTTTGCCGAAATACAACGTGCTCATGACCCCGTCCATTGTAAGGATTTTCCTTCTTAAAAGTTGGTGTGTATACTATCTGTTCACCATTAACTTTGTATACCTATTGCAGTACCTATTGCCGTTGTATTTGGTGGATTCCTCCTACGGCCTCCTTGCAGTTAATATTGAAAATAGGAGGACTCTCCTGATTAATCATTCTAACGAGTCATTCCTAGGCTCAGAGGACTTTCATGACAAGGAACTTAAGAAGGAAGCCCTGATAGTTCTGAAAGAATTTGGCAGTGTATTGCAACAGGAGAGGCCTGGTTTGAATCCCCAACTCGTGGATTGGCCACAAGATCATACCTATATTACAGCCCCGTGGTAATAGTTTTAATTGGTCATGCACAATACAGCCTCACTGGTATAGGTTCTAACATATGGAGTTTTTTTTGTCACAGCCTAGACTTTGGATTCAAACTCTTACAGGAGATGGCTCACCAAGATGATACTCTCGGGCATAACATTTCCAGGACTTCGGTAGGTGCATATATAACAAGTTTCTCTCTTCCATATCATTGTTGAATATAAATTTATGTTCTTCCACTCACATAGGTTTGTTGTGCAATTCATTCTTCAACAATTTATTCCCTACATATATATATATATATATATATATAACAATTCATTTTTTTATGTTTTCTAGGATTCAATACAGCTCAGAAAGAACTTGCTGGTCCAGATGCTGACGATCAAAGGCAATGAAGCAGCTGGAAACATCCCAGCTGAAATTACAGCGGCCTTGAGGTTTTTGGACGAATGACTATGGACTGATGCATATTGAAATGTCGCAGATATAATAAGCCAATAGAGCTTTGTTAGGGATCAAATATCAGATTTATCCTTTTGGCAATATGAATAATGTATTGGATTATATATATGTAGGGAATAAATGCTTCGATGGCACCCTCTAGCTTCGTATTCGCTTCAACGTTGTCTGCTTGTTTTGGTTCTATCTATATAATTTGGCTTGTATGTATATTTTGTACTATAATACCTGTGCGGTCAGGAGCAGGTTTGTTGCTCCCGGTGAACCGGAGGCATTTTGAAGGTAATAATCTTTTTGAATGCCCGTGCTGATCAGATGATCAGATGACATTTTCAATATTTTTAAAGTTTAAAGAGTGATTGATGGTGGCATCCACTAGCTATGTTGGTTGTATATCTATCTTTCCTTCTATCTAAATTTTATGGTTGTAGACCAGACAGTTTGGACCAGGTTTGCTCCAGGTGAACCTAAGTACTTTTGTGTTGGACCATGGCAGGTTCACAACGTACTCAAAGTCCGGCAGGTGATGTTTTCAGACATTCCGTGCCTCGCATCATATACTACCTCGTATAGTATAACTCCATCCTATACGAGGTTTTCTTCATCGGAAATAATCAGCTAGAGAATAGTCAACAAACATATGACGGTCATACAGGCACCATATACTACCTCGTATAGTATAACTCCATCCATACACGCACTGTTATACTATACGAGGTTTTCTTCGTCCGAAATAATCACATTCCAGCTAGAGAATAGTCAATAAACATATGACGGTCATACGGCACGTACCTTGCATATATTCTTAAATTTTGAAGTTGTCCTTGATCTTGCTCTCTCGCTGTTGCCTTTAATTCCAGCTAGCGAATAAACGCTGATTATCTTTTATGTGCTCCTGAATAGAGTAACAAAAATGAGAGAGGAATAGTTTTTCTTATTGATCAGTACCTACAGTAAAAAAGTAAAACCACGGTAACAGTAGATATGTTAGTGTGCAGGCTGTGAATTTTAATGAGTTGCATACAAATCAATGATAACTTCATAATTTAATGAGTTACATACACCGCGGGTGCCTTGGTGTAAAATACATCCTCAAACCCGTTGCAAGTTGTGAGCAAGTTAGCTAAATTCCTCAGCGTGCCACTGACTGAAGAGGAGGATAGAGCTCTGGTGTTGCTAAAGAGGTGGTGAGACTCTCCAGTTTTGAGACACTTACCAGCCTATAATCTGGCATTTGAAAACTACGGTCTTTTGTAAAGAAAACAAATTAAGTAACCATTTGATCTCAACACATTTTGCCCGTACACTTTTGCAGGATCTTCAGCAAGTAGGGGTGATGAAAATTAGATAAAGAATGTTTTGTTTAGGTTTGGCCCCCTCAGACTTGTCCATCAACATTCTAAAACCATCAACCTTGGGGGTCTTATCTGAGGTTAAGTGGTTTCAAAGATGACAGTGGCCTTGTATTTGACTCAGGCCGGGCTAAGTGGTTTCAAAGGGTTCTTGGTGGGCTGGTTGCTGTTGTACTCACAATATCACAGACCCCCACACATATATAATCCCAGGCTTGCATATCCGGTGCAGTGATTGTTCGACATAAACTTGCGAGTACAGGAACCTACTACTACTAAGCTACTATACTAATCAAGTCACATTTTGTTCAATTTGCTACCATGTAGTTGTGTAGAGGATGTACCTGGCTGGGCAAAGTCGCTCGAGTCTGCTCTGTCTCACCATCAAAAATCACCACCGTGGCCGTGTCTTGGCCATCGGGGATACGTCTTCGCCCTGGCCCTTCCTGTGAGGCCGGGTCACGGCTCCTCGATACATCAGCGAGGAGGATATCAGGTCATGGAAGCAAAAAGGAAGAATTTTCTTCAAGTTGCTACCATGTAGAGGATGTACCTAGCTGGGCAAATTCGCAGGAGTCTGCTCTGTCATAGATGGGCTGCAGCAGTTCCACGCCCCCTTGTGACATAGGGCCGCTCGTACTCAGTCGATGTCGACCTTGCAAAAGATCGATGATGCATTAGGTGCATTTGTGTTTTGATTGTGCAAACAACAAAATCCGAAGGCTGTTAATTGCCATCTTTCAGAAACAAAACATTTAAGATTGTTTGTTTGTTAATTTAACTTGATTTATAGTACATGTTGAACTAATTAAATACACATAAAATATATAGAAAGTTCATGTTTACCTCTTCAAATTGAACAATATTAAAAAAAGAATAAATATTTAAATAGACAAAAGATATTTCGTTTTTATATGGGAAAATTTTAGAAGAACAAACAAGTAACTTAGTGGCATGCAATCAATGATAAGTTGTTTATTTAATTAATACAACAATTTAATTATTTAGTAAGTTCTGATTTCTGACATATTTTCTAATTTATTAAGAGGTGTGCGTTTCATGAAAAAAGGAAAGATATCTGCACCATACATAAGTACATATCTGAAAAAGGAAAGATATCTGTCAGATACATAAGAATATATCTGAAAAAAGGAAAGATATCTGCTACCCAGCCTTCCCCTGCATGGCCTACCTATATATGTTAACCTCATGTGCCATCCCTCATCCCCCTCCTTACTCTCCCTTCCCCCATCACAGATATCAAAGGATCAAAATACCCAGACTTGGAGGGCAAATTCCCGAGGAGTACCTTCTGTAAGCAAGGGGCATCAAGAAGGCGAGTTCCTCTAGGTATGCAAATTTCTAGATCTTCCTCTTCTGTAAAAGGGTAACAGTTATTATATTAGGATCATGTTTGGTCAGGCATACCATCAAATTCCGAAAAAAAACACCAGTGGAGATAGTGCCATCTTATAAAAAGATCATAGAATACAATTGACTGTAGATCTAATCAAGCAATCCTATTAGGTGGGCTGCAACTGAATACAAACAGTTCTTTCAGATATTATAGGCTAATAGTCTATTCTGGACATCGCACGTGTGTCATACACCTAACTTTTGAAGTCATGATCATAGTTGACTGCCTAACTTTTTAATGAAATCTCATATATATATTTGAGCCAGAAAAACAAACAAATAACTTATTAAGTGTTTCAACATGCCAGAAAACAAACAAATATAATAGGACTGCTTGAAGATATATATCATCAGAGTCATAATATTAAGTCATTACATGTAATAGAAATTGCTTGAGGACAAAGTGCTTCGATGGAATAGTCTAAAATTATTCACAATGGATATGTAATACTCTAATACTAACTATATCAAGATAGAGCAAGTAATACAATGAATATAACAAATTGAGGACAGTGTCAA
Source organism: Triticum aestivum (assembly GCF_018294505.1). Taxonomy (NCBI): domain Eukaryota; kingdom Viridiplantae; phylum Streptophyta; class Magnoliopsida; order Poales; family Poaceae; genus Triticum; species Triticum aestivum. Next base: position 463,153,929 of record NC_057796.1, read on the forward strand.
AGCACAACATCTGGACAAGCAAGCAATAAAAGCAAAGTTGGGCAGGAAGATCTGTTGCTGTATGATGCAGTACGTAGAAGGTTGCATAGTTAAATTAAAATAAACTACCACTGGTTTTGAATAGAAAAACTGTACAGAAGTCAAGGGGAGTAATTGTATATGACATAAATAAAAGAATATATAAGGAATACAGATTCAGGCATAAGTTCCAGGTAAGCATGGTACAAAGTACAGAAAACAACATAATATGCTGCTCATAAAATTATATACAATTTACCTGCTTTCCAATTCTTTGTGAACTGTTCTCTTTCTCTTGAAGTACTTTTTGAACTCTTTGTACAGCAGCTCTAGCATTTTCAATCTCCATGCGTGCATTAGTTCGTTCTTCGTCAACAATTCTCCTAGCATCTTCAGAAGCCTGTGAACGATATAGAAAGAGTGATTTGTGAAAATGAAAAAATGGGAATATACCAAGATTAAGCATGCTTTACTCACAAATCATTGCCAGCATGTTATAAAAAATACTAAAACGACGCGCCAATCCAAGAGGAATTGGAACATGCTTTACTCACAAATCATTGCCAGCATGTTATTTTCTTAACCATGGTAAGAAAATCAGGCAGAACTCCTAAAAATTTGCTGTTCAACAAACCATCGGCAGGCCCCTGAAAATTTGCTGTGCATTTGCAAGGAAAGAACACCATTTCAAATTTGTAGTACTGTTTGATAGTCTGTTTCAGAAGTCCCAACAAAGGCAAAACTTCAGCTTGGCTTGCTTAATCATGGCAGATAATTTACATTTAAAAACGACGGAACTAAGTTTTCCTCCAAAGCCAGTAGCAAGCAGGGAAAATACACATGACATTTGATAGTACATTGTAAACAGAGAACACAGAATGGATCATGGTACTAAAATGTGCTTACAAAGGTCCATAGAATAAAGATACTTCCAAAGTACGAGGATCAACTCACCAGTTTCAGTGAAGTCGCTATTCTCGTGACCTCGGTTTTCTGCTGAAGCAACTCATTTTCTCTTTTGGACAGCTGAACTGCTAAAATATCCACCTATAGAAAGTGTCAAACTATTAAAGTGCTCACAAACAAAGGGATGATTTAGGCATATATATTTAGCTGGAGACTTCTTTTAAGAAACCATATTGGTTAGTTTAGAACACTTGCAGCGTCATTGAAGATACTCTAAAAACGCACTGAGGAACATTTGCAAAAGTGGGAACTGAGAGAATTATGTCTCAATTAAGCTTTGCAAATCATCAACAAAATCCCAATTTGATGCTACTTTCATAGAGGAACTAAAGAGAAAGCATGCTTGGTTACTAGCAACAACATTCCATAGAAGATCCACAACAAAGCATACTCTTTGATTCAGATTTGTTGCTCCCATCCTCTTTCCGCACCTCCTTCTTCTCCTTCGGGAAGTCTGAACCATTAAGGGCCGAATCATCAATACAACCACCAACTAAGCAGATGATTTCTCATATTACATTCTTGAAAGGAAAACACACTCTCTAAAGAATAAACGCGACACCCATTTTTGTTCCATTTTATAATATGAATTGCCTGTTTTTATATTCAAATGTCATATCTGGATGTAGTATGGTTAAAAATTTGCATATGCTACCTGATTAGTTAGTGTAGGCATGAGAGTCATGCACTTCTTGTTCCAGTTTAGCTCTTGAGAAGCACATACCACTGAATCCCTCTTCAATAATAACTCCTCCAACTTCCTTTCTTTTATGAAGATAATGTATCATCTTTCAAAAAGATACTGCATCATGTGAACTCTTGGATCCACTCACAACCAGAAGGGGCCGCAATTTAGAGCAGAATAATACTCAGTTAAATCAGATTTTCTAACAAAGCCCTTTAACAGAACAAAATATGGACAGTCTTGAAAAGGAATATTCATGGTGATATCTCAGTGAGGCGATGCACCTGGCGACTAACCGAATTGACGGGGAGGAGCATACGGCAGGGTCAGGGAGAGAGAGATTACCTGGACCTGGACGATCGCGCGGGAGAGGGTGGAGAGGCTCATCTTGGCGATGGCGAGGGAACCAGGAGGATGGAGGGACCCAGCGTCGCCGGTGAGCATGCCGACCTCGAGCGCCTCCTCGAGCACTTCGGGGCCGGATTGGAAGGAACAGGGTAGAGTAGGGCGTGCAAGTCCCGAGCCTCTGCGTCCGCATCCAATGGCGCCTAGCACTGGCGCGAGCATGCCGAGCTCGAGGACCTCCTCGGCCACTTCTGTGATCTGATTCGAAGGGGAGGGGCGGCCTGCTAGGGAGCGGCGACGCTGGTGACGAAGGGGAGGGTAGCCTGACCAGGGAGCGCCGGCGGTGGTGACGAAGGGGAGGGGGCGACCTGACCAGGGAGCGCTGGTTGTGGTGGAGAGAATGGGGAACGGAGGAGATTGTGAGGCAGTGGTGGGGAATTATCCAGAGAAGAATGTGAGGCGGCAGTGGAGAGGATGACTGACGTTTTTTTTTGAGAAATCTGACGTTTTTTTCTTAATACTACTACCTAGACTACTGTACTAGGTAGTGACGGGGGAGAGATTGTGATTGATCACGGCGTTGTCCGATCCAAAAAAGAAATGGTCTTCTTTTTATCGGCCGTGTCTGATTCACCTCACATTGTTCTAATAAAATCCATTATTTTTATAGTCATAATCATTTGATGCTTTAAAAGGTTTCCTGTATAAATAATATCTATAAAAGTTGAAAAAAATACTGGTAAAAAACACATTTGATATATCTGAATTTTAGTTGAGGAAATGAGTATGAGTAAATAAATTCAAACACGAGCCAAAAGCTTTGATGTTTTCTTGATTATTAAGAAGATTGTCAGGCCCCGCGCTACTACTAACTAATTGGGAATTAAAATAAATAAATTTCATCCATGGTTGCTGCTACTGGGCGTCATTACTATTTTTTCAGATATTATATATGATTATATTATGCAGTAGAAAACATCATTTATATTTCATCATATATATTTCATCGTAGATACAAAGTGATGGGTTCCGACATATGCACTGATGTAACGATGACAGACCGCACTGAAACACCACGAGAAGAGGTGCATATAGATAACCTTCCTCTGTATGTATATTATACATGAAAACACGAAAGGTCTATTTTTATATTTTTGTTTTTTCAGAATATAGGAGACATGGATATGGACTTTGGAGATGCACGGAAAGAATCCATTGAGGGTTCATATGCGATGTTGCTGCAAGGGGACAAAAATTCACAACATAAAAATGTCGAAGAGGTTATATCTCATAACAAAACCAAAAAAGGATGCTAATTTACATGTTATATTCACAAGGTATTTTTTAATATTACTATCAATCTTATTTTTGTGATATTGCCTCTTGTATTCAACTATTTTTGCTCAGTTTGATTGCTAAATTGGCTCATTTATTTATGAATTCGACAGCCTATGTTTGTACCCCTAGGGATATTACAGTCATCGAATCAATCAAGTCTGCCCCCAAGAATACCCAGTTCGTGGACATTGGAGATGCCTTGTTATCAACCGACGATTTGGAATGCCTTATGAAAGATGATATGTTCTTACATGACGGTGTAAGACCAATTGCACAAACTTTGTAATTAATAATATGAACAATATTTAATATTATAAAATGTACACATAATCTAAATGTTGATTACAGGTGATAAATGCTTACATATATTGCATGTTTGCTCACGACCATCTACAAGACAGAGCGGGTGAAAAGGTACACGTTGTTAGCACGTTTGTATCTGGCCAGATAAAAGAAGACGGGGAAAGAGACATAGACCCATCAAAATATCACCGCATCGTGCATCATGTTAATACTTATCTACAGCAAGATATGGTTAGTTTTTGTCTCGTTATCCATGCATATAATTATGTATTGTTTTTATTAATTCATATGTATAATGATTTATTAATATTTATATCTAATTGCGACCGTGACTTGTATGATATTTACACCAGTTATTCATTCCGATTAACATGCCGAGCTACCATTGGTATCTAGCAGTCGTCAATGCCAAAAAACGTGAGATTCAAGTATTGGACTGACTTGGTTCTCGGGTCAAACGCAATGACCTTGCTACTACGATAACTATCTATTATTTTTATTCATCTTAACATATGTTTTTGTTTGCCTTGATCCCTACTATTTCTTATATATAAAATAGTTACTAGGACTCGAGAAGTGTCTGAAACTTGTAGAGCACAGACCGGATTTTATCAGAGGTCATAAGTGGCCCGATCTGAATGTTACAAAATGGACGGTTGTAGAGCAGTTTCATGAGGCAATACAAACTGATGGGTAAGCACTTGTTACAATTGTTTGTTTATTTGATTCATCTGTGTGGTATTCTAAAGCATTATTTTATAATATTATAGCGTATCATGTGGACTGTTTATGCTAAATTATATGGAATACTGGACATCACATGCACTGTCAGACCAATTCACCCAGGTATTTCGTTTTTATACATTATCTCGTTATTTTATCTCAAAATAATATATAAATTGTTTTTATATATATCTTGTAGGAGGATATGAAACATTTTCGACAAAAATTAGCTGTCATTTTGCTCGATTCAGAGCTGAATAAGCTAAAAGGAGGTCCCATATACCATCAACCTGACGATCAAGAAAATTTAGCTAATTCTGATCTCGAGATACTGGACAATCCATCTGACGTAGTCAAAGACAAACGTCCTGCACCAATCACTATCATACCCACGGACCAACGTGAATTACTTGCCGGCCTCTGCAACTACATCATGTCGATCGATGATGCCGGTTGTTTGGAGTAAGTATCAGGTATCAATATTTAATGTGAGGTTGTATATTATTGTTCTTCTTACCATCCAATTTATAGGAAGGTATGGGTCTGGAGCTCGACACCCGATCCAATGGGCTTAAGTCTTAAGAAACTTCAGTGCATACTTAACATAGAGCAGCCCATGGACAATGATTGCTTCAACACAGCTGTGCGTATGCTGGCATGTGACGAGGGAGTATTGTTCACAGACCCTCCTGTGCACTACATGGATCTACGATTTTGTGTAAGTTATCGTAACTTTTCATTCTATGTGTCATTAGCATCAACATGTTGAAGCAATATTTCTTTTTTTTTACTTAGTCCATGATGCTAGAGTCAACACGAGGTCAGAAGTTTTGCGAGAAGAAAACTATCCAGACATTGGCAACATTATTTGATAGCTGGCCTGGGATGGACAATGACATCTCATCGTGCAACAAGGTAAGTAAAGTATTTTGTCCATTGTTATCATGGTTTATTATTGTTTCTAATAGCTCCACTTGTAGATTTATCTTCCCTATGCATCCATCGGCCCATACATCTTGTACGTCATCAAGAAAGAGGCACGTCGTCTATATATTCTGGATCCTATTCAAACATCACAATCGTTAGAGGAAAAAAATTGAGGCATGCACTGAAATTAAAAAGTTTTGCAAGGGATTTCAAAGAAGCACTCGAAATAAAGCTGCCTGGTTGGAATTACGATATATCTAAATGGCAACGTTTATTTCCGTTCGGTGTTCCAACGAGTATAGACGGGTAATGGATTCATAACAAAAACATTTACTTTTGTTATCACTATATTCTATATATTATTAATCTAAAGTTTTGCAGGAATGTGTCTGGCCATTTTGTTTTTCATTTTATGCTCTGGTGGAACGGTAAAGAATTGGTCAAGCCGATTTGCATGGTGAGTATTGTCAGTTACATGTTTTAAGACCTTCGGCGTGAAATTTTCATAATAACTACATGTATTGTTTGTGCAGGATGGGTATGAATTGAGGAAGCAGTTTTTATTACACTTGCTAAAACATCGTGGGAATGAAGCTAAAGGAAACTTTCCTGATATTGTGAAAGAATTACTTAAGCGCATCATCTAGATATTAATAGTTTTGTAATAGATGTTTAGTTGGAACATCGCTCGGTTTGTTACATGGACACGTCGTTAATTTTTCTTCATGTTATCAATTTACATTGCAAAAATGAACTTCAGTTATTAAATAATTGTATTTGTGTTTTATTGTTTGTACGTGTGGAATTTAACATGTAACTCTTGTAAACTATTTCAAGAGCCCGTGGCAACGCACGGGCACTCTACTAGTATATATATATATTTGATTCACTCATTTTGCTCCGTATGTAGTTTATAGTGGAATCTTTGAAAAGACTTATATTTAGAAACGGAGGGAGTACTTTCTTACGTATAAGTACGTACGTGTATGACGTACGTGTGTCATACATAGCAAACTACACGTGCATGTGTACGATACACACTTTGTCAAGTGGTTGCTTAATTTCAGCCCTACGTGCGCTTGCATGCATGGTACTAGCACGTGCCTATAACACACACACACAATAAAGTGACCTCATGTCATTATCTATGTGCTAACTCTCTTGAAACAGGCTTACACCCCATTTTATATATAAAGCAACCCCCAAAGAAAAATACAAGGCCGAACGATACAAGATGGTGAGGTAGCCCTCTTATAAAACTGTTCCCAAGATAAAGGATCTGGCAGCACGCACGCGACTACGCTACCGACAATGAACATAGCAAGATCTAAGCACACCTCCACGTTACAACCTAGAACACCTAAGCTGCACGACCACGTCCCCAGGAGGGAGAACGGCGCAGAGCGTCGTGACTGTCGAGACTAAAACGAACAAAGGTTGTCACTTGGAGCCTTGACACGCAAAGAAGAACCATGCCGACGTTTTCAGGAAGAGCGTGGCACCCACGGGGGTCGCCATCGTCGGCGCCGAAACACAGAGCTTTCGCTCGACGGCTCACCCGTGCCACCACAGTAGTGGCGGGCAAGGCCCTCAGGGGCGCCCGCCACTGACCTTCCACCACTACCAACATGCCATAATATATAGTTAAATTATTTACATATTATTTCAAATTATCCATATAGTTAAATTATAAATTAAAAATATTCAAGTAATAATTTGTGTATTTAATTAAAAAATCAAAGTAATTATATTTATATATATATATTTAAATAGATGCTAATCTAAGTTTAATTTTTAATGATCTTAATTAAATATTTATGCAGTATATAAAAGTGTTTATTTTATTTTGAATATTAGTTTATTAATAAAAATATTAAAATTTACAGATATTTTATATATTTTATAGATATTATCCTAGCCGCCACCGTGTTTGCACATTATTTTGTGGGTCATGACAGCTGGAACCCATGCCAGGGGCTTTCTCGTGAGAAAGAATGCGGGTCACTGACAGGTGCACCGACCCGCACTAGGGGCTTTCCCGCGAGAAAAAAGAATCCAAGACCCATGCCAGGGGCTTTTCCATGAGTTCTGCACCAAAGTGACTTTTCACGCCAAGTTTTAGTACTAGTGGTGTAATTGACTCTCTCAAAATCTCTAATAAGCATATCCACATACTACTAGTGGTGCAAAAAGGCCATATTTAACTTCAGACTAATAATGTCACCCTTCAAGTTGACTTATGATCAAGTTTTGGCTTAAAGAAAAACCCTCCTATTTTATATTTTATTTGTTCATCATTGAAAAGAAATGTGCAAGTGCTGGAATAAGAATATCCGTACTACCTCCATCCGGAACTTTTTTTTAGGGCTCTCCGTCCGGAATTACTTGCCGCTCAAACGGATATATCTAGCACTCACTAGTGCTAGATACATCCATTTGAGCCACAAGTAACGCTGTAAATCCGGACGAAGGGAGTACTATTTATGAAAGGAAATCTCAAATCTGGGCTCGTAGATAATTTTTTATGCCTGACTATGGGCGCTCCTCCCCATGACACCGCTAAAATACCGCACCCGGTCGCCTTGGAGGCCGGCACATGCCGCCGGCTTCCCCTGCGTTCCTGTGCTATTATGTTGACATAGGTTACAACGTGTGTCTACCCCCGCTATATATAAGAGGCCTAGGATACAAGTGTCCTACTAGGACACGACTCCATATCCTATCTAAACACAATACAACTACAAGTCCAATTGTAACCTACCTTGTACACTATATTCGACACAACTCTAACAGATTAGCTACATTTCTTACTTTTCAGCTCAATTTCAGGTACTTGCTTTGTGATATCTTTTCCCATAAATCTTTGTTCATTACTTGTCTTTCTGGCTCAGTTCGACGAGAATGGGCTTGAAGAGGACACATCTAGTTTGAAATTACATGGAAAAAAACCACTCGAGGGACCTTTCCGCAATTGAACTATGCACTAAGGTATGTTATCCCGCATTTTTGCCATTTATTTTCCTTCCAAGGTGTACTTGGAGTGCTTGCACAGCTTCAAAATTTTCACTCCCAAGGTTCCAGTTCTCTGTTCATCTGTCAGTCACTTCCACTGGTTATACCTGGAAATCCAAGACATGTGTTTACTTGAACCATTGGGTGTTTTGTTTATAGAATCTGTCAAATTCTACTTTTTATCTGTGAAAATTCTAGGTAAAACACAATGATCCAGGTTCAGTATTTGTATCACTCTTGTGTGTGCTGGTGAGCACCTTGGAATTTTAAAAAATGTTTGGCAATTTTGGCAGGAATACAACTGGTAACCAGCCCTTTTTTTAAGGGAAACTAACCGGCCTATTCACTAGTAGAAAACTAGGCTTTGGTCACAGGGCAATATTCACATTAGTCCCGGTTCAGTCACGAACTGGGACTAATGCGAGCATTGGTCCCGGTTCGTGCGGCCAGGGGCCTGCCGGGCCTCGTGGGGGCATTGGTCCCGGTTCGTTCGGCCCCTTTGGTCCCGGTTGGTGGGACAAACCGGGACCAATGGGCCACGCTACTGGCCCACCACCCTTTAGTCCCGGTTCATACCACAAACCGGGACTAAAGGGCTGGTCCTAGTTGCGGCCAGTATTTAGTCCCACCTAGCCAACCGAAGGGCGCTCACACCAGTTTATAAGCCCGTCCCTCTCTGCCTTGTTGAGCTCCTCTCAAAGTGAAAATAGATGCCCTTATACAGGGAATTTGACCTAAATTCACAGTAAATTTCTTTGAATTTCATAGAAATTTATTATGAATTTAGGTTGAATTTTCTCTATAGGCGCATCTATGTTCATTTTTTATAGTAAATAAAAATAAATAAACCTTAATAAAATAAAATAAAATAAACTATAGTAACTAAAATAAATAAACCTTAATAAATTAAATAAAAATAGCAGCAGTAAAATAAATAAAAATAGCAGCAGTAAAATAAATAAAAATAAAATAATTAAAGTAAAATACATAAGTAATTAGAAATAAAATAAATAAGTTTTTTGTTGTAAGTAGAAACAAAACAAAACAAATAAAGCAAAAGAGAAAACAAAAAACAGAGAAAAAAATTATGCCACCTACTGGGCCACCACGGCCTGAATACGACTTGAAACCCATCCGTGGGCCAGGATTCAGGCCCGCAGAAGGCCCAGTAGGCCCCACAGGCAAAGAGAACGGTTAGGCCCGAAAGCCTGCAGTTGAGAGGAGCTCGAGAGGGTGGGCGCAACAGCGCTTATAAACCACTCTCGAGCCCTCTCAACTAGCGAGGTGGGACTAAACTTTTGACGCGGGGCAGCACAAGGCCTTTGGTCCCGGTTGGTGCCACCAACCGGGACTAAAGGGGGTCATTGGTCCCGGTTCGTGGCACCAACCGGGACCAAAGGCCTTTAGTCCCGGTTGGTGCCACGAACCGGGACCAATGAGTTCCCTATATATACCCCATCGCCACAGCAGAGCACTCCACAGTGCTCTGTTTTTTCTGGCCGGCGAGGGGAGGGCATTTGGGTGCTCTAGCTCACCTCCTATGCACATGAGGTGTTCGATGAAATGTCTGAGCCACACTAGTTAATCTTTCTCCTCTCGAAACTCGACCTCCGAGCTCCATTTTCCCCGAGATTTGTCTAGGTTTAGCGGTCCGTCACGTCCTGTCCCCGTCTTCACCGCCGTCGATTGCCCGCACCGATCTCGTCGCCTGCACCACCGTGGTGAGCCTCTTGTTCTTATCTTCTTTCTGAAAGGAAAAAATTCTTACTTTAGATAGTTACTTGTCTAATTTTGTTACTTTTATTATTCCTTCTTATTACATAGTGCGATGGTTTTGGTATCCGCCCCCGTCGGCCCTCGTCCTATCTATGATTCGGATGTGGTATATATTATCTTTTTATAACTATTTGGTTCATTTATTGTTTATGACAAATATACCAACCAACGTGACATAGATTTTATTTATCTAGGAGGTGGTTGAACCAGAAATTCTAACCGACCCTATTGTCGAGAGGTTAAATTTAGTTGAAGAAGAAAACAATTACTTGAAGGAAAAAATAAAAAAATTGAGGAGGAGAAGATGATATTGGAGTTGCATGTTGCGGATGTCGTCGATGATCACAAGATCAAGATGGATGCAATACGCTTGAAGATTAGAAAGATTAGAAAATATGTCATTCATACCGAGGCTTGGTATCATTATGCCGTTGGATCAATTGTTACCTTGGTTGCGATTATGATCGCATTTGTTTTCGCATTGAAATGTTTTACATAGTTTCAATGTATGATTTAATTAATTAGATGCTCTGGAGAGCTATATATATGTTGTTAGATGAGAACTATGTATGTACTTTGGTTTTAATGTGATGATGAACTTCTATTAATTTGGTCACTTAATTATCTATTCATGATGTTCTGTAATGGTTTTTGACACACTTAATTATATATAATGCACGCAGATGAACCGGCAATGGATGTACGGTGACAGACACACCTCCGAGTACATTAAGGCGTGCATGATTTTCTCGAAGTGGCTGAGGCAAACAGGCAGAATGGTTTTATGTGTTGTCCATGCCCTATATGTGGGAATACGAAGTCTTACTCTGACCGGAAAATCCTTCACACCCACCTGCTTTACAAGGGTTTCATGCCACACTATAATGTTTGGACGAGGCACGGAGAAATAGGGGTTATGATGGAAGACGGCGAAGAAGAAGAGGACGATGACAACTATGTGCCCCATGAATACAGTGATGCTGCAACGGGGGAAGCTGCTGAAGATCAAGAGGAACCAGACGATGTGCCCAATGATGCTGCAAGGGGGAAGCTGCTGAAGATCAAGAGGAACCAGTGCCCGATGATGATGATCTCCGCCGGGTCATTGTCGATGCAAGGACGCAATGTGAAAGTCAAAAGGAGAAGCTGAAGTTCGATCGCATGTTAGAGGATCACAAAAAAGGGTTGTACCCCAATTGCGAAGATGGCAACACAAAGCTCGGTACCGTACTGGAATTGCTGCAGTGGAAGGCAGAGAATGCTGTGCCTGACAAAGGATTTGAGAAGCTATTGAAAATATTGAAGAAGAAGCTTCCAAAGGATAACGAATTGCCCGACAGTACATACGCAGCAAAGAAGGTCGTATGCCCTCTAGGATTGGAGGTGCAGAAGATACATGCATGACCTAATGACTGCATCCTCTACCGCGGTGCGTACAAGGATCTGAACGCATGCCCGGTATGCGGTGCATTGCGGTATAAGATCAGACGAGATGACCCTGGTGATGTTGACGGCGAGCCCCCCAGGAAGAGGGTTCCTGCGAAGGTGATGTGGTATGCTCCTATAATACCACGGTTGAAACGTTTGTTCAGAAACGAAGAGCATGCCAAGTTGATAAGATCAGTTTCGAGCTGGTGTTCCCACCATCCTTCTTCAATATCATGACGCACGTCCTAGTTCATCTAGTCGACGAGATTGTCATTCTGGGGCCCGTATTTCTACACAATATGTTCCCCTTTGAGAGGTTCATGGGAGTCCTAAAGAAATATGTCTGTAACCACGCTAGGCCAGAAGGAAGCATCTCCATGGGCCATCAAACAGAGGATGTCATTGGGTTTTGTGTTGACTTCATTCCTGGCCTTAAGAAGATAGGTCTCCCTAAATCGCGGTATGAGGGGAGACTGACTGGAAAAGGCACGCTTGGAGGGGACTCAATAATATGCAGGGACGGATATTCTTGGTCTCAAGCACACTACACAGTTCTACAGAACTCTACCTTGGTGACCCCGTATGTCGATGAACACAAGAACAGTCTGCGCTCCAAACACCCGGAGCAGTGTGACGACTGGATTACATGTGAACACATCAGGACTTTCAGCAGTTGGTTGGAAACACGTCTCAGAGGTGACACCACTGTTTGTGATGAGTTGTACTCGTTGTCCAGGGGACCATCTTCGACTGTATTGACTTACAAAGGATACGAGATAAATGTGAATACATTTTACACGATCGCCCAAGATCAAAAGAGCACCAACCAAAACAGCGGTGTCCGCTTTGATGCAGCAACTGAGAGGGGAAAGGACACATATTATGGCTACATAATGGACATATGGGAACTTGACTACGGACATGATTTTAAGGTCCCTTTGTTTAAGTGCAAATGGGTTAATCTGTCAGGAGGCGGGGTACAGGTAGACCCACAGTACGGAATGACAACAGTGGATCTGAACAATCCTGGGTACACTGACGAACCGTTCGTCCTAGCCAATGATGTGGCACAGGTTATCTATGTGAAGGACATGTCTACCAGACCGAGAAAAAGAAAAGATAAGGAAGCGAATACATCATACGATGAGCCAAAGCGCCACATAGTTCTTTCAGGAAAAAGGGACATCGTGGGAGTGGAGGGCAAGACAGACATGTCTGAAGATTATGAAAAGTTTCATGAAATTCCTCCCTTCAAAGTCAAGGCTGACCCAAGCATCCTGATAAACGATGAAGATTATCCATGGTTACGGCGCAATAAGAAAATGTCCGTTTTGTACATGAAGTGCATCTAGTTTTTGCCGTAACCCTCTCAACTTTCTTGCACATGCTATGTGGATGAAATGATGATACCATGCCAACTTTCAACCTTTTCAGAGTTCATTTGAAATGCTTTTCAATTTTAGGGTCTTATAGCTCAAAATAATTAGTAAATGCATGAAAAATAACAGGCCAAAAATTAAAAATTATGCCACCTACTGGGCTACCACGGCCTGAATACGATTAGAAACCCATCCATGGGCCAGGATTCAGGCCCGCAGAAGGCCCAGTAGGCCCACAGGCATGTACAGAGAGGTTAGGCCCGTAAGCCTGCTTTAGAGAGGAGCTCGACAGCTCAGGCGCACCGCACCTTATAAACAGGTGCGGCTCTCTCTCAGCTAGCGAGGTGGGACTAAACTCCCACCACCACCCGTTGTGCAAGGCCATTGGTCCCGGTTGGTGGCACGAACCGGGACCAATTCCACCCTTTGGTCCCGGTTGGTGCCACAAACCGGTACTAATGAGGCTGTGGCCCCACGAGCACCTTTAGTACCGGTTCGTGGCACGAACCGGTACTAGAGTTTCTTACTAAGCAGTTTTTTACTCCCACCTCACTAGCTGAGAGGCACTAGGAGCGGTTTATAAGCCCTGAGTGCAGAGACGATGAAGAAGAGGCGCAATGCTCACCTTCACGTTGCTTAGCTTCAAGCCTTGAGGAATAAGGTAGACTGCATGGAGCTATGTGCAGTGCAGTCTACACTATTCCGAAAGGCTTGAAGCTAATCAACGAGCATTGCGCCTCTTTTTTATTTTTAATAACTTATTACAACTCCGGACTTCTTGTGTTACGACAAAATAAAATAAACTTTAATAAAATTTATGAAACTAAAATTAACAAAGTATTTTCTGTTCAAAACATTATAAGAAACCTCTAGTATTATTGAAACTAAAATCATATAAAATTGATGCAACTAAAATTATCGAAGTATTTTCTGTTCAAAATCATTAAAAGCAAAAAGAATTTTCATAAAGAACTTTTTTTGATAGAAACTTTAATAGCAAAAAGAATTATCATAAAGTAAAATAAATAAGTAATTAGAAACAAAATAAAATAAAATAAATAAGTTTTTTGTTGTAAGTAGAAAAAAAATAAAACTAAAAAACTAAATACAGCAAAAGAATTTTCATAAAGAACTTTTTTTGATAGAAACTTTAATAGCAAAAATAATTATCATAAAGTAAAATAAATAAGTAATTAGAAACAAAATAAAATAAAATAAATAAGTTTTTTGTTGTAAGTAGAAACAAAACAAAATAAATAAAGCAAAAAAGAAAACAAAAAAACTAAATACAGCAAAAAAAAATTGTTGGGGCGCTGCCCGCTGGGCCTTCCAACCCTCGGGTTTGCAAATACAGGCCTAGAAGGGCTAGAGGGCTCAACGGGCAGCGCGCCAAAGTTAGGCCCAGAAGCCTGCTATTAGAGAGGAGTTCGAGACAGCAGCCGCGCCGGGGCTTTTAAACTGGTGCGGGCGCCCCTCGGCTAGCGAGGTGGGACTAAACTTTTGCCCGCGACGCGGGCAGCAAGAGGCCTTTGGTCCCGGTTGGTGCCACCAACCGGGACTAAAGGGGTGCATTGGTACCGGTTCGTGGCACCAACCGGGACCAATGCCCCCCTTTAGTCCCGATTGGTGCCACCAACCGGGACCAAAGGGCGCCGCTTCCCGCCCTTTGGGCTGCTGAAAAGAGGGCTTTGGTCCCGGTTGGTGCCACGAACCGGGACCAAAGGCTTTGCTATATAAGCAAACACTTAGGAAATTTTTCAGAGTTCATCTGCAGTTTGCCCCGACGACGCCGACGCCGCCAGGCTGCCTCGACGCCGCCCGCCGCCCCCGCCGTCGCCGTCGCCGTTGCCCGCGCCCTTGCCCCGACGCGCGCCGCCCCGGCCCGTCCCCGTCGTCGCCGTCGCCCTGCCCCACCCTTCGCCGCCGTCGCCCCCTACCCCGAGCGCGCGCCCACTGACCCGTCGCCATCCTCGCCGCCGACCCCGCGGTCCTCCTCACCTTGGTCCGGCCGGCGCCCTCCCTAGCATTTTTTCTTGTTTTTTTCCATATATATATGCTTGTTTTTTTTATATATGATGATATATATGCTTGTTATCATAATTGTTTTTGTTCATATATATATATATATATATGTAATGATTTTTTTATAGAATATGATGTTTATTTCATAGATGATCACATATATGATGTATGCATGGATGTGAATGAAATATGATGTTTTTTTGTTCATAGAACATGATGAAATATGAACAATGCATTAGGCAAAACATTTACTTTTTTCGAAATATGAAATATGAAATATGAACAATGATGAAATAGGAAGAAAGGAGAAGAAGAGGAGAGGAAGAAGAGGAGAAATAAATAAGAAGAGGAAAAAAGAAGAAAAAGAAGAGGAGAAGAAGAAAGGAATAGAGGAGAGAAGAAGAAAAAATAGAATTTTTTTTCTATTTTTTCTTCTTCTCTTCTATTCCTTTCTTCTTCTCCTCTTTTTTTCTTCTTTTTTTCTTCGATCTTCTCCTCTATTCCTTTTCTTCTTCCCCTCTTTTTATTTCTTCTTCGTTTTCTTATGTTTTATCTGGTCTGTCGTCGATATACCCCTCTCCCGATAACTTCAACACGAGGGGGGGTCGATATACCCCCTCCCCGATAATATTATTTTCCCATGTACGTATGTCGTCGTTGTCAATATAACCCCCTCCCGATAACTTCAACACATGGGGGGGGGGTCGATATACCCCCTCCCCGATAACATTTTTTTCCCATGTATGTATGTCGTCGTTGTCGATATATATAACTCCCTCCCAGATAACTTCAACATGATGGACGGTCGATATTTATACCCCCTCTCGACCGTGATAACTTATACCACGGGAGCACCCCCCGGCCCTCTCGCTCGACCAAAACTCTCGAGGACACCCAAACCCTAGAAAAAACGATGTCGGTCTCCTACCCCCTCCCGCCGCGCCCCTACCCTTGAAGCGTTGCCGAGGCCACCCCAAACCCGGAATAAGCTAGGTCTACGTTTTCACTAACCACCTGCTGTCATGTTTGTGTAATAATTGTCATGTTGTAATATTTGCATAAACAATGGAGCACGGACGAGACGAGCAAGCAGAAGAGGTGTTGGGGGACATAATCTTAGCCGGAGGTGATATCTTATCGTATCTTAACGACAATGATGGTATGGAAGAACAGGGTGAAGAAGCAGGCTACGGTGATCGAAGAGTGGAGGAGGAAAGACATGATTATGATGGCTCCGGTGACCCAATGCTGGTGCAAGAAGGAGCCCGTGGTGACGGCTCCGGTGACCGAACAGAGTCCGGCCAGGTAAATATATTAGTTAAGCCTGTGCTGACTAGCTAATTGATGCATTCATTGTTTTGGTATGTACACATATTAATTAACACTCGTCTTTCTTCCTTTTTCTAGCCCTCCGGATCGAGCACAACTGCGGTAAAGAGACGAGGCCCGAAGAGAAAGTTGCGCTCGGATGAAAGGTTTGAGATCACAGCAATCGCGCGCGACGGCCAACCGATTGAACCCATCCGGACAAAGGATGCATTTGCTGCTCAGTGCGGGGTTCTAGTTAGGGACAAGATCCCGATCAGCATCCAACAATGGTATAAGCCTAAGAAGGAAGACCCTGAGGTGTCTTATGTCAATGATATGCAGAAAGATGATCTTTGGACTGAGCTGAAGGCAAATTTCACCCTACCGCCAAAGGAGGATCCGGAGAAGCCAGTTAAAGAGCAATTAATCAAGTCTCATGCTCTTAAGAAGATGGCAGACCTATTCAGGAGGTGGAAGAATGAGCTGAAAACGTTTGTCGACAAAGAAGAGACACCAGAATTCATCGGCCGGTATGAGAAGATCAGAGATCACTGGCCCGCATTTGTGGCCCACAAGACATCGGAAAAGAGTAAGAAGATGTCAGCGACAAACAAGAAGAATGCTGCGAAGAAGAAGCTTCACCATCGCACGGGGTCAGGTGGCTACCTCAAAGCCCGGCCTAAGTGGGCCAAGGCTGAGAATGATCTGCTTGAAAAAGGGATCGAACCACAGACAATGAACTGGACAGACCGTTGCCGGACTTGGTTCTTCGGGGCTGGCGGAACCTTGGACCCTGTATCAGGGAGGTGCGTTTGGACGAACGAGCTTTTGAGAATACCAGTCAAGAAGATTCAGCAATATATCGATGCAGTGCAGGAAGGGATGTTCGTTCCAGACAGAGAGAACGACGAGCTCACAATGGCCCTCGGGAATCCTGAGCACCCTGGACGGACACGAGGCACGCTAGGCTCCGTTCCGTGGAAGGCTAGTTTTCCGGACGCAGGCGGTTACAAAAGCCAGGAGAGGAGGAAAAAAATGGAGCAGACCCAAATTTAGAAGCTGCACGAAAGGGTTCAAGCGCTAGAGGAACGAGACGGCAATCGACATGCCGAAACTACCCCCGAAGCTACCCCGCCATCTCAGTAGAGAAGCAGCGTGGCTTCCACCGAGCTGCTTCAGCCGGAGCATGTCTTGACGGCTCCTGCTAGCTACCCCGTGGATGCTATCACGGAGTCTCAATATTGCCACCTTATGGCGCAATGGCAGAACTTCAAAGTCAAGGCAGCTGTTGGCTCTGTTTTACCTCCTGAACCCGGCGCAACCTACCACTTCCGGCCGATTCCAGAAGGATATGCTAGGGTGATGGTGGATGAAATAACGGAGGGATTTGAGGACCTCCATCTTGACCACCCTACCGGTGAAGGGGAGATTCGGCTGGGTTTAGCTCTGAAGACTCCGTGCCTATGGTGGAAGGAGCTCATTAACCTTCCGAACTGGACGCCTCCGGCGAGTAAGGGCACTCCGCCGCCGCCTCCTCCTCCGGCGAGTGATCAGGGCACTCAGCCTCCTTCTCCGGTGCGTGGCGGCACTCCGCCTCCTCCTCCGGCGAGTGATCAGGGCACTCATCAGCCTCCTTCTTCGGCGCGTGGCGGCACTCCGCCTCCTTCTCCGCCCGCGCCGGCGTGCCAGAGCAGCCAGCCTCCTCCTTCTCCGCCTCGTCAGCAAGGGCGGAAGAGACCCGCTGCCGCTTCGGCTGCTCCGGCGCGTCGTAGTCCTTCTCCTCCGCCTCGTAAGCAAGGAAAGAAGACAGTCGCAGCCGCTCCGTCTGCTCTGTCGGCGTCTAGCAGTACAGCTGCCAGAGGCGGGAGGCAATACAGATTCGGTCCTTCTCTGAAGACTCCACAGAAGTTACCATACGAGAGGACCGAGGAGGAGAACGCGAAGATCGTGCGAGCCGAAGTGAAGAACTTCTTTGAAGGGGTGAAAGCAAAGAAACATCCACCTCCGGAGGAGAAGGTAGATCCGGTGAAAGCGAAGCGCACTCTGGATGCCCTGACAAAACCACCAAAGTCTCCGCCGAAAGGCAACTATTAGCGCATTATTGCAAAGACATTTGTCGAAGCGGAGCGGTCGGGAAGTACTATCAGTGATCAAAGGTTAAAAGAACGACGAGTTGGGAAAAAAATTGCCCAGCTCAGCGAACAAGCGAACCAATCGTGCCCCCCGCTCAAGGTGTCTAAAGACATCGTCGCTAATGATCCGAGGATGGTGGCCGGTTATAGCAATCTTGGAGATTACCTGCCCGACGATGTACATTATGAAATCATGGAGGTGGACGAACACAAATACCATTACGGGAAGCCTCTCGTCAAAGATGAAAGATCTCTAACAACGATGATGCGAAGATTACATGATTGGTACATGAAAACCTGCAGAGAGTCTGATGGGATGAATACTTTGACGCTGAGAGTTAAACCGGAGCATGACCTCGTTGGAATTGAACTGATGAATGTTCCATTTGACGAGTTCTTCCAGTTTTACAATCAAAAGGCCCTCGATAAATCAACGATCACTTGCTACTGTCTGTAAGTAGTACTAATTCTGTCATTAAGTCTCTCTATATAGGTCAGCTCTTTCATTGCATGTATTTATAATTATCCTCACTATATTATGCAGATTGAAGATCGCCGAATTGAAGAAAAGACAAATCGGTGATATTGGGTTCATTAACACAAATCTCATAGATGCATATACGGTTGAAAAACATCCCAAAGAAGCCGAGGCCAACTTGCTACGATCGTTGGTATTAAATCAAAACAAAGATATAATACTCTTTCCTTACAACTTCAAGTGAGTGTTACTGTCTTGTGCATATTCGGTTTCCCTTATTAGTCCAGGTTATGGTAATGTAATTGATGACTTATGCATGCATGCGCAGCTTCCACTATATTCTCCTAGAGATTAAGCTTGAGCAGGGAGTAGTAACCGTCTTAGACTCGAGACGAAAAGATCCCCAGGACTATGCGGACATGACTCAAATGCTCGAGAAATAAGTTAAATTGATCATTATCCACCATATCAGCAACTTCGTTCATTTCCTGATATCAAATAATTGTTTTCTTTGTCTGGCAGGGTTTGGAGAAAATTCACCACAAAAGCTCCGGGACTGCCGAAGAAGCTGCAATTTAGACACCCGAAAGTAAGTACTATAGTAGCATGTTCCGCACATCTCCTAGTGATTCAAGCGCTAGTTTCATCAATACCATTTAGCATGCTTGCTTATCAGTTAGATTGACCTCTATTTCTTGTAAAGTGGTTGTGGCAGGACCAAGGGAATGATTTCTGTGGATACTACGTTTGCGAGTCTATCCGCCACACGACCTGTGAGCGGGGCTACTCTGACGACCAATATGAAGTGCGTAAGCAACAATATTCACAATTTTATTTTATTACCATCATTTGTGTCGAGTTTCATTTATTCATATATATATATATATATATGTATTGACCCCCTTCTTCAAATTAGATGTTTCGGATGCGGGATGAACTCCTAGCAGAAGATCGTATGCGAGCAATTCAAGAGGAATTGGCGGCATTCTTCCTTGACCACGTGATCGCTGAAAACGGAGAATACTATGTGGACCCTGTGTTCTTACAATTTAATTAGGAGATTATATTGTAAGAGATAATTATTGTATATATGTAGCCGGTAGTGTCAGATAGATATACGAGAATTTGTTGTTCGACCAATCTCTCAGAGAAGGAGAGGTGGTCGATATCACTTCTCTCTGCATGCATATGTTCATGACGATCTTCTGTTTCCTTCATTTACTTACTAGCTAGCGTGTCTAGTCCTCTCCGTACGTATATAGTACGTAGCGTCGACCAAGCACGGAGATAAGAGAGGACACTTCTCTCTATTAATTAGCTAGCTAACACAATATATGAAACACCTAAATTAACCCCCCAAAACCCCCCAAACCCCACCCCCCCCCTTTCAAAAAAAACAAAAACCCGAGCCCCTAAAATGCTGACGCGTGGATGCCTATTGGTCCCGGTTGGGGACACCAACCGGGACAAAAGGCCCTGCCTATTGGTCCCGGTTGGTGACACCAACCGGGACAAAAGGCCCTGCCTATTAGTCCCGGTTGTTCGCACCAACCGGGACCAAAGGCCCCCTGCCTGGGCTGGCAGCAGCGGCCACGTGGAGGACCTTCTATCCCGGTTCGTGTAAGAACCGGGACTAAAGGGTTAGGGCTTTAGTAACGACCCTTTAGTCCCGGTTCAAAAACCGGGACAAATGGCCCTTACAAACCGGGATAAAAGCCCCTTTTCCTACTAGTGATTCTTGATAACAGACCGAGTCTGGTATTTTACTCATTTCTTCCTTTTCGATCCTTGGTGGGTGGTAATGTTGAAATTGTCTTTAGGCGCTTCAGTCCAGTCATTCAGTGTATGTTTTAGCACTCAGTAATTGCTAGTTTGATTTGGTTGAGTGTAGGCGAATGGGCCTTGATTACGAGGATGCGACCCTGTACTCAGGTAGGAGTCTCTGCTTTCTCCAAATTGGCAAGGGAGACAAAGCCTTTGCAGATGCTTATACTTGTAGAATGAAGCGCCTTGATTGGCCAAAGGCGTGCTATCGGCAGGGAGCATCTCTAGTGCTGATGAAGGTGAGCTCAGCCGAACTGTTTTTTCTTGAATCATTTTCATGGAAAAACTTTAACTTCTTATATGTTCTACTTTGTTTGTCCAGGATTATGGAAAGGCTTGTGATGCGATTTTTGATGGTTTGGAAACGGAACCAGGGAATCTTGAGATTGAGAACGCCTTACGGTGTGCTATATATTCCATTACGTACAACAATTTTACAACACATTGTATGTTATTCATGTTGGCAATGCCACCTACACTAGCAGTCATCAGGGTCTAAAATCTTTCAAACAATATACCAATGCCTTCTTGGCCAAGAACCAGTTCCCAGTTTAATCACGTTTCTTTAGCTTTAAACCTTCCAGTACATTTTCAACTTGTAACATCATTTGGTTAGCAATTACTATCGAAAACATAAAAAACAGAGATAATTCAAAATTGCATACTCTCAGCTCATCAGATCAAAGTACGCAACAGTGTTTCCGGTTCCTGGTGGTATTGGGCACCAGTTATACCGCTGTGATCTTCAACTTACGACTGTTGTATAATATGCAGGGGGGCTACCGATTCCTTGAGGATATCTCGTGGCGCCAAGAAGACTGTATCGAAGTGCCAATAGGAGCTTGGTTACTGCCTGCCTGCACGCATCTGCATTATTTTTCTGAGTTTTATCCATATTGTTTTATATTGTACTCCCTCCGTAAACTAATATAAGAGCGTTTAGATATTCTAAACGCTCTTATATTAATTTACAGATGAGTAGATAGAGAAACAATTAAATTGTAGGTAGGGCAAGTGTGGGCTTTCCGTAGTCGTTGCTGGCACGCATCGAGTGTGCTTGTCAATGACATGTGTCTACTGAACACTGAATTTAATGTAAAATGGTATGACACGCTTAAACAGCGAATCCTTTGGAATTGATGCTTTGATCACATCCTGGTGCATATGCGAGTGCCGTAACAAGAAGCAGCTCCGGAATGAAGCTTCATTTTATGATCCCACGCTTGAAGCAGTGCTTGGCATGCAGTCCGAAAATTCTGGCATGGCCTCTGCTAGACCACTACAGAAGGCAAAATGGATACAGGAACTTCCACTTGGGTTTTGTCATTATAAAGGGTCCAATTATAAGGTTGATTGTTTCCATTACTGCTAGTGCAGGTTAGCCATCTAATTTTGTCAACCTTCTTTTTACATTTTTTCTTAAGAAGGTCCAAATTATCCTGACAAGTTTGCCTTGGGTTTGAATAATTTGAAGTTGCCACTAGGAAGGGAGTGTCTAGGAAGGCGAGGGATTATTTGTGCAGAATTTTTACCCCTGATGCGCGAATATACTGAAATGAAGTGCCCAGGCAAAAAGAATATCGAAGCAGATTGACAATTTGAAAGTCCAAGAAAAGGGCTTCAACTAATGTGGAGTAACTTTTGCTTTAGGTCCTTTTCAAAAAGAAACTTTTGTTTTAGATCAGGAGATACTTAATTTACATCTCTTCAGAAAAAGATAATAGAGCAAAAAATAAATAAATGCCGTGACACAAACTAAAGCAGCAGATGCCTTTGCTCTGAGGTGTGCTGATCTTGATCAAAAGAAACGATCAACTTTGCCAAACAAACTCAATGGCACAGTTGAACAACACACAGTTATCTCTGAAACCGCTTTCTTTCTGCAAAGAAAAAGAAAATCCCTCGTCTAGATGCCGATGCAGCATCCAACAATATCCTGCTGTTTGGGTGCTCCACCACCACAAAAGCCACCCTTTCACACCATCATACCCTCAGACCTGTAAAAGCACAGCCGAGCCAAAATGTGCTCTTGGACCAGCTAAATCTTGCATTCCTGAACTTGCTTGCTAGATTCTTTCATTCCACCGCAATTTCCTTCGGTCACTGCATCGCACCAACGGTTAGCGTTTCACCAGCGCTGATTGGTCTCAGTTGTTGTCCTCTGCACATTGTGTAGTTCAGCTAGGTTCTCTGCACATTGTTAATGTTCTAGGACTAGTATTTAAGGTGAGGGGGAGCATTGCAAGAAAGGGATGGCTTGGATGGGTATGTCCAGTAGCATGAGGTGGTAGCGGAGAGAGAGAAGAGACTAGAAGCTTGCCCTGTTCATCATCATCTTCTCCTTCTGCCATTGCCGGCCGGCATACGTAGGTGCATCGATGTGATCCTTCTCAGGTGCAATGTCAAGAGCACCAAGGCCATCAGGGTCCTCTTCTATTGCCACATCGCCGTGTAGGTCCCTGGCCACCGCCGCGGCAGCGCTGTCCATCAGCAACTTGGTGAACGTGTTCAACAACGCCCACCAGCAGATCGGGCTCGCCCTCTACGGCCTCGTCTGGCTCCAGCCCCTCATCGGCCAACGACCACAAGGAGGTGGCCATGAATCCATGATGCCGTAGCATGTCGATGGGCAAATGCAAAGCCGATCTGTACAGTTCATGAGCTGGAATTAAAATAGCTAGAAGAGGAACATCAGAGACTCTCGTTGTCTTGCCTCTTCCGCACCATAATCTAGGGTTAAAGTTTCAGCAACTCTTTCAATGAAGCAGCAGATTTGACAGCTTCTCGATCATACATAGATACAACAGGCGGTATGGCATTTCGCCCAGCCGGAGATTGCATGATTAATAAGAGATTTATATCAGAAACATTCAGCTCGCGGTACCCATACAGTGAGACATTCCATGAACCATATTGATAGTTTGAAATTTCCAAAATACAATGACCAAGTGACCAAAGCGCATGATTCCTCGTACAGGTTCAGGTACCGACACATTTTAGTCTATGTGAGAACACACCATTACAACCAACGAACTATGCTTTCAAGATAAGGTTAGCGATGAGCTCGCTCATAACAGAGGGGTCAGTTGCAGCTATATGCTCCCACTCGCTGGTCGCCATGACTCCTCGCAAATCTTTAGTAGACTGGACTTTAAGGAACTCTAAGCAGGCCTTTTTGAGTCGGCTGCAATAGTGCTGCGCTGCCAGACCAAGGATGGGTGTCACCGAGCTCAAATCTACGAGCCCACACAGCCTCTCTTCGCACATCAACTTGAGCCGTGGGAGATCATACCTGTCCGCCCCAGCATGCAAGTGTCGCAGCCACATAACCTGAGCCGCGGCTTCTCCTTCCGCCTCCATCTTGGGCATTGAGTCAGTGTAGATGAAACTGAGCAAGGCCTTGAACACATTAGGCTCCATGTCTTGGATCTGTATGGCACTGGCTGTAGGAATGCCCTCCCTCGTCGGACCAAAAAGCTCTGCCATGAAGACAGCAGAACGGGTCGCGAGCACACACCGGTGCGCGTCGAACATCTCATGGCCGACCTCGAATGTCACGTCGGTGCCCACCTTGGTCACCAAGAGATGGTTCAGGTGCTAGCTTATGTTAGATGGTGGCACTTTCACAAAGGTAGCAGCAGCTTCAGCAATGATGAAGTCACACCGGATAGTGAAAAGATCACCCTTGAGATGTTCTGACTTCTCAAGGTCCTCTTTTTTTACGAAACGACGGCGACCCGAACCAATACCACGTCTAGAGAAATCAAATGCGTCGGTTGCGCGGATGCGTGCAAGCTCTTGCATGTGAACCTGACGGACCAAACTAAACTGCCGATGCACCTTCACCGGCCGCGCAACATCCTCATCAAGGACAAGATAAACAGAGATAAAACCGGCGTCCTCCACACGGGCACCATTGGGATAGAACTTCAAGGCCCATCGATAGCCTCCAGCGGTGAAGGAGCGGCCCGTGATGTGCACTCCCGTGGGCATATCCTTAACACGGGAGTAATCTTGGACCACAAGCTGGTGATACCACCAGCCGTCGCTGCCGCTGCCGGCCGTGCTGGAGTAGGTGTCCGGCACCCCGGAAGGTGGCTGCACAAGCCTGCCGTCAGCAACAAGGGATACCCCGGCGAACGACATGATTCCTACGATCTAGATCTTGTGGGCGATGTGGACCAGCAGGGGTGGGGTTGGTGAGCGAGCGGCAGGGGAAGACGTGGCAAGGGGAGGGGAGCGGGCTACGGTGAGGCGGCGCCGGGGAGTGATCGACGGCGAGGCGGCATTGGGGACGGCGGCGGTGCGGGAGGTGTGAGTGAGACTTGGAAGACTAGGGGTTTGGCGTTGGGGATGAGTGACGGCGGTGCGAGGTTAGGTTGGATTAGAAACGAGGCGCCGCCCAGGAAAAATCCGCGCGGTGGGCTGAAAATTTTCCGCCTGGCCCGAATTGTTCCGGCGTGGGCTGCAGGGTCAGGAAATTCCACAAGGGCAAGTGCCAACCGTGTCTGAAAAATTCCCGCCTGGCCCGAATTGTTCCGGCGTAGGAGTCTCTTCTAAAAAAAAGTAGTAGAAGTCTATAAAGTACGAGGACTAGCTGTGTTGAGTGATGGGTTAATGGTTATTGTTTAGATTGTGATTTTTTGTTCTTAAAAACATTTTCCTTTTTTGCAGAGATTTCCGTTGCCTTGTTTAAATTTTAGTTCAAACTACAACATTTGCTTGCTAGTAAAAGCAAACAAAATCCAGTAAATCTAACACGTACCCACACACTAGTCCAGTACTAATGTGGAAAAATTTCAGCTCATTTGGGCCAAAATGTATGCATCTGTCAATTGAAGGCCGGCGATTAGAAACGGTTTTTATGGCTGTTGTTCCCACCCAAATACAAGCTTCTCACATATCATACCGCAAGCAAGCATGCATGACTTCTTCTGCTCCTGCAATCAGCAATCGGCAACCCAAAAATTCCACAAAGATAAAAATTTAGTGCTCCTCATCGGAAGCACAGATCTCTACAAGCATGAACTGCTAGAGATGAACAGATATGAGAGGCAATCCAGCTTTTCCCTCATGTATGAAATTGCCAATTATTCAAATAGCAAGAGCGTGAAGCCATGGACACCCAAGTCGAGGGAGATATAGTTAAAAGCATTAGTTCTGGATTTTATTTGCTCACATATTATGCATAGTTAATGCCATTTTCTCACATATCATACATGGACAAGTGCAGATCAAGAGCTGGATCTTATCAACCTGAGCCTATTCATGTTCCCACAGAGCAAACAGATTATCATGTGAAGATAATGGGCCAAAAGGGAAAAGCTAGTGCTTGCTAAAACAACTAATCCAGCTAGCCCTGCAATGGGCACCAGAAGGAAAACAATTAAGTAACCTAGCTAGCCCTGCAATGAGCTCAAGAAGCAAAAGAAGGCTTAACTTTTGTGTTGCTCATTTGATGTACGTGTGGACTTGGACTCATGAATGAGAACCTGGTTGTGCTTGGATGTGAACTTGTGTGCTTGGATCCGAACCTGGATGTTTATGGCAAATGTTGATATTGTGTAATGAATTATGTATATGTGAATTGTGTGCAGGGATATGACATCAAATTACAGGGGGGTTCTATCCGATTTTTGAACTGAAACCTAAAATTTTGAATTTGAATCCGAGATATGGATTGTGTCCATATTTTGGAATTAAACTTGGTTCATTGGTGTAGACGATGATTATTGTATATGTAACCATGAAAAAAAATGCTTCTTTGGTCATGTGAATAATTTGCTCACAAGTTGCAATAGGGGTACAATTGTCTTTTCAGGTTTCATTTAACACCGTTAGTGGTCAAAATGGATGGAAGTATCAC
The DNA here is from genome assembly GCF_018294505.1 of Triticum aestivum. Taxonomy (NCBI): domain Eukaryota; kingdom Viridiplantae; phylum Streptophyta; class Magnoliopsida; order Poales; family Poaceae; genus Triticum; species Triticum aestivum. Next base: position 463,180,459 of record NC_057796.1, read on the forward strand.
AAAGGGAACAACATTTAGACTTAGTGTTACATAAGGAAGAAAAAGTTTTGGGTGTCAAAAGGGAAAGAAAATTTAAGACGGTGTTAAATAAGGAATTGTCTCTACAATAATCCCTCTGTTTGAGAATCTCCGGTCACAAACATTAAATTTAATATATCAGATTTTGAGGGAGGATGGAACGGTGTGTTTTGATTAGGAGGATATAGGAACTATGGCGGCTGAATTTTATAAGAATTTGTGTGATGGTGAGCCTACTGTGGACATTGAGGAGGTTTTATCCCATGTCCCATGCAAAGGTGGATGATGTTATGAATGGCATGCTTATTGAGACCTATACTGAGAAAGAAGTAAAAGAAGCATTGTTTTAGATGTTTCCAACCAAAGCACCTTGCCTAGGCGGTTTTCCAACACATTTTTTCAGAGCAATTGGGGTGTTTCTGGTGATGAGGTAACTCGAGTGGTGTTACGAGTGTTGAATGGGGAAGAATCTCCAGATATTTTAAATAGGACGTTCATCGTATTAATTCCTAAGGTATCAAATCCAACGTCTTTCACTCACTTCCGACGAGCAAATAACAAAAAACTACCACATTCGGGCTGGGGTTACAAAAAAACTACCACTTTCTTTAATTTCTCAAAACGCTACCACTATTTTGGTTGGCTGTTCCAAAAAACCCCAAGTGGTTGAACGATTAAGTTTTAAGTGTGCTTATGACATGTCTGGCCCACCCGTCATGTCACTATTATATTGGATCGACAGTTGACCGTTATGACATGTGGAGCCCACATGTCGGTCCCTACAAAAATAAAAAGCAATCGGACCCCTGTAATTTCCTAAAAGAGCAATCACTTCCCTATAAGTTTTTTAAAAAAGCAATCATGCAACTGTAAGTTTTGTAAAAAAGCGATCATGCCCCTATTTGTTTTGTAAAAAAGCAATTGGGTCCCTGTTAGTTTTGGAAAAAATCAATCAGGTCCTTGTGCGCCAGAGCACGCACTCGAGCTCCTGAACATTGGGCTCTCCGTGGTGGACATGGTCGCCGTCGCCGGAGCCGACGAAGGGACCTGAGCTTCTTCTCCTCCACCTTGCTCTGTCTCTCTCTCGTTTGCCCTGACGCCATGGCTGGAAGCTGCCGCTGCTCGCCGCCCCCCTGCTCCCCGCCAGTGCGGCTGATGCTGCCCGCCGACGATGCTACTCGCCGTCACCGTTGTTGCACAACCGATGGAGTGGAAGGTTTCTGCTGCTGCGGGCAGCAGACCATTGCTCCTTGTGGTCGGTGTCGGTGCTAAAAACTGGCGAATCTCGGGTAGGGGGCTGGTAATCTTGGCATGATGGTAACAAGAAGTAAAGGGGACACAATATTTACCCAGGTTCGGGCCCCATCAAAGAGGTAAAACCCTACGTCCTGCTTGTATTGTATTGACTGTGGATGAAGTACAATGTACAAGATGATCTACCTCTAGATCGTATGTGAGCTCTAATCTCTAGAACCTTGCCTCTACAGAATAAACCCCTCGGCTTATATAGGCACATAGGGTATCTAGGGTTGCAAGTATGTCGGCTACAACTAGGGATAACATGCTGATCATTTGAATACGCCTTGAAGTGTACGCCAAGTCTTCAGGGGATTCCATCTTGAGTACGCCGAGGGCCACGATGGGCGCAGCCCATTCTTCATCTGTCGGTGGGTCTTCGGACCGACCCATGAATGGTGAGCTGATGTGGTGTGCACCCAACTATTGAAAGGACACGTCAGTAGCCCCTGAACCAGTCTTCAAGCCGAGGACGTTGGTCCTTTGTCGGAATAGCTTCATCTCCTGTCTTCGGCTTCGTAGGCGAGTTCTATCATCCATGTCGTCTTCTAGGTCCGAGGACTTTATCTGGGCCCGTGGTTCTTTTATAGTTTCATCATCGGATTCTGCCCTTACGTGTAAATATGAGCAGTGATGGTCTCTGTAGATCCGAAGACTATTGATTGAGGACTCCAAGTCCGAAGTTTATTTATGCTAAGGTCGATTCCTTACAGGCGAAGTTTTATCCTTCGAGATTCTTGATGGCCTTTGGCAGTTTTGCGGTCCCATCCCTCGACATATCTGATAAGGGAGTCGTGGTGGGCCCCCATACCCGTCTTTAGCGGTATTTTTAACCCTAGTCCGCCCCAAACTGGTGGCTATAGACAAAGGAGTGCTCAATGATAAGTACCACACACCCAATGGGGCAGAGCGGATCGGATTTGTACCTTTCCTCCTCCGAGGACTAGGCTTTCCGATACATCCCTTTCTTAGGGGCCTTCTAGAGTTCTATGGGGTCCAACTCCACTACCTTATGCCCAACGCCATCCTCCACATATCGGGCTTCGTCACTCTTTGCAAAGCCTTCTTGGGCTGTGAAGCCCACTTCGGGCTGTGGCGTAAGTAATCTTTGAAGTGGGGGGGGGGGGATGAGCTATGTAGAATTGCTGGGACGGGTTCACTACAAAATTTGCTCTATTTTACGACGTTTCACTTGTGTCACGTAAAACCGTACATGGATCGTGGAACACCTCCATGCAGGCGTTGAGGCAGGACCACCTTGTTGACCCCGTCGCCTCCTTGCCCCTGAGTGTTACCATGCTGGGGTCCATGCCCGTCACCCCCGCCCATAGCAGCTTGGCCAAGACGAGCGTGGGATCGTGTAGTCCCAATCTTAAAAAAAAAAACTAGCCCGTGTAGTCCCAATCTTCATTGTAAAACACCAAGTCAAGCTTGCAAAGGGTGGGATAGGATCTTTCGTTTGGAGGTCTCTGACTTGAGCTCCCCTGAGTTCTATCTCTCTGCGATGGTTCGTGAGAGGGCAAATCAAAACTTCTTCAACATTACCATCAGGGCCGTACCTAGAAAATAAGAGGCCCCGTGTGAATCAAAATTTAGGCCCCGGCGTTTGAAAGAGGGGATTAAAATGTATAGTCTGTTCTCACTGCAGCAATATAATTTTCATGTGGAATTACACCACCAGATGCACAAGTCCAAGAAAGAACAACAAACTGGGTGTAAGAACTGCCACCACCTTACCAGGACTCTGTAGTTTATGATCATGCGAGACTGCAAATGAAGCTCCGATCCGATGGTTCATTGGTAGGTCAGTGACAAAGCAGTGCAAGGGGCGACTCCAATCTCTACAGGGTTCTAAATGATGCAAAAGAGCATATGAGAATTGAGAGGAGAACTCCCCAATATATAGAAGATTGGAGTACATGACCACGCCAGTTTGCTGCCATTAATGCCTTTCTTTTGGGGAAATCGTGAAGCATTATTCCCGAGGAGAATTGGAAAAGAATCAAGATGGGGAAGAAACGATGGGTCCATTAGTTAATTTGGGGCTTGTGAAATTGATTTTTTGAAATAGCAACAATGCATCGAGAGAGGGCACTGGGAGTAGTAGGATGCCTTGGGGTGCGATATTTCAATCATTTTTCACTTAATGCTCTGTTTAACAGCTTAATTACCAGCGGCCGGGGGGCCTCCAATTTTTGGGGCCCTGTTCAACCGCTCCAGTTGCACATGCTGACATACGGCCCTGATTACCATGGTTTATGCATGGGCCAACGGCCAATGCATGGAAAGACAATTTTTTCGATGACTTTATATCACATAAGCCACTAAGTGGAACAAAATGGTTCGTTTTAGGCGGTTTCAACCAAATTTACCGGGCACGAGCCAAAAAAGAGAGGAATGTTAATAGAAGGATAATCAATATATAGTTTCCACCCATCACCTCGTGTGAGCTAAAAGAGATCCCACTATAGAACCGGAGACGTGTCATCCGAAATAAGGTGGATGCATCCGTGTGTGCGAGGGCCGGTATTTGGGCATAATGTCGTTACCAGTGACCACCCAAAAACGCAGCTGTGAACTGATCAATGGTTGTTGCTGGCAGTGGTTTCACTTTCACGTACGGTAGCTCAGCGATCTGGACAGTTTAAACCCCTTATGTTCCAACACAGGTATATTACATAAAGGAACCAACATAAACCCGATGCCCAGCATACAACTAGGAGTGCCACAAACGGCTGGATAGAACCAACAGAACAACAGGGACGTTGGCGTCCTGCTGTTGGTGGCGCCGGCGGTCATCATGAACGTTATCACCCTGACTATGAGAACTTTGAACTACCGAGTATTGGCAGAGTACGTAAGGGGTTTAAACAGGGCGACTATGTCAATGCAAGTCCTGTTGTTTGGCAGTGTTTGTAAACAACAGGACAGAGAAACAAAGGAAATTGAAAAAACTGAGAGGTATATTACTACCCAAATGTGACATGTTCTTTGTAGTATTGCCGAACATAGACCATATATACCGTGTCTGCCACACGCCATATTCGCAACACTAGGTGAGGAAGTACTCGCCGTCTTGATTGATGCAGGTGCTGCCATTGTGGATCATATGGAGCAGTTGCTCAAGACGCATTGTTTGATTATATGAACAGCAAACTCATTTGCACAGCAAAACAGAGTTTGCTCTGTCTCAACACTATGATTACACTGGAGAAACTCATTTGCAGGAAGCCAACAAGGTCACACTATACATCTCATAAGCAGTTACACTACCACAGTCCCTCTAACCATCCATAGGGATAGGGTGTGCGTGTGTACATTCATAAGGATGAGTGTACGCGCGTGTATATGAGCGCTTGCGTCTGTACTGCGTTAAAAAAAACAGATACACTAGAACGTTTTCCGCCAGAAAGTGAACCGAGTGTCTTGAGCCAGTGGTCGGGTATAACCGGATGAAGCCGCGAGTAACTACAAGAACCAAACCGCCGGCTATGGAAACTAACCAAACGGGCGGTGTCACACTGGCGGACATAGCGGGCCATCTCAAAAAGTTGACACATAAAATTGTCATTTTTTATTATTATTCAGAAGTCAAAAAAATCTGACATACATGAAAGGATGCTTGGAATGATCGATCCAAGCCTTTTATTTATAAGAAAATACCATCTTTTAGTGAGCTCATCACGTTTCACACATAAAAAAAAGATGGATCGCTCACCATGTATTCCACGTGGTCCAGTAAAACTTTTCATCCTATGGTGAGCTATTAAAAAACAATGAACAATAAAAAAAAGTGGCAGCGGTGGCCGGCTGGCCGGGTTTGTCTCTCTACCCACCTATGCCGTAACGCAGTGAGCAATCCATTTTTGTTTTTTCAAAAACGCGGCGAGCTCACTAAAAGTTGACCAAACGCCAGAATTTGGTGGCCCAACTACACTTAGATCAGGAAATCAATCCTAGCACCTTATGCTAGCGCCTCGTGTTCTAGGGCGACGCGAGTCCTTCAACGCAGCAACTATATCTCGCTTATAGCGACACGGAACGAGCTCTCATCTTAAGAGTCTACAGTAACGGTTCGGCCGCACCATTAAAAAAAATAGAGAAGAAAAAGAGGGAGATACTGGGTCTCCTCGATAACGGGAAGCGCTGCTTACTTAAGGGAAAAAAAGCCGGTTTTTCACTGGTTTTTTGGGTTCTTTTGTTTTTTCCCCGCCTTTTTGTTTCTTTCTATGTTTTCATTGTTTTTCCTTTTCTTTGTTTTATTTATTTCTTTTCTCGGTTCTCATTGTTTTTTATTTATTTCTTTTTTCTTTGTTTTTCTTTGATTCAGTTTGTCTCTTTCTCCTTTTCATCGTTTTTTCTTGTTTTTCCTCAGGTTTCATTGCTTTTATATACACATGTTTGGTAATATATCTAATAAATTTCTTAATACATGTATAACTTTGTTCAAATAACAGATTACCATTTTTTGAATATATGGTCAACATTTTTGTATACATATTTAACATTTTCAAAAAGAAGTTTAATATTTTTTGAATGCATGGTCAGTATTGTTTCTAAACACCTTTAACATTTGTCAAATACAAGTTTAACATTTTTCGGATACATGGTCAATATTTTTTTCTATACCGTTTAACATTTTCAAATGCCTGATTAACATTTGTCAATTCTTGATTAAGATTTTATTTTCAAAATTTTGGATTAACATTTTTTAATACATGATCAACTTTTTTCACGCAAAATTGCATATTTTTTGGTATACAATTTTTATATAAATGAGAAAGCTTTTCTCTATATGTATTAAAAAATCAAATGATTGGTCAATTTTTTAATGTTTTATGTAAACTGTTTTCTGTAATATATTTATTTATAATACTTGGAATTATAACCAAAAATAAGAAATAAATAGAAAAACAGAAAACGTGAAAAAACGAGGCTGTGGCTTCCCGCGCAACTGGGCCGACCCATGTCGCTCTGTCTTTGAGCGAGGCTTCCACAAGATAGGGGCGTTCTTCCTTCAGACGCGCGCCCACTCTTTCTCACGCACGGTTTTGTGCAGGCCCATGAGCCGGCGGGGCAGCCATTTATTTGTTTTTCTTGATTTTTTTTTCTATTTTGTGTTGAATGTCTGTAAAATAAATTGGGATTTCCAAAAAAAATCATGAATACTGAAAAATATTTACAATTTTGTTAAAATCTTGGATTTCTAATAAAGTCATAATTTTTCAAAAAATCTGCATTTTGCAAACTGTTACAAATTTCACAAATGTTTACCGATTCAAAAATATCCTTGAATATAAAAAATTGTTCCACAAGTTTAAACAAATTGCCAATTAAAAATCGTGAATTTCAAAAACTATTCTAAAAAGCCAAAAGTATTCGTTGGTTGAAATAATGTTCACAAATTTTAAAAAATGTTTCTGTTTTTGTAAATTGTTTCAAATATTTATAAAATGATCGTGAGTTCATAAAATGTTAGGGAGTTCAGTTTATTTGTGTATTTTAACAAAAATCCTTAAATTCGGAAATTCACAAAATGATAGAAGAACAAAAAACCAAAGAACCAAAAATAACGCATTAAAAAGGTAAAACCCGTTCAGGGAAGGTAATAGAACTTTCCCCGAACTGATGAGAGAAAGGGACGTGAAAATCACGAAATGGGACGGCCCATAGCTGAGCAACCGGGGAGGGGGTGCGTGTGGACGGCTCGCGTATTCCAGTGTTCTAGATGCCTAAGCTGTTGTGTATACACAAAGAACGATAAACACACGTAGTCAAGTCTCCTCAATAGATCACTTGGGCTGGTGGGAAAATGAATCAGTGCATCAACAGGATACAAACACAATAAGCATACACCCGGCCTCTGCATAGTTAAGATGCACACAACCAACACCAACACACGCACAGAAAAACACACCATCGAATAGCAAAGTCATCTAAGACCAAAACTATGCATAGGCGAGAGAAAAAAAGAGAGAAACCCCAAAGCATCAGATCCGTGGTCGACAAACTATATTAATGACCATATCTGCATCGACCATATCATGACATCACACGGACAATGAGGTTCTTCAACAACAACGCCTTCAAGAAGGGAGCAACACTTAAGTGTTGTCGTCACCGAATCCAACCACCCAAAGTCAGAATCTAGATTTTTCACCCTGAAGAACCACTCTGAGCATATTCGAGCAATGCCTTCAACAAGGTAACGACATAAAAACATCGCCATTGCCAGGTATAACCAACTAGGTTGCACCTAGGCTTCCACCCCATAGCTCGAGAGCATGTGCTCAAGTAGCACAACCATCAAAGTCACTCATGTGTCGTCGCCACCACTTTTCCATGATCCCAGTAGCTACATGTGTGCGTGATGCGCGACCGCCGCCACTGCACAATCATCCCTCTGCGTCAAGTCGTCGTTGATAGTTTGCTTCTCCCTGTCGAAGTCAACCATCGGGTCTAGAGAGAGGAATCCTCACAATGACCTTCCGATGGTCACCACAATCCATAGGGAGGCCATCGCCGCAAGCCGAAAGTCACCAAAGACCTACACCGACAACGAAGCAAACCACCACAGACTACCACCTCGCCGAAGAGAACCATGCCCATGCCTGTCGACTGAAAACCGATATTGCGGAACTAGAGCACGAAAGACAGATCACTGTCATCCCTGATGTGCACCCAAACCAAACCAACCACGCAATGGTGAAGGAGGCGGGTCGAAACCCCGGCACGGGTGCAGCCCACCAGTGGACAAAGCCGTCACCACCAGAGCAGCTGCAACATACCTGGGCATAGCTGCCACCGTTGGATGAGGCTTCCTTCCGATGCATTCGGACTCCACAACCTAGGCGGAGTTAGTTGGCGAGCAGCCGCAGTGGGCAGCCCCTATCCAGATTGGATCTAAGAGGGCCAAGCCAGAGGCCTGCCGCACCAAGGCCATGTACGGGACAACCACAAACTCTGACTATGGTCCCTGTACTCCAGGAGCTTTTTCAGCCGGCAGAGGAGGCCACACACCAGCTGCGGCACCGGCGAACACAGATCAGCGAGAGTGGTTCCCCACGAACACCAAGATGGCGCTGGAAGGAGAGAACTGCCCCCGCGCCGCCGAGGGGGCAAGGGAGGAGGAGTGGGTGGTTTCGCCGTAGGTGGAGGTCACCGCCCATGTCGCCCGATAGGCAACGCGGGGCCTGAGCGATTTTTTCGGAAGTACTTCCTTTGTTTCTAAATATTTATCTTTTTTAGAGATTTTAAATGCACTACTATATACGGATGTATATAGACATATTTTAGAGTGTAGATCCACTCATTTTGCTTCGTATGTAGTCACTTGTTGAAATCTGAAAAAAAAATTAGAAACGGAGGGAGTAGAGATTAGTAGTATCTATTTTTCCCCAGAGATCAAGCTAGTGAAATATGGCTGCTCCAAGATGATGCAAATACCGAATCCTTTCACATGATTGCAAATGAGGAAAAGATGAAAAGATGTAGGGTGGGGATGTGTTGTTACAAGGGACTGCCAAAATCTGTATTTGGACGTGGGGAGGGTGACCATGCATGTTAGGCTGGATGATAGGTTATGTGGAATGAGGATTTGACTCAGATCAAGATATATATACATACTCAGATCAAGGCGTCTATATATATACAACCAGGTGAAATGCCGGCCGGTCGACGTGCACGGTCCGCTTCGAGTCATGCATTTTCTTTGCTTAACGGTGCATGCATGTGGTGTGGGAATATATGCTCGTCGTCTATAGTTAGTTTACCACCACCCTGACAGCACGCTAGGTAGCCAGCTTGGTCTATATATATCTTCCCTAGCTCAGATATGCATAACGCACTCCACCACGAACTCATTCACGTACGTACGATCCTAGCTAGTGTTTGAACTCAGCTACGCTCAACGTTCCAACTCTCCATCAACGCTGTCGTGGAGAACAACGACGCCATACTCAAGGGCAACACCAACACAGCCTCACTCTCCTCTGACCAACTAGCGACCCGCCTCTCTTCTTCATCGTGCCGTCGCTCTGCCTCGCGCCGCCAGACGGACGGACCTGGCCGCTTTCATTTATAATAGTATTATATTATTATTAAGGGAGAAGATGGTTTATAGTACTACCATTACAGAGTTTCATGGGTGCACGTGCACCTAGTAAGGACAGCCCATGCATATGTATAGCAAAAACTGAAGAAATGAAACTATGGTGGCTTCCACCGCACTCGAGCTCGACGAAGCTCATTCCAGAGTCTTCCATATAACCGCCTTCAGGTTAGCTCACACTAACTGGAAAGCTGCAACCGGCCACGCGATATTCTCGATCGAAGCAGTGTCCCCCTAGTGCTGGAACCAGACGCGCCTCGCCACCGAGGCGTTTTCTTGAGGGGAAAGCATTATTTTTTGTTGTAACTGGTTGTAGATTATTGCAATTTTTTGCTACTGAGATTTTTTTACTGTAACCATAACCAGTTGGGTTTTTTGCTGGAACTCGCTAATTTGTTTGCTAGAATCAACTATTGAAGTTTTTGCTACATAGATATTTTTGCTGGAACAGAACAGACATTATTTTTTGTTGGAACCAGCTAATTTTCTACTTCAATCGAGTCCCAGAGTTTTTGTTGCTTTAGAAATTTCCCTGTGGACATGGTGGTGCATGTCGACGACGATGGCAAGTCGAAGGCGGTGACACTATTGATGTTGCAACCATGGCAACTGCGCCATGCAATCGGACAGCGTTAGAGCTGCATCCATGGTATCCACACCATGGGACCTACTAGTGGTCGTGCTGCAATTTAGGCGGCAGGACCTCGCCGGAGCTCTGTCGGCCATGGCCACGACGGCGGAGGCAGACACTACCTTTGAGGTGTGGAAGCGGCAAGCCAGGGAGGGGGGCCGATGCTCTGCGCATGGTGAGGATGTGAATTTGAATGCGAGGGAAGAAGACAATGCAGGGGAAATAACAAAAAGCCCGGTGCTAATGTATAGCACGTGCCAACCCGGGGTATGCAATTGCGCTATTTTCTTACGACTGTGCCCTCATAGGGGATCTTTTCACTGCATTTGTTTTGGTCTGTGCGCACTTATCGGTGCTGGGTCACGGCTGGGCTCGGAGGCCATCTTTTCGTCCGTGCGCACTTTTTTGTGCTGAGTCACGGGTTGGGCTCGGTGGCCTCTTTTATTTGTGCGCTTTGGCATCTTTCGTAGCTGACAGCCGTGCAAGATCCCCGTGTTGGCGATGAACTAGGCAGAGTCCGTCTAATAAACTGGTCATATTCAGATAAAACTTCCGGTACGGTACTAATCTGCGGGCAGCTCGCCGCTGCACCCAACGCGGGCGTTGTTCGTGAACGACTACAACGTGAAGCACGCCAAGGACCCAAACGCGACGGCGGAGCAGTGCGCGGCGCTGGTCACGAGCCTGCAGAAGCGCGGCGCGGCCGTGGGCGGGACCGGGGTGCAGGGCCACGTGACGTACCCGGTGGGCGCCGTCATCTGCGACGCGCTGGACAAACTGGCGGCGACGGAGCTCCCCGGCCGTGTGGATCACGGAGCTGGACGTGTCGGCGGCGGACGAGGCGGTGCTGCGCGAGGCGTTGGCGCACCCGGCCATGGAGGGGGTTATGCATGCTGTGAGGGTTCATGCAGGGCCACATGCATGTGGCGCTCCCACGGGCAGGGCAGGTTGTCAACGTTGGCCGACGAGGGCTACTCCGGATGGGATGACTTCGCTAGAGATGCCTGATGCGAGCTCCGGTGATGGTGGCCCGGCCGCAGCTGCCAAGCCTGCACCACGCCGCTTGTTTCTGAAACTCCTGTTGGCAATGCCTGAAACTGTCATTTCTCCTGACGGGAGAAGCCTGTTTGAGTTTGCACCAAATGTTTGAAGAATGGGTTCCTTCCTGTGATCTTGAAGATTCTGCTGCTCAAGTGGCCAGCACATTTTTACTGGTTAATATCATTTTAATTCCACTTTCTATGATGGTGAATATATATACTGATCTTGGGTCTTGTTTCATTGTACAGACGCCTGATGCCTATGAAAAAACATGGGGTCTACTAAAGGTAAGCAGTAGCACTGCATATATTTTCAAACGATGGCAATTATGCAGAAATCTGAAAGAGTTTTCCACCTCAGGGTGCACACGGTGTACTAGTTCCGGGAGGCTCTGGAGACAGAGGTGTCCAGGTAAAAATTCTTGCTGCCAAACATGCGCGAGAAAACAACGTCCCGTATCTCCGCATTTGCTTGGGCATGCAAATTGCAATGATCGAGTATGCGCCTTCTTGCATGAAGCTGCGTGATGCTAATGGCACGGAGTTGATCCAGCTGCAAAAACACCATGTGTTATATTCATGCCAGAGGTAACCTGCCTTACCAGCTATTGAGTTTATTTCGTGCTTACTCTGCACCTTCCACAATGCCTCTGCAGGGCTCCAAAACTCACATTGGTGCGACGATGCAAATCTGCTAAACTGTAAGAAATCTCGTACATTGTTATTTTACCTTTGACGCCTTCTTCACATTTCATGTTCTGGAAATAATCATGCGAGATTTGACTCTTATAGGTATGCTATGTAGATGAACGACACCGCACAGATGGGAGGTATATCAAAGAATGCGATGACATATAACTTTCTGTTATTATTAATCCAGTTTGGTGATACCGTGATAGAAACATTCTCCATTTTTTCAGGTGAATCCTGATATGGTCTAAGACTACTCACAATGGGAGTAACATAGATAGTAACATCACACATATCTAGATAAAATAGATGATGTGGCAAGCAATAAATGAAGAAAGAGAGGCACGTGGTAACATAGCTAGTTACTACTAGTATGAGTAACATCACACATATCAAGGCAAGATGAGTCTATAGACTAATAAATAAAATGTTGCATGTTACCACACATATGTTACTCCCCACTATAGAGGTAGTAACATAGAGTAATAACATGTACATGTTACTACTCTATGTTACTACCCATTGTGGCTAGTCTAAGAATTTGAGAAAGCAGGGCTTCCTTTCGTGGGCAGCGATGAAAGCGGGAGACACGCAGAGGTAAGCGTAATAAATTTTCTTTAGAATTAGTAACGGACTAATATTTTTGTTCCTCCAAATACCTAATGTAAAATGCTTTACTGGATACAGATTATTGAGCTACCAACTCATAAGCTTTTCGTGGGCACGCAATTTCATCCTGTACTGAATTTAACCCAGGCCTGGAAAGCCATCACCACTTTTCGTAGGTAAAACATCCTCAAAGCTACACTTCACTCGTATGCTTTTATTTCCTGCAGGGAAAGCTGCACATCGTACTAGTGAGCTACTTCCTCCGTTCCTAAATTAAAATTTTAGTGTTAGAACTTGTGGTGTACATCAAAGTCGAAGTGGTGAAAAATTGGCTAAGACGTGCAAATACGGTGCTAATCACATTTGTATACACCTGTGATGATGACGAGGCATGCGAGCGTGGTGCGGGACCCGTTGTCGGTGACGGAGCAATGAAGATGAGGTGTGTGCGAGTGTTTTTTTCAAAATCGCCTTGTTTTTTCTTTATTTTATCACACAAAAGCCCCCCACGGGCTGGTCCCAGCTGTCAACAGCACTAATTTTAATTTTAATTGAGAAAAACGATGCCGTCAGGATTCAAACCGGTGACCTCTAGTACCCAGCAAGCGAAGAATTTAAGAACTAGTGCTTTAAGAACTCTAAAGAAACCGATGCCCATCAGGATGATTCAAATCGATGCCCATCCAACTAGTGCTTTTAAGAACTCTAGAGAAACTAAGTTTATATATCTTTAGTCAGACAGGCGAGCAGGTCGGCCACTCCAACAATTGTAATTTCATTACACAAAAATGTCACACATCTTATATACTTAAGAAGTTCACCCTCGCTACTTGATTTATCTCAACATGCAACATAGACACCTCACCATTCAATCACATCCAACCACGTCATATCCTATATCCTATATATTTCTAAGGGCATGTACAATGGGGGCAGCACCTAGGTCATATTCTTTTGTCAAGCTAGACGAAAATAAATGAGGCTACAGGTCATATTCTTTTACACCCAACGCTCTTTTCTCAAGCCACCGGAGCACAGCAGGGCATGACGAACTTGTCCCAACTCTGTCTGCTTTTTCTTCTACTTTTTCCTTTCTCCCGCTTTTTTCCATGGAGAACCGGCCTCCTCTGCAAGCAGCGACCGGCACCTGCAAGCAACGGTTCTCCTGCCACCATGGAGCCCGAGCCTAGTTGGCACCTGGGGCGACAAGTCTGAGGCGACGCGATGGCCATGCCCTAAGTAGTGTACCATGGCGACCTCCCGTGCTAGGTTTCCCTCCCTGCGCCGCCACCCGCGAGGCGGCCGGCGAGGGCCCCCGGATCCGCTCGCCGCGAGCCTCCCATCCTCCCTCCTCCCTCGCCGCCGCCAGGGGGCGCGACCGGGCGAAGCCCGACCGGCGCCGGTGGCGGCGGGGCCTGCTCTTCCCCTGGCGCGACGGGGCGGCGCGGGCCGCTTCTTCGGGTGCGGGCGCGGTGCAGACGCGGGGCACCGCGGCGTGGCGGCGCGCGCCTCCTGGAGGGCGTGGCGCGGCGTGGCCGGCTGCGCGGTGGTGTGCGCCTTGCCGTGGCGGCCGGTTCCGTCCGGCAGGCGGCGCGGGCTGCGGGCGGCGTGGGCGGCGGCTGGGGTCCGGCTTCGGGCCCCCGGCGGCTGCGTTGGTTCCCCTCCGTCGCGGGCGTGCGGTGGTGGTGCGGCTCGGCCGGTGGCGGTCCGGCGACCTGGTGGTGGTGGCCGCCGGCAAGCGTGTGGTGGTGCTTCCACTTGGCGGCTCTCTGTGCGGGGAGGCAGGGGAGCGACTTGGACAGGGGCGGCGGCGTCGACGGCGTGCCGGCTGCAGCGCGAAGGCGGGAACTTTACGGGCCTCGGAGATCTCGGCCGGGCCTGTGCGGCCACGGGCCTGGTATGTTCCTGCTATTGCGTCCGGTCAGCTACCGTCTTCGACGATGGAGGTGGGGCCCTCCCGCATGCCGACGGTGCAGCTGCCCCAGTCCCGGCTCCTCTCCTCCTTTGTGCGGACCATACTTCACGGTGCCGTGGTGAGACGGCGTGAGAAGCTTCGTGACCGGGTTGGCGCAGGGGGAGGGTCTGTTTGGTGGCGAGCTCTGGAGTGCCTGAGGTGAAGGTTGGGATCAGGAGAAATCGCTGTTGGCTTGGCCGACACTGACGCGGTGGCGCTTGTGGGTACCACCCGACCTTCCTGAAGGGCGTCGGGGCTACCCTTCCTCTTGTTGGGGATCGTAGCAGAATTTTAAAATTTCCTACGCATCACCAAGATCCATCTATGGAGTATACTAGCAACGAGGGGAAAGGAGTGCATCTACATACCCTTGTAGATCGCGAGCGGAAGCGTTCCAATGAACGGGGTTGATGGAGTCGTACTCGCCGTGATCCAAATCACCGATGACCGAGTGCCGAACGGACGGCACCTCCGCGTTCAACACACGTACGGAGTAGCGACGTCTCCTCCTTCTTGATCCAGCAAGGGGGAAGGAGAGGTTGATGGAGATCCAGCAGCACGACGGCGTGGTGGTGGAAGTAGCGGGGTCTCGGCAGGGCTTCGCCAAGCTTCTGCGAGAGGGAGATGTGTTGCAGGGGAGGAGGGAGGCGCCAAAGGCTGTAGTATTGCTGCCCTCCCTCCCCCCTTTATATAGGCCCCCTGGGAGATGTGTTAGCTAGATAGACAAAATTAGTGTAGTGCAATTATTTTGTATGTTTAGTGCAATTTTAGTAGATAGATAGAGAAATGTTAAAATTTGGATAGTTGAATGAAATGGATAGATAAGTAGATAAATTTCTAGGTACATCAATGTATGGATAGGTAGGTACATTTTAGTTTTGACCAAAAAAATTATTCAATGCGGTAAAAATTTAATTTGAAGTATCATGATCATCTAAGTTTTTTACTTTATGTTTTGAATAATGTAGAATATATGCATTCTATCCTACAATTTGAGATGTTGTTGAAATGCTACATGAGATGCGAAGTTCGAATTTTTTTACTCGGTGGAATTTATAGGGTTTGTGGTGTCGCATCTCTCGATATGATATGTAGATAGATGTTTTGTGAAGTAGATAGATAGACAGATGTTAAAATTCGGATCATGGTTAGTGGTTAGTTCATCATGATGATATTGCAAAAAAATTGAAGACAAAATTTTGATTGACTGAGATGTGATGATCTAAGTTGTTCTTTCGGTGGATTTTGCAGGCTTTGTGGTGTCGCATTTCATCGGAGTGACCGTTGTACGACGCGTTGGTCCCCCTGAGCATCCCTCTGCTGTTCGACTACTTCCTCTACAGCCGAGGGTGAGCTACAAGTCCATCTCCTCCATTTTCTCATATCACTAGATTTCATTCTCAAGTCAACTGGCGTAACCTAGGCGTCTCCCGTCCGAAAGGGTTGCATCGATAAATATGCATTCAATTGCATATTTATCACCGCAGCTCTTTTGGATTGTCCAGCGTTTTCCACGGACAGCCTAAGGATGTGTAGATTGGGTATGTTCTCCATGTTCTACCCAATTCCGAGACAGGATTTCGGCGGCGCCTCCCCATTGTTCTCCGGAGCACATTCTCTCGGCTATTTGCCGAGATGTGTATCTGGAGAACAGCGGGGAGGTGCTGCCGAAATTTTGTCTCGGAACGGGGTAGAATGGAGAACCTACTCAATCTACACATCCTCGGGTGGGATTAGGACCCATCTTTACCTATTAGAGATGTAGGTGTATTCAACGCTGTAGAAACTGAAAATTTGATGTGATTAATTTAAGTGAATCCTTAATTATGTTGTGTGGCTTGCAAAAAAGCAGAGGATGGCAGATAATTAGTGGATGTACAGTGGTTTTATCCGTCAGCATCGAGTAACATCAGAGTGGATCGTGAAAACCGATGTGTATTTGAAGGAGATATTCCGTCGTCCAATGAGAATTATCCCACCATGCCCCTGTGCGAAATGTGCCAGACGTCACCGTAGAAATCAGACGGACATGAGTGAGCACCTTCGCACGCACGGATATATGCCAAACTTTGACATGCCGCCGATAAACATAGCCGAGTAGGACCGTGGTAGAGAGGAGGTGATGCGACAACGCATCGATGGATATGAGGACGACGCGGTCAGGGACATGCTAGATGATGTCATTGTTGCAGAAACGGCAAATGCGACACCTTCAGAGAATGAACCGGAGGAGCCGGAGGCAACCGCAAAGGCCTTCTTGGAGGTCTTGTCCTCGTCGAAGAAACCTCTTTATGCGGGTGCGAAAATATCTCAGCTGGATGCCATCTCGCAACTGATTGCAGTCAAGGCTGAGTACGGCTGTAGCCAGAAATGCTTCGAAGCATTCTTGGGAGTATGGGCTAACAGCCTCCCTGAGGGTCATGAACTGCCGAAAAGCATGTACGATACAAAGACAATCATGAAGGCACTCTCTATGGATTATGAGAAAATAGATGTTTGCCCGAAGAATTGCCTTTTGTTTAGGCACAAGTATGCGGATGACAAATACTGTAGGCAGTGCCGAAAAGAATGTGGCAGAGTCCCTTTTCCGTACGATCCTCAATATTCCTGATAAGACGAAGGATAACGTTAAAGCTAGAGCCGATGAACAGAGAATTTGTGATAGACCACGTCCGTCAGACAACGAAGATGATATGATTGATAGTGATGATGAGATGGACCGAGAAAGAGGTTACAACAGTGATGATTCATATGGTTTCTAGCAGATGTACGTTTCAAGTCTTTTTTTCTATAGTTTAGGAATATGCCTTTTTATGCATTTTTATTAATGTGTTTATTATCATGCCTTTTCCTTCATTTCATTAATTTACTAATTGCTTATTCTCTTTTCAATGCAGGTTCGTGGAACATGGGCAAGGGAAGGCCAACGGCGTGGGTTTCCTACGCAAGGTCGTCGGCCTGCCTAGTCGGAGTGGTCGAGCACGTAATCCTCCCCCCCCCCCCGCTACTTGACGATGACTCCTCACAGGGAGGTCGAGGGAGAGGTGCCCCTAGAGGAGGAGGGGGCGGGGGGAGAGCCCCTAGAGGGCGAGGTGGTGGGGGGAGAGCCACTATAGGGGGTCGCGGCCAGAAAGAGCGCACCCTCACCGACTTAGGGGTGTTGTCTTCGAGGCCCTCCTCTAGTGAGGTACCCTCCTCTGGCGAGGAGGAGGAGGAGGAGGTTCGGGATGGGGCCGAGGAGGAGGTGGAGGAGGAGGATGAGGAGGAGGCTGGGGAGGGGGAGGCAGGCGAGGAGGAGGGTGGTGGCGGGGATGATGGTGGTGGCGGGGAGGGGGTTGACAACAAGGGGCGGCTGCGTGGTAACACAAAGCTACCAAAGCAGCTTCCTGCTACTGAGGAGCAGAAGTGGCTCATTGACCCCACGGGGAAAGAGTAAGTGCCACTTTATAATAATTTCATTATTTTGCTTATCACATGCTCATTCCGGTTGTTATTTATTTTGCTTGTCACATGCTAATAGTTTATTCTTTTGCAGCAACTGGATATATTCTAAAGGGGTCTGTATTCCCAACGGCCTCATCACCGTCTTGCTGAAGTTACACTGGCCGGGGTTGTACTGTCCGGATCCATTCAGGCACCCGGACCATCGGGTCTTGGCCACGAGCTGGGAGCACTAGGAAGCGGCCCTCCACGCGGACCATGGGACCCATGCCAAGGCCGTGATCACCACTTTCTGGGTGAGTTCTCTTCAGAAGCACAAGTCCATTCTAGTTTCATGAATGATTTAACTCATGGCTTCTTCCATTCTTGTTTCATGCATGATTGTAGAAATTCTATCGAGTTCTTCCGGAGCACAGGGCCAGAGTGGACCAGATCGTGCTGCGCCAATGCAAGAAGAAGGCCCGCCAGATGCAGTACGAGGTGCGCTATGTGGCCATCTCGACATACCATCACGACTATCTTGGTGTGAAGATGACCAAGGAAGACGCGCGGAGGATGGGCATTACCTTGGAGAGGGACGAGTTCTTGAAGGTAAGTATAAAAGATTTTTCATTATGCTTTCATTACCTTGTGGTACATTTCACCGTTTCGTGTTGACATGCCATTATGCTTTCATTATGCAGGTGTTACCAAATTGGTGTTATGGAAAAGACGAGTCCTGGGCGGCATTGGTGGATCTTTGGTGTGATGAGGCTGGAGCCTGGGCGGCTATGAGAGTCAAAAACAAGGCTAACCGAGGGAAGGAGGGAGTACATGCTCAGGGAAACCGAAACCACTATCTCCACAAGGCAGTTAATGTATGACTAGCCCCATTAAACATTCTTCTTCTTCTATTTACCATCACTTTCTTATGTATGACTAACCTCTGTTTGGTGGTGCAGGAGGAGAAACTGAAGCGCCCGCTCTCACACATGCAGGCGTGGGAGATCGCCCATACGCGGAAGGACCCCAAGCCTGGCGGGCCCAAGTACTACGGCAAGAAGACCGCGCATAGGAAGAAGGCCTACTCCGATGGGTATCTGCAGTTACATCCTGACACACCTGACCCCATTGCGGCGGATCTAGACGAAAGGGTGGTGGTGGGCATGGGGCCGAAGGAGCACGGTCGGGAGGCCGTTCTCGATGCTGTGATCACTCCTACTATCTCCTACACACAGCTCCGTCGGATCGACCCGACCCTGAGCCAGCGCACGAGCACGCCCATGAGCAGTGCACCGTCACAGTTCCTCTTTCAGGAGCAGCAAACTGTAAGTATTTTCCCTTTTATCTTCATTGCTCACTTTATTTTCCGCATTTAGTAGTTTTATGAGTTTCATCATGTCATACTATAGGCCTACATGGAGTACACATGCCAGGAGACCATGGCGTGGCACGACCGCCTTCATGCATACCATCAGCAGAGGGATCGCCAGATGCAGCACGCTTTTCAGGAAAAATGGCGGCCGGCAGGTGTCCTCAATGGCCATCAGCAGAGGGTCCTCCAGCACAACCAACGTTGCTGACCTTTGAGGAGTTTGTGGCACAGGACGCTGGCCCCTCGCCGGTTAGTTCATCCCCAATCTATTCACTCAAAGCATATCATGCCTTTCAACACAGTCATATATCCCATTAATATGTCTTTTCAACATCCAGGGAACCGGTGGATCAACCGTTGGCGGTGGTCTTCGCAGCACTCCCGAGTCACGGAGCCCGACCACTCCGATCCATGGAGGCCGAGGCGGAGGTGGAGGCGGTCTTGGCGGTACGGCTGCCGCTAGCAGTGACGACCTGGGCTTCGGCGGTCTTGGCGGTGACGACCTCCGCGGTGCTCGACGTCCTGGCGCTTAAGCCTTTGGGTCACATTGTGGCGGTTCTCGATGCTAGGATACTTATATGCTTGTAATGTTTCTTATCTTATTGTTGTTTGTGAGATTCTTATATGCTTGGTGGCGATGATACTTATATGTTTATGCTTTGCGATGCTTTTTATGATGTGTGATGATGAATTTGTTGTGTGATGCTGCTCCTTATTGTTACGTGATGCTGCTTCTATATATGCTGCTTCTTATATATGCTGTGTATATTCAAATGAATTGAGCTGAAAAGAAACAGAAAAAAGAGAAAAAAAATGGACAGAAACTATGCCGACGGCCTGGCCGTCGGCATAGGCCTGGCGTGAGCTCCCAATGGCCGACACATGGCAGGTCTATGCCGACGGCCTTGGCATAGACCTGCCCCAGGAGCGCCCAGTTTCTGAGACGTGGCATGTCTATGCCGACGGCCTAGCCGTCGAGATAGTTTCAAACTAAGCCGACGGCTAGGCCGTCAGCATTTACCTGCCCCAGGAGCAACGGCTTCTCGCCACGTGGCGAGAAGCCATTGGTCAACACTTGACGGCCGCCGCCGTTAGGCGATGACTTGCCGACGGCTAGGGCCGTCGGCATAGATGTACGGCCACCGTCGGGATAGGGGCTATGCCGACGGCCTTTCTATGCCGACGGTCATCCTGGCTACGCCGAAGGATATGTTGCCGACGGCCCATGCCGACGGGGGCCGTCGGCATAGACCTGTCCCGATGGCTAGTCAGGGCTATGCCGATGGCCCTGGCCGTCGGCATAGGGTGCGATTCCGGTAGTGCGAAACCTAAGCCCAAGAGCTTCTTCAGCCACGTCTGGAACGCGCTCAAGGACGTCTTCCTCATCGTGCTCCTAGCTAGTCTGCGCCGTCGTCTCCCTCGGGTTCGGCTCGGCATCAAAGGAGCACGGCCTCAAGGACGGATATGGTACAACGGCGTCAGCATCATCCTCGCGGTGTTCCTCGCGTCCTCACTGCCGTGTCCGCCGTCAGCAACCACACCAGGCCACGCAACGAACCCAGCGGTTTGGTCATCGAGGGGCACGAGTTCCGCCATGTCGCCGGGCAGAAGGGCCACGTGGTGGACGTAACCGGCGACGGCACCAACGACGCGCCGGCGCTCAAGGAGGCCCACGTCGGGCTGTCCATGGGCGTCCATGGCACCGAGGCGGCCAAGGAGAGGTCCGACATGATCATCCTCAACGACAACTTGGACACGGTGGTGACTGCCACGCGCTGGGGACGCTGCGTCTAGAACAACATCCAGAAGTTGATCCAGTTCCAGCTCACTGTCAACGTCGCAGCGCTCGTTATCAACTTTGTGTCGGCGATCAGCCGATCACCACTGGCAAGATGCCGCTTATCATCGTGCAGCTCCTGCGGGTGAACCTGATCATGGACACCATGGGCGCTCTGGCACTGGCCACGTATACACCTACCAAGACGCTCATGGACCGCCCGCCCATTGGCCGCACAGCGCCGCTCATCAGCACCCTCGCCGTGCTGCTGGCGCTCTAGTACCGGGGCCGGGACCTCTTATAAAACGGAACAATCGAATTGAGACTTATAAAACGAAAAATCTAAAATTTTGAGATAAGCCTTATAAACCGGAAAAGTGAGATGTCTTCGGTACGTAGTAGTCATCTGGCTAACTGAATACCAACAGCAACAGGTTCAGAAAACGACCTGATACACTGCTTTGCACAACCTAGTTATTGATTCACTTTAACGTCAGGTAGTTGATCTAGGGCCTCTGCATCCTCACTAATCCATGTTGTGGGAGTGTACACACAAACTTCAATCTGCGGATGCTCTTTGGGTGTGTTTACCGATTTTCTTTTGGTGGTGGGCTGTTGACTCGATTGGAGTCGGTTGTTGCATGTTCATGGGACCACTTACGTGTTTGCATGCGGATTTGCATGTGCTCGTAAATCGTGTCCTTGATTTTCTTGACGCCGCTTGATCCGATTCTTCTCGAGCGATTGCGTTTCTGGCTCCTCTTTGGTTTGTTCTTGCACCGCCAATGATGAGGGGCCGAGCGTGAGTGGTGGCAGGTTGCGAAGATTGATGTGCTGTGGTGACCCAGCATACCATTGCATGATGTAATATGCAAATCGTTATATAATGCCCATAATACACCGTCACATGAACCTTATATCCCTCAGGAGGTAAAATCACCTTCACTCTGTTTGCTAGAACCTTCATCGCAATCTTATAGAGAACGTCACAAAGACTTGTAGGACAAAATTGGGAGAGTAACTCAGATGAATTTACTTTAGGGATCATAATGATAATAGCGTCATTAATACCATCCGGTTAAGCCACGCCACTAAGAAAATCCTTGACAGCCCGATATATATCATCACGAAGCAAAAGACCAGTGTCTTTGATAGAACATAGCCAGCAATCCGTCCGGACCCGGCGATTATGTCGGTCCCATCTGAAACAGTTCTCTTTCAATCTCCCCGCGAGAAACCTCTGCCGTCAGACTTACGTTCATGCCATCATAAACCGAACTCTCTATGTGACGCAATACGATCAACATCCATAGACGACTCCTCTGATGTGAATAGGTTTGCATACAAGTTCGCAGCCAGCAGCCGCATCTCCTCATCAACAACACACTTGGAACCATCCTCCCTTTGCAAGGCACGAACAGTATTTTTCCTTTTACGGTGCGACGCTCTGTTTTTGGAAATACCACCTATTTTGGTCACCCTGCTGTACCCAGTCGACATGTGATCTTTGCTATTTTGTGCATGATTTCTTCACGTTCATATATCTCAAGCAACCGGTCCTCTATGTCCCGTATTTCCTGAGTATAGCCAGTGCTAATTGACCTTTCATTTGCATCCTGTAGATGCTTCTTCTAAAAAAATATTTGTCGCCACCTAAACTTCACGTCCCCAGCTCTGCATGCATGCATGCAATCACATATTTTAGATTTTCGCATGTTGTGCCAATACCACGTGCACCACCATCGACCCTACTAAAAAAAAGTTATACGCGCGACTTTATAAATAAAGCCGCCAGGCAGAGTTACACAGTCAACAAACCAAGCAACCACAGTCACAGGACAGACGAAAGCAAAGAAGGTCTGATACATGGCAACCAAGCCAAACATGGCACGCAGGCCAGAGACAAGAAGAACAGAAGGTGCCGCCAGGATCTATCAAGCTTCTGGTTGTCTGCGCGTCAAGGAGGAAGCCGTAGCCCGAATCTTGGACGTCATAATATCGAAGGCCTCGTGATCAGCGACCCTAGTCAATGATCTCCACTGCTGTAAGAATATGCCAGTTTTAAATAATCAGTCAACAGGTTTAGTCGGGAATGAGTGCTCGATAGTAAACTTGTTTCTAGTGGTCCACAACGACCAACAGATCGCTGCAAACCCCACCCAAAAAACCCGTTTCGAGCTCCCATAGATGCCGTTGGCTGGTCAAAAAGATGTGGAGCCAAATGCAAGTTCTTAAAGCGCGGCGTGCGCTCCTCTGGGCTTGTTTTAGGTTGTTGTCTGATATTACTTTCCCTTTTAAGTTCCTATTGGTATGACTTTGAAAACTCTTTAAGCTGCTGTATATATGACACTGGTTTCATCTATGCAATCCTTAAAAAAAGAGTTATCCGGATCCCTAAAATCCGAGTCAATTGCACAAAACTACCACATTCGCGGCTAGGTTTGCAGAAAACCACCAAGTCGCTAATCCGTTGCAAAAAACGCCGTTTTTCACTAAACCTTTTGTAGAAAGCACCGATCATCCAATTTGCCTCGTTTAAGCGTGTTTATGACAAATGGGACCAGATCGTCTGAGCTGACTTGGCCAAAAATTGACACATACACCCCCGAAATCTGAAAGAAAAACGCAATCAGCTCCTTCCGATGATGGCCTCGTCCGCCCGCTCAGATCCGTCGCGGTTGAGCGGTTGCGACAGGATCCACCGACAGGAGGTGCTGCAGCCACGACTCCTCCTCTGGCCGGGCTCCCCTCCACCATGACCAAGGATCACGCCATGGTGGCTCTGCTCTGGCCGCCGTCGATTTATGGACCTCCTCCTCTGACACCGTCCAGTCGCCGGCTCTACTTGCAGGGATGGTGTCCCCTGGGTGGGCGGCGTCTCGCCCGGCGCGGGCACGGACGGGGAGGTCTCGTCGCCGCCCGGCGAGGCCCTGGTGCGGCAGGAGGCGGTAGGGTTGGAGAAAGGAGAGAGACAGCAGAGTTGGAGAAGGAGAGGGGGCGGCGATGGTGCTCGGTGCACCGGCGAACTGGCGATAGCGAGCTGCGGAGAAGCCTGGGCGAAGCCGCGAGGCTAGATGGCGCGAGCGCACGGGGCTCTCCCGCGGGCCTGGAAGAGGCACCGGAGACGGGCTGAGCCGTCGGTGCCGGCAGCCGAAGCCCATGGAGGTTAGGCCCCATCCACGGCGCTGAGCGGCCACGGCATCCCAGCGGACGACAGGCAAAGGGGGCCGTCGTGGCTTCAAGGCCGAGCTACCGGCGGCCGCCTCCGGCTCCCCGTGCATTCCATCCAGAGAGAGAGAGAGAGGAGGATTTGATTGCATTTTCTTTTTCGGTCGAGGGGTGTCTATGTAAAGAGATTGGAGAAGAATCT
Source organism: Triticum aestivum (assembly GCF_018294505.1). NCBI lineage: Eukaryota > Viridiplantae > Streptophyta > Magnoliopsida > Poales > Poaceae > Triticum > Triticum aestivum. The sequence continues at coordinate 463,204,749 of NC_057796.1, forward strand.
TTTTTTTGGCAAGTCAGCTCTGACGATCTGGTCCCATCTGTCTTAAACACACTTAAACGAGGCAAAGTGGATGATCGGTGCTTTCTGCAAAAGGTTTAGTGAAAAAGCGGTGTTTTTTGCAACGGATTAGTGACTTGGTGGTTTTTTGCAAACCTAGCCGCAAATGTGGTAGTTTTGTGCAATTGACTCCTAAAATCCGGAGAAAAGGGAAGTCGAGTGTGCTTTCGAATAGAAGGTATAAATATTTGTTACTACGTCGTTGTAAGATTGGACCATTTCTCCGGTGTCCAACCAAAAAAGACAAGGTCCCAGCTCAGAAAAAAGAAGAGAAAAGGTCCTGAAGACACGGGACCCAACACGTACGTAGCCTGTCGCCGGTGATGAAACTTGAAACCTATAAATGACCGCGAACAAGAAACAAAACACACGCAATGCCGCCTTGCTTTGCCCGCCCCGCCGTGTAAATTGCAAGCACAAATGCCTCCTACTCCATATAAATTGCACCCTTTCCCAGGAAAGAAAATCCTAGCTAGGCAGCGCCAGACAAGTAAGTCCTACTAGCTAGAAAGAAGATGGCCGCCGGTGGCCGGGTGCTGCTCGTGGCGCTGCTGGTCGTGGCCTGTGCCACCGCCGTCGTCGTCGTCGGTCAGCTCTTCATTCCACGGCCATGCATGCATGCACCTCCTTAGCTGCAAGGCGCGTGCTGAGCGCTGACGCTCGATCGCTGTCAAATTTGTATTGCAGGAGACACGGCGTCAGTGTGCGAAGGAATAAGCTGCGGCATGGGCACCTGCAAGGTGCCCATCCTGCCCACCCCCGATGGCTACGAGTGCGACTGCAGCCCAGGGTGGTTGCGCCTCGACCTCCTCCAGCCAATCACGCCCTGCAACTTCCCTCTCTGTAAGCAACCATATGCCATATGTAGCACAGTTTTTTGAGCTCGTTTTTTCCGTTATGCTATATGTCTCTGGCCTTTGTTTGCAGGTCCCTCGGTTGTTAGCTGCCACACGCCCAAGCCCAAGCCGGCGCTGCCGTTTGGAAAGAATTTCACAACTGACCGTAAGCTCTCGGAATTCAAACCATGATTTAGGTACTGCATGCTCGACTGTTTTTCTTCTGGCAATGAACTGATCTCCTCCGTTTCTTCGTGCCAGCCTGCTCAGTCGTCGACTGTGGCCCGGAGGGCACGTGCGTCAAGCAAGAGAACTCCCCTTACTTCCACTGCCAGTGCAACCCGGGCACACCCAACGCGCGCAACGACCCTTCCCTCTTCTGCACCAATTGTAAGATCCCCATCTGAAAAATGGTTGGAAGTTCAACTGGGGGCTTCTACTTCTTGTTCTTCGTCGTCGTCTTCTTGTTTGTTTTGCTTGGCCTGAGGCCTTTTCGCTGCTCGCCCGTGTAGGTAACGTCGGCGACAACGGATGCGCGGTTCCGCCGCCTCCACCGGCTCCGTCAACGGGCTCCCCGCCGCCTCCGTCAATGGCGCCAACTGGTAATGATCACAATTCATCTGCACCGGCCGCTTCCTCCATCACCAAAGGCAATGCAACCTCACTAGGTTCCATCCGATCCTTCATTATTCCGTCGAGATCATCATCGTATAGTATACACGCGCGTGCACACATAGCCTTCCATCGACCCCCCTTCCGTCTCCGGCCGGCATAAATAACAGAGGAAAATGGACTGCTCACAGTCACAGCTAACTAATGGCGCTGCGTACCTATTTTGCAGGCTCCGTCTCCTTACAGAATCTCCCGCGGCTGCTGATGCTGGTGGCCTCGCTCGCCGCGCTTCACATTTTGTGATTATTACGTGGACAGCACGCTGTGATGCGGACGGACGTGCACTGATCAAGACTAGTAGGACCGTGGGAGCAGCAAAATGTACGTAAGCACGTACGCTATGTGTGGTGCATACTGTGCATGCGTATATATGCTGCTGCTGCTGCTGCTTTTACTTGATATATGCATGCATGAAGCCTAGAAGCAAGCGGCCGTATAAAGTGACCAGGAGAGGATCTGGCCGCTGCCATTTTTTTTGCGTTTTCTCTTTTTTGTCCATTTTTTATTTATATTTCTTTCTTTCTTTTTCTTTGTCTTTTCTCAAAAATATGAATAAGATTTTTTGTGAATATTCTTTTATAAATTTTAGATATATATATTTAATTTCGTTAACTTCTTAATGTGTGAATGTTTTCTATACGAAAAGATGTCTCATCTAAGTTTCTCCAAGTTGCATATCCATCCTCGACACGCAAATGAACTTGTAATTGTCCCAGTTACAAGTCCACCCTCGACTCATAAATGGGCATGTGTTTTGTTTTTCATCCCAGTTGTAAGTCCACGCTTGACCCGCAACTGGGCTCGTAGTTGGTTATTCTCTCAGTTGCAAATCCACCTCGACATGCAAATGATATCGTAGTTTCATGTAGTTGTCCCAGTTGCAAATCCACCTCGACATGCAAATGATATCATAGTTTGATGTAGTTGTCCCAGTTGCAAGTCCTTTCTTGACTTGTGACGGTGTCCTGGGCTAGGGGGTCCTACCCCAACAGGGCTAATGTATGGGCCGAACTACCAGCCCACTAAGGGAGCAAGACTCCGAAGGCCTTCAAAGTGCGGCGACCGAAGACTTGGCGTGTACTTCAAACATATCTGATTAGATTTGGCATGTATATTCTTAGATGGCAACCGGCTATGTGTAACTCTAGATACCCCTAGTGCCTATAACAACCAGGAGGTTTAGTCCGTAGAGGCTATCCATCCATACACCCATTCATCATACCCCTAGGGTTCAGACCACAACTTACGATCTCGAGGTAGATCAACTCTATACTTCAATACCTTCATAATATAAACAAGAGCATGACGTAGGGTTTTACCTCCAAAGAGAGTGCCCGAACTTGGGTGGACTCCTTGTGTGTTCTTCTCCTATTACCCATCGAGCCAATCTAACAGCTCGGCCCCCTAGCCGAGATCTGTCGGTTTTGACGCCGACATTGGTGCTTTCATTGAGAGCTCGTTGTTTGATCACTCGAGGTTGATGGCTCGTCTGCAAATCAACAGCAGCATTGGCTGTGGTGACATCTTCGTCCCCTGTCGGGGATATACCCCGCGGCGTAACCCGGCCGGAAGTATAACCCGGCCGGACTGGACGACTCACTGGTAACCCGCCCGGAGCTTGGCGATTCACGGGTAACCCGGCCGAACTTGGGGGTTTACTTGAGACCCGGCTGAGAATTGACGATCCACTGGCGACCCGTTTGGACCTGGCGGTTTACGATTCATTGGTAATCCGGCAGGCGGGTCAGAGGAGCGACAAGACCCGGTGGCCCAACGGGCGGTTCTTGAAGGCCGATTCATACTATGGTGGGCCGGTTTACAAGGAAAGGCGTGAGGAATATTTGTCTTACAAGGAGTTAAGACCTGGACTTGTATCCGGTTTGTATTAGAGATAGACTAGTCCTAATCCTAATAGGACTCCACATGTAACCCGCCCCTTCAACATATATAAGGAGGGGCAGGGCTCCCCAAAGAGAGAGACAAGAAAACAATCAACAATCTCTAGGGCTAGACACAAAGAGCCGGTTTACGACGTCTCCCTCGTGATGATAATGAGATCTAGCCTCAAACAGCATGTAGGGTTATTACCGGATGATGTTTCCCGGGGCCCGAAGCTGTCTAAATCCTCGTCTTGTGTTGCGTCTCTCGATTCCGCTCAACCCCTCTCAAGCTACCACATAGATGCGCTGGCCTCACGACTAAAGTCCTCACCCTAGGACATCTGCCGTGACGATTCCACGACAGTTGGCGCCCACCGTGGGGCCTGCGCACGGTGGTGTTGAATTTTTGGAGGGATCTATCTCAGGATCGAGAGGTTTTGCGATCGGGCGGATGAAGAAGAACCAGCGCGAAAAAATCGCGCGTGATAACCTGGCATAGGGCAACCCGTGCAGAGCGGGCAAGTTTATCGTTCGATGATTAGTGATTAATCTTTTTAGCTGGCAGTGCAAGTTGAAGGTCAAGAAAAAACAAATAGGATTGCACGTATATACGCCCACGCAAAGACGCCGAGTCCGACAGGAGTTCCAATACGTCCAAGCTCCAGCCGTTCCGCTGAGTTGCCGTTTGCTGCTCCCGAGGAAATCATATATGATTATTGTTCACGATGGCGATGGCTGCTGGACAATCAAAAGCAACGCCGCTGCAGCGCACACATTATATCCATCTGAATCATCAAACCGTCCCCATGGAGATTGAGCTAGTCAACTAGCCCATATCAAATTACCAAGTAGTAGTACTCATCATGGCAAGCTACAGAGTTTGATCCCCGCTTGCTATGTACGTGAAAAGAAGATATCAAGTGCTACTAGTACAAGTTGGATCTGAAGAAAATATCAAGAAAAGGAAAGGAGTCAAACCGATTACGACCCGGCCTCTGAGTCGCCACCGAGCACGCCTCCGCCGGTCGGGCTGCCGCGGTCGTTCTAAGCCGTCACCCGCCGCTGCTGTCTCTGAGGCTACAAGTTGCCGTTTGCTTAAGCCGCCGTAGCTCCTCTCCCGGTTGGTCCTCATCTGCCCCTCACTGAACCGCCGCCGGAGAGCCGCCGTCTCACGTTTGAGCCGCCGCGGCCGCCACGCGCTAAACCGCCGCAGCCGAAACCTGCCGCGTCGCTTCCGTCCTCTGCTAGGGGCTGCGCTGAGTCGCCCTTGACCGAGCGGCCTCGCTTTCACCTCTCCGAGCCACCTTTGCCAGGTCACTCGCCGCGCCTCGCCTCGCCTGGTCCATCGACCGCGGACTCGTCGGGACCCCGCGTCACCCGGCCCTGCTGGGTCGAACCGCCTGGCTGCCTCCGAGAGCCGCCTTTACCAACGCCATCAGACAGCTTCGGCATCAGGCGCCATGGATATTGAATTATATGTGTGTCTCACTGTACGGGCTCGTGGCGTGCTAAACCGCTTTGCCTGAACCGCCGCGGCGCCCTGCCGTTTCAAATCGCCACCAGGCCGAGCAACCCGCTCTTGTTCCGCCTCTGGCTCCACGGACTTACTACTAGTGCTAATTGAAAAGCACAATGGCGCAATTTCCAAGGAGGACCATCATCCATCACGTGAAAGACAAAGACTAGTCAAAGTGATGAATCAATTTCTCCATTACTGCTCCACAGTGACGACGACGCTAAACTTGTTATGGTCAGACGCCGTTCCTGCTGTCCGATGAACGCGTGAAGGGCCCGACAGTTTGCAGTCCAACATACGTTGACGCCGGAGGCCTTGCAAGCATTTGTACCATGCCAGGCTACCGGAAAATTCATCCAACACCAGCATCCTTGTTTATTTGACAAAAATGCCAGGTGCTATTTATCTTATTTATTTTAAGCACATATTAATTCATCCGAAACAAAACTACTTTGCCCTGCTATATTTTATATGCAGAAGAATTATTTATTACAAAATGGTATTACGCCGACATCATTTTCAACGCAATGGTCGTCATTACTCAACGGATTCCCGCACCGGTTTATAACGCCGTGGCCGTCTCTCATGACCGCGCCAGTTTACAACGCCGTGGCCGTCTGACGTGGCCGACCCGCCTGTGAGCGATTTCAACTTCACCTAGTGATCATCAATTTCATGGCGGATTATTTCCGGCCTGGCACATCAGGTGATATCCATCTAAAATATATTTTATTGGCACATATCATTTTTGTCAAAAGAGCAGTTTATCGTTGCCTTGGTCTGCAATATTGTACGCAGGACAATTATTCACTGCAATAATAAGGATCATGGATATATGACTCGTGCTACTATTATGATGCGCTATCATCTGGTCCAAGACCTACATATGTGCATGCCGCCGCTTCTTCGGCCCAATTTATATCAACACGACGTGGCTGACTCGCCCGACGGTTTACCGCGTTCGCGATTGACTCGCCCGTCCACGCTGGTTTACAATGCCGCGGCCGATTCATCTGTCCGAGCTGTCTCTGATACTACGGTCGTCTTTTCTGTCCGTCTCTCGCGGCCTGGTCTACATCAACATACCGGGCCGCACCTGTCTGCATGACCTGTTTATTGAGTATGAGCGAGTCGCAGCTTGGATAGCCCGGTTTTCTTTCAAATTGGAGGCAAATTATCAACTAACATTTGCACTGGATGGCTCAATGGGCAGGCTCACAATTCGCCGCCACTACAGTTTTGGTTAACTTCAAATCGCCAGTTGGAAGGAACCATTGGCCGAGTTGCTGGCACAGCTCGTACGGGATCATTTATAACCCGCCGCAGTCACCTCAAATTTCTGTGGATTCACATCGCGTTATCAACATCAATGATATACACCTTTTGCTATGGTCAAACACGGAGAATCTCAAGCCAACTCCTCGAGTCACCTTGAGACACGGGGGCTACAATGATATGATTCAGCTATATGCCGGTTTTCAGTGAAGTCAAGAACCCTAGGACGTTGGAGGGAAAGATAACCCGGTCCCGGTGGCTAGTAGTAGATTGATGAAAATTTAAAGGCCGTCAGAAAATTTTCGGTTTAGAAAGTATATGACAGTTACAAAATCCCAGATCAGTGAAGAAGTTTCGGGTCATCAGAAAGGATTCCGGTTTAAAATCCGGCTCATGGGAAGTCAGTCTCACTGAAGCTCTTGAATATCCGGTTTACAATCTGGTTCAAGGAAAATCTGTTCCCCCACAAGGCTCTAAAGCTGTCAAATCCGGTTTAAGAATTTCCGGTTCAGAAAGAAATAATCTCTCGCAAGTTCGAGTTTAAATGCCGTCAGAAAATTTTCTGGCTGAAAATGAAGATTCCGGTTTAAAATCCGGTTCAAGAGAAATATGTCTCCCACAAAGCTTTGACGCTCTCAATATCCGGTTCAAAATCCCGGTTCAAGAAGAATTTATCTCGCAAAAAAGGTTGCCGAAGAGGACATGTTGACATGATGCGCGGTTCAAACATGGGTATTCCGCCTTATTGGCTTATCATATTATTGATCACTTGGGGGCTTGGTCGTATTCGAACCATAGCTACACCTCTTGATCGGCGCAATGCCACAAAGTCACTTGGGGGCTTGGTTGTATTCGAATCATAGCTACACCTCTTGGCTGGCTCAAGGCCACGAAAGAAAGTCACTTGGGGGCTTGGTCATGTTCAAACAATAGCTACACCACTTGGCTGGCTCAAAAGCCACGACAGTAAGTCACTGGGGCTTGGTTGTGTACAAACCATAGCTACGACTTTTGGCTGGCGCAATGCCATTACATGGGGGCCAAAGAGTGTTGTCAAGAACAACTCAAACATAGGCACCCCGGGTTAACCTGTCTTCATTAAGTAAGTCACTCCATCCAGGTAAGCCTGGTATGACCCGCCAACTTGACAAGTCAATCGCATATGACCCTGAACTTGTCAATGATAGACCGGCGATTGGTTAAATATGGAGGACCATCTTAAAAGGCTTTGTGAAATGGTTTAACTCAGTGGCCTGACAGCCCATGAAAAGCCTCGAATTTGGGGCCTGGCAGCCCGTGAAAAGCCTCGACTACAAGTTTTTCATATGCTTTTGTTTGCCAAGTTTTTTCTCTTTTGGTGACATTTATAATGTTTTGATAAACCGGTGTTCATTAAACCGGCTTGACTTTCAACTACAAGTTGTCAGTACATGATCAGTTATAATCCGGTGTTTATTAACCCGACCTGGCTTTCGACTATAAGTCGCCAGTGTATATTTGGATTGCGCCATTGGAATCATGCGCTTATAAATCATTGGGTTATATTATTCAAATAGCCAAACTTGGCTAAATTTTCATTATGATATTGAATGAATAAGGTTTCCATACCGGATTATATTATCTTGAATAGCCAACATGGCTGGATTTTATTATGGTTATTAATAACCGGTATTATTGAGGTTTTCAGAGTCGCTTTAGCGCAATGGCTATTAATTTATCAAAGGATATGATTTATTCTACAATGGAAGGAATAGTCCCAAGTCGCTGCAGGCTTACGACCCGGCACTTGGGGGCTACATTATTTAAATTGAGATTACATGCAAGTCTCATGTCGCTGCAAGCATGCACCATGACACTTGGGGGCTAATGCAAAGTCCGGCCCTTGGGGGCTACACATTACTGCTCAAGTCTACATGATTATATTTACAAAGTCCCTGCTCATTATTGCATAATGACCCGGCCATTGGGGGCTACACTGATTGAAGTTTTTATAAGCAATTACAAGTCCCAGGTTGCTGCAAGCATGACAACCCGGCACTTGGGGGCTACATATATGGAGTATTCAGTTTATATGATTGAGATGAACAAACCGGATTTCTTCAAGGTTGAAAACACTTATGAGAGCAAGTCCTAAGTTATCACTATGTTCTCCTCTTAAGACTTGGGGGCTACAGGTATTATGAATATAAAGGAGGAACATCTTCAGTTTATCAGTTTTGAGCAAATCAGGAAGATCAATTACATGAACTGGCGTCGACAACAATTATGACCCGATGCCATCAATATTTATAAACCAGTAATTTTGGTAATATTAAACCGGCAAGTTTTACATCTTCAAACCGGCTGAATATCAGATGAGTATTTCAAGACCCATATTTCTTAAACCGGCGCTTTGGAAGCCGACTCAAGTGGATTATTCTTCACAATATTTCTCTGTGAGAAACCAATGTCAGCAAATTGAGTATGAAGCTGGCTTGTTGACCCGGATTTTCTAGAAAGAGGAAATGACAAGGACTTAAGGATGATCAGATGCCGGTTTACAAGAATTCTTAACCCGGAGCATAACCCGCCAAATTTGTTCTTGTGTTTATGTTGCAGATCAGTTTAACATGGATAAATCCAAATTAAACTGGGGGCTAATGTCGGGGATATACCCCGCGGCGTAACCCGGCCGGAAGTATAACCCGGCCGGACTGGACGACTCACTGGTAACCCGCCCGGAGCTTGGCGATTCACGGGTAACCCGGCCGAACTTGGCGGTTTACTTGAGACCCGGCTGAGAATTGACGATCCACTGGCGACCCGTTTGGACCTGGCGGTTTACGATTCATTGGTAATCCGGCAGGCGGGTCAGAGGAGCGACAAGACCCGGTGGCCCAACGGGCGGTTCATGAAGGCCGATTCATACTATGGTGGGCCGGTTTACAAGGAAAGGCGTGAGGAATATTTGTCTTACAAGGAGTTAAGACCTGGACTTGTTTCCGGTTTGTATTAGAGATAGACTAGTCCTAATCCTAATAGGACTCCACATGTAACCCGCCCCTTCAATATATATAAGGAGGGGCAGGGCTCCCCAAAGAGAGGGATAAGAAAACAATCAACAATCTCTAGGGCTAGACACAAAGAGCCGGTTTACGGCGTCTCCCTCGTGATGATAATGAGATCTAGCCTCAAACAGCATGTAGGGTTATTACCGGATGATGTTTCCCGGGGCCTGAAGCTGTCTAAATCCTCGTCTTGTGTTGCGTCTCTCGATTCCGCTCAACCCCTCTCAAGCTACCACATAGATGCGCTGGCCTCACGACTAAAGTCCTCACCCTAGGACATCTGCCATGACGATTCCACGACATCCCCGGCCAGCTTTTTGCCTTCGGCAGCATTGTTTTGCATCCCGATCCGACCGACCATCTAGGCCGTGTGGAGAGTTTCGCTCCAAACCAAGTCATCACGTTCGGACATCTGGAGTACACCACACGACCTTATGATAAGAACTTGCATATATAGTCATCCACAAGGTTTTTGATGCTATCACTTCTGCATATAGTCATACGTGCTTATGATAAGAACTTGCATGCCATCTTTTGTCCTACCCTCCCGTCGCAGCAGGGTCCATAAGGAAACTAAGGGATATTAAGGCATCCTTTTAATAGAGAACTGGAACAAAGTATTAACACATAGTGAATACATGAACTCCTCAAACTACGGTAATCACCAGAAAGAATATCAATTATTGTCACCTTTGGGTATGCGGATCATAACACGTAATAGGTGCGTATAACTTGCAAGATAAGATCAAGAGCTCAAATATATTCATGAAAACATAAAGGGTTCAGATCTGAAATCATGGCACTCGGGCCCTAGTGACAGACATTAAGCATAACAAAGTCATAGCAACATCAATCTCAGAACATAGTGGATACTGACGTGGCTTGAACTGTGTCGGTATTTCCCCAAAGAGGAAGGGATAATGCACCAAAGTTACGGAAAGTATTTCCCTCAGTTATGAAAGCAAGGTTATCAATCCAGTAGGAGAACCAAGCAACACTATGTAATGGTACCTGCACACAAAGAACAAATACTTGCAACCCAACGCGCAAGAGGGGTTGTCAATCCCTCTATGGTAAAAATAGATTAAATTGTATGAGATTGGATAAATAGATCTAGAAAAAACACAAAATAAAATAAGTAAAGAAAACGTGCAAGAAAGTATTTTTGGGTTTTTGAATAATAGATCTGAAAACAATACGATAAAAGATAGATCCGGGGGCCGTAGATTTCACTAGTGGTTTCTCTCGAGAAAATAGTATACGGTGGGTAAACAAATTACTGTTGGGCAATTGATAGAAGAGCAAATAATTATGGTGATATCCAAGGCAATGATCATGTATATAAGCATCACGTCCAAGATTAGTAGACCGACTCCTGTCTGCATCTACTACTATTACTCCACACATCGACCGCTATCCAGCATGCATCTAGTGTATTAAGTTCATGGAGAAACGGAGTAATGCAATAAAAAGATGTCATGATGTAGACAAGATCTATTCATGTAGGAATAGACCCCTTTTTTTAATCCTGAATAGCAATGATACATGCGTGCCTCGCTACCCCTCCTGTCACTGGGTGAGGACACCGCAAGATCGAACCCATCACAAAGCACCTCTTCCCATTGTAAGAAAAATCAATCTAGTTGGCCAAACCAAACCAAAGTTTCAGTGAAGAAATATGAGGCTACAACAATCATGCATATAAGAGATCAAAGAGAACTCAAATAATATTCATAGATAGATCTGATCATAAACTCGCACTTCATCTGATCCCAACAAACACACCGCTAAAAGTCATTACATCAAATAGGTCTCCAAGAACATCGAGGAGAACATTGTATTGAGAATCAAAAAGAGAGAAGAAGCCATCTAGCTACTGCCTAAAAACCCGTAGGTCTATAGTGAACTACTCACACATCATCGGAGGAGCACCAATGAGGATGATGAACCCCTCCGTGATCGTGCTCCCCTCCGGCATAGTGCCGGAATAGGACTCTAACTGCATCTCATGATTCTGGGATTTGCGGCGGCTGTAATTGTGTTTCGATCGCTCCCTAGGGTTTATGAAATATATGAGTATTTATAGAGCTGAGAGACAGTGGAGGAGACTTTCGTGGGCCCCACCACCCACCTGGGCGCGCCAGGGGCCTTTGGCATGCCCTGGTGGATTGTGGGCCCCACGGGCCTCCCCTCTAGTGCTTCCTTGGCTCCCAAGTTGTCTTCTGGTCCAAAACAAATCTCCAAAAAGTTTTGCTATGTTTTGACTCCGTTTGACATGGATATTGTGCGAAGTAAAAAAACAAGCAAAAAACAACAATTGGCACTGGGCACTCTGTCAATATGTTAGTCCCAAAAAATGATATAATGTTGCTATAAAATGAAGGTAAAACATCGAAAAATGATAATATAACAGTATGGAACAATCAAAAAATTATAGACACGTTCGAGACGCAGATACTAGGGATCAAGCCCTAACAAATTAACTCGATTACATGATAAATTACATCCAAACCCATCACCGTCCAGCAATACTACAAAGGAATTACTCACTCCCGGTGGCGAGCGTCATGAAATTGGTGATGAAGAAGGGTTGCTGCTGATGATGATGACGACGAATCCCCCTCTCCAGAGCCCCGAATGGACTTCAGATCTGGCCTATCGATGAAGAACAAGAGGTGGCGATGGCTCCGTATCATAAAATGCAATGAAACTTCTTCTCTTATTTTGTTTTGGAAAATAAGAATTTATAGACTTGAGTTTAGGGTCAAAGGAGCCTCGTGGGTCGCACGAGCTACATGTGCGTGACTAGGGGTGGCTACGCCCATGTGGCTCGTGAGCCACTGGTGGCTCCCCTCTTGTGGATCTTTGCTCCAGTATTTTTTATATATTTCATAAAAAATCTTCAAAATGTTCGTTCAACTCCGAGAACTTTTATTTCTGCAAAAAACAATACCATAATAGTTCTGCCGAAAACAGCGTGAGTCCGGGTTATTTTCATTCAAATAATGCAAAGTAAAGTCCAAAACAAAAGAAAAAGTGTTCAGAAAAATAGATACGACGGAGATGTATCAGTTATCTTTTGGGTCGTGCCGACCAACCTCTGCCTTAACGCATCATGAGGCGGATTGGCAAGCAACTCATTGAGTATGTCCTCGCCGGAGGGACCAAGATCGCTTTCGGCTGGATCATCACGTGTGCGTTCAGGATTGTTGTTGCCATTGGCACCGTTGTCGTTACCGTTAGTGCCATTGTCATTTCCGCTGGCATTGTTGTCATTGCCGTTAGCACCATTACCATTGTCGTTGGCACCGCTGCCATTGCCATTCGTGTTGTTGCCATCGTCATTTCTGCCTCCTCTATAGTTGCTAGAGTTGGGCATGTCCACCATATAGATGATGTAGGTTGAGGTTGTCGTCCACTTGTCGGAAGGGATGGTGGCTGTTGGCGGGTTGTGCATGGATTCCCTACGTCCTCTTCCGTGTCTTCGGTCTTGTTGGTGGCACGTTCGAGGACGTCGGTTAGGTCTTCGACGTTAGCAATGGGATGGGTGGTGGGTGGGCTAAAAAATCCGACCTCTACCGAGGATTCTCATACCCGATTGTATACAGTCGTCCGAAGATTTCGAAACCGATCTAAAAACTCGTCTAGAAGAAATTTCTCGCGCTCCTCCTGGTCTTAGCCTGATTCCGAGATAGGGCGAGACAGCTTCCGGGTCTGATCCAACATTGACTCCAAAAAAATTCTGAACATTCCTCCCAACCTTGATCCAGAATCATGACCCGAGGAAGTGGCTTCGAGACCCGATCTGACATTGACCTTAGGTTGTCGCGCTCAGTCATGACCTGATCTGACATTCAGGCCATGGGGAGGGCTTCCGGGGCATGATCTGAGGTAGACTCTAGAAGAAGATTCTCATGCTCATCCTGGTCCTGATCTAATATCGTACTTGGACCGAGCGGTTCACGCTGCTCCTCAGCTTGGTATGATACCCATCTTGTGAAGATCAGCTCACCGCGGCAATCCGCGGTATACTCCATGTTGCCGAAACCAATGGTCCGGCCTGGAACGAAGGACTCGACTTGGACGTGGTGGCCATCTCAGTTGGTGCCGCCGCCAAAGACGAACATCTGGCCGAGTACGAAGGTTGCACCAGCCATGATCTGCTTGTTGATCTTGACTCCCACCGATCCGTGACGATCACCCAACGGGATCTGCATGGGCCGCCACTGAGAGAGCTAAATCCGGCAGATCTTGAGGTAGGGGATCGTAAGCTAGATGCCTTGAAATGAAGGTAATAGGGACGCAAGGTTTTTACCTAGGGCCGGACTCTCTGAGAAGATAATACCCTACGTTCTTCTTCGATTGTATTATTGTGTTGGGGTGTACAAAGTACAAGTAATCTATCATAAGATTGTAATGTGTTTCCACGGGTCTGGCCCTACCGGTGAAGAGCTGGACGTGGGAGACCGACGTGCCCACGACCACGAAGAGTAAACAAGGCTAGTTTTACTTTTGCTATGTAAAAATGGTGTATCCGCTTACATTACATTTGATGCATGAGGTTGGATGACTGCCCTGTATCTGTGTCCACGGACGCATCGTCAAGGATGTTTAGTGTGCCCGGTTTGCAATACACCGTTAGAGATGTCCTAAATATTTTTTTGTTAGAATACCTATAGTCGGATTTAGCAAATCCGGTCCTTCAAACGTCCGCGAGCGTGTTCGGGCGTGCCCGTTTTGAGTCCTTATTTATGTGTGCATATAGCCATGCTTGTCATTTTCTTCCTTATGTATCTGCTCACATGCATGTGATTGATGGAGATGAAAAAAGAGAAAGTAAGGAAAAATAAAAAAAGACAAAAATGTGGTCTGGGGTGGCCGTCCTACACGGCGGACTGACTGAACACATTAGGTGGGAATATGAGTGTTTGCGAACAACCTAAATGTATAGGAACAATATGAGATGTTTGATTGGACCATCTTTTTCATTTTCTCTCATGCTCGACACATTGACCGGGCGCGTCTGCGAAGGATCTGAGGCTGTTTCACAGTCTCACGCATGATGAACTGCTAGAGCGAAAGAAAAAGTTTGACCATTTCTCTCGTGCACAAAAGAAGACAAGAGAGAGAAAAGGCCCTGAAGACACGGTGATGAAACCTATGACCCCGAACAAGAAATACCATGTAAAATTCAAGTACAAATGCCTCCTACATATAAATTGCACCTTTTCCCATGAAAGAGAATCCTAGCTAGCGCCAGATAAGTAGAGAGAAGATGGCCGGCGCGCTGCTCGTGGCGCTGCTGGCCGTGGCCTGTGCCGCGGCCGCCGGCCCCGTCGTCGGTCAGTTTGCACCTGCTCAGTCAGTTGGTTGCAAGCCGTGTGCTGAGCGCTAACGTATGCTCCGTACGTGTTGAATTTGTATTGCAGTTGCAGGAGACACGGCGTCCAGGTGCGAGGGAAAAAGCTGCGGCATGGGCACCTGCAAGGAGGTGTCGGTGGTGCCGCTCGTGAGCCCCGACGGCTATGAGTGCGACTGCAGCCCAGGGTGGTCGCGCCTCGACGTCCTCGAGCCAAACACGCCCTGCAACTTCCCTCTCTGTAAGCAACCATGGCATGCATGCTATACGTCCTTACAATTTTTCTGAGCTCGCCCTTTCCATTTCTCCTGCAAATCTTTGTATTTCCGTTATGCATATAATGGAAGAGGATGCGCGGTTCTTAGCTGCCTGCCACATCGTCTCTGCCCTTTGTAGGTCCCTCGGATCTTAGCTGCCACATGCCCAAGCTGAAGCCGCCGCCATTTGGAAAGAATTTCACAACTGACCGTAAACTCACGGAATTCAAACCATGATTTACCGCATGCATGCTCGACTATTCAAACCATCATCTCCTCCGTTTCTTCGTCTCAGCCTGCTTAGTCGTCGACTGTGGCCCAGAAGGCACGTGCGTCAAGCAAGAGAGCTCCCCTTACTTCCACTGCCAGTGCAACCCGGGCACACCCAACGCGCGCAACGACCCTTCCCTCTTTTGCACCAACTGTATGACCCCTCTTAACATTTCTTCCTCGTCGTCATCTTCTTGTTGTTGTTTTGCTTAGCCCGAGACCTTTTTCCTGATCTTGTAGGTGCCGTCGGCGACAACGGATGCGCGGTTCCGCCCGCGCCTCCGCCGGCTCCTTCAACAGGCCCTCCTCCGTCAACGGCGCCACCTGGTAATGATCACGATTCATCTGCACCGGCTCTTGCCTCCATCACCAAAGGCAATGCAACCTCACTAGGTTCCGTCTGATTCTCCATTATTCTGTCGAGATCATCATCGTATGGTAAACATGCGCGTGCACACACAGCCTTGCATCGACCCCCCCCCCCCTCCCATGTCTAAATTTGGTGTTTGGACTCTTTCGGCATAGTTTAACCGAATCTGACCCCTCTTTAAAAATATTTCGGGATCTGACCCTCTCTCTACCGCCAACAGGTCCAGCGGTAGCCTAACACATCCTACCGCCAAACGTCATGGCGGTAAGGTAACGGCAGGCCGCTGATGGCCGTTTGGGCTGCATAACCCTACCGCCGAGGGACCTCGCGGTAGGTTTGCGAAGTGGATAAGGAGTTGTGGTGGGGGTTGTGTTCCCTCACCCAACCATTCACCCCCATTCTCCTAACCTGTCTCCCCCGAGCTCAACCCCTCTCTTCCTGTGTATCCAGCTAGATCATCCATGTTACTCCTGGACCTCTTCTTTCTTCTTCTTCCCTTTGTAGGCACCATGAGTTCGGGATCAGGAATGATATGTGGGCCATCATACTCAGGCCACTGTGACTGATCGAGGAAAGGTTGGAACTGAGGCGCCCATGTCAACCTTGTTTGTTCCAATGCGAACTCATGCAACTGCACGATGGTACCATCAGATACGGGCAAGTTTCTCGCCCTCGCCGCTGTCATGACATGCGATCAAGGCCAATGATACTTAATTATGAGGCCTCTCGCACTGACACCACCGGTTTTTGAGGTGCACCTTGTACGCAACACCACCATACGACACACCATCCCATGTTGTGCCATCTGGCTCATCCACTTCGGTAGATCATATCTTTTTCATTGAATCTAATGATTTTGTTGATGCGAAGACTTGCATGCTTGAAACTTCAACCAGTCATCAACCTTTAAGGGATAGTCCTTCTTTTCACCTATTCATTTGGCGGTGATTCGGGAATGTTTTAGGAAATACTCATTGAGCTTGAAGAAAGTATATTTCACTACTGCAATCTCGGGCAATGAACGGACACCCTTGAGCACATTGTTGAAGAATTCCACCATGTTGCTTGTCATGTCGCCGTATCTCAAACCTCCTTCATCGTAAGCGCGTGACCACTTATGCTTCTCCTCAAGATGCCTTGTCAAGAATTCTCTCCCTCCTTTGTTCTTCTCCAACGCCTTGAAGAGTTTATCATAACGACTTTTGAATGTATCGGTGTTGAATGCCACGTAAACATCGGTAAGGTGATCTTTCCAAAACTCCTTGCTCTTGCATGGGAAGGCCTAGAATATCAACTTATATTGCTTTGAGAATCCCATGATGCCGATCCGATATGTTGCATACCTCTCTCTTGCCAATCACCTTGGTCCGCACATGGCCCATGAACCACTCCCAGTTGTTGTCGTGCTCGGAAGGGGCCAACGCAAATGCTGCCGGCAACACGTTATCATTGGGTGAGTGCATTATAAGCACAGGAAGTCTTAGAAGGATCTTTTTCCTGTTTAATATAATGAATACACTAAAAGCGACTAATGCATTATTAGTGATCATCCTCCCTGGGATGAAAGCACTTTGCTTAAGAGAAATTATACCATCCATCAAAGGCCTTAACCGATTAACTAAATATTTTGATATCACCTTATAGACAACATTACATAAGCTTATGGGCCTACAATCAGATATTCTGAGAGGGTTAGAAATCTTAGGAATCAGAACAATAGAAGTAGAGTTCGCACCTTCCGGCATAATACCAGGCCGAAAGAACTCCTTGACCGCAGTTAGAACACTGTCCTTCAAAACTCCCCAATTATGCTGGAAAAACGGGCCGGAAGCCATCCGGACCGGGGGCTATTAGAGGGCCAATCTGAAAGAGGGCTCCCGAAATTTCCTTGTTAGAAAACGGCACACAAAGTTTAACATTATCCTCAACAGAAACCCGTGGCTCAATCAAGTCCAAAATAGGAGATGCATCAAGAGTAGGATCAACCGAGAAGATATTATGAAAGTAGTCGTTTGCTACCTTTCCCATTGCTGACAAATATGAATGTACTGTCCCAATGCTATTTGTAAGCTCCTTAACTTATTTGCCTTGCCCTCCAAACAACATTGTTCTGAATTTTTTTTGTATTTCTATCTCCTTCCTTAAGCCATGTAATTCTAGATCGCTGCAACCACATCATTTCCTCTTGGTACAACAACTTGTTAATCCTGTCCGACACTTTACGGATATCCTGTCTGTCCGCGTTCATGATGATAGGATCTTCTAGTTGAGTCCTAGACTTAGCCAGTTCTCGCGTAACGTTGCCAAACTTCATACTCCAAGATTTGAGGGCCGACATAGTTTTGCTAAGGGTGTTCTGCAGCTCGGCCATGTTGCCCACCGACCCAACAGAATCCCAAGATTCTTTAATTACATCAGGCAGCCCCTCGTTTCTCTCCCAGAAGAACTCGTAATGTCGCGATCTTGCCTTACTGGACCCGGGTCCGGAGCTCCCTTGACTACCACAGCCACATGATCTGAACAGGGTGAAGGAACATGCAAAACAGAAGCGAAGGCAAACATGGTGTGCCATGCATTAGTAGCCACCGCTCGATCAAGACGAAACGGACATTACCATCTCCACTTCTTTGGTTATCGTATGTGAACGATGTAGCAACATAGCCAAGATCAATCAGCCCACCAGTCTCCAAAGTGTCCCGAAATGCTACCATTTGTGGTTCTCCCCTCGGTGTAGTTGCCATGTGTTCAAAGCCTCAAAGAGCTTCGATTTAGTCTCCTACTACAAGCCATGAAAGGTCACTGATTCCTCTCAAATTAAGGAGTTTTGTCCACATGAGGTGACGACTTTCAACATGCCGCTCACCATATACACAGGTTACCCTCCACTGCTCGGCTCCCTCATGTAATCGGATAGTTGCATCTATAAAGCACTCCTCTTTATATTATATCCACAAATGCAAGACTCAAGCTAGTACAAAGATAAACCTCCACTCATATCATTGCTATCCATACCCGCAAACCCTTTAAGTGGTTGTTTGGATATAGGGAATTAGATGTGAGAATTTAGAAAACGAGTTTTTGGCAGATTTTTTATAGGAAAACCAGCTTTTGTTAGTTATTCTGTTAAGGTCAGTACATACAATACCTTGTTTGGATGCGAAAATAGAAGAACGCGGTTTTGAGTTCTTCGTTTTGGGGAGAAAACAATTCATGGAGGTGTAGTGCTTCGGCTCGCTCTTGGCAACCACACGCACAGTGGCAAACAACCACACCGTAAACGGCTCTCTGGCGGAGGTTCGCGGTTGTCAGCGTGCCCGCCGGGGTGATCGCGCTTATCGCCTGACCGTGCTCTGCTTCGTTCGCCGGTGTCATGCATGTTGGTCCAGGTCCCCACTGAACGATCGCTCCGGTGACGAATTCTTTCCGCCGTGAAGATGCACGTACATGTAGCTCGCATATGGTTAGACACAAGTACACGGAGTAAGTCGCCTTGATTGATTCTCAGGCCAGACATGCATGTAACACCTAGCTGCTGGATTGATTCGCCGGTAACAGCACAACACACATGCTAGGGAGGCGCTGGGCTAGGTGGAGCATCACAACCTGCTCCTGGGTGCCTGGCCGAGATCGGCAAGCTGCTGTCATAGCCGGCGGAGTTTACCATGATCTGGGGAGTAAATTATAAAAAACCACCATAATTCGGGACCCTAATTCACAAAACCACCATCATTCAGTTTATTTTCAAAAAACCACCAACATTATGCTTATAGTTTTCAAAAAAACGCTGATCGCTTAGATAAACACTTGCTGACTCTGAAATTGACATATAGGCCCCACTGTAAGCAATGACATGGCAACCAAAACTGACGGCGTTTGACTAGAGATTAGTTCACCGTTAAAATAGACATGGGCCCACATGTCAGTGCGATGTTTTTCTGCTCTAAAAAAATACAGTCATAGCCGTCCTACTCCCCCGTACCGTCCACACGACAGCCCCCGCAGTCCCGATCTGCACAGCAGCCGCCGTCGCCCCGATCCACTCAACAGCCGCCGTCGCCCCGATCCACTCAACAGCCGCCGTCGCCCCGATCCGTAAGGATCCCGCGCCGAACCTCCGACCGGCGCCGGCAAGGTGAGGCAAGCCGCCGCTGCCCTGCCGTTCTTTCCCGCTCTCTGCTGCGGCAGCGGAGCAGCCGGTGGCGGCGGCCAGAGGGAGCAGCTAGTGGCGGCCGGATGGAGCAGCAGGTGGCGGCGGCTCGAGAACGCTCCGCCGCCTCGTCCAGAGCGCGTCGCCGCACCTTCCCGTCTCCTCTAACTCCGACGAGCTGCACCTCCCCATCTCTGACATGGCGACCTCGACCATATGGGCTCAGGCTCAACAATCTAGAGCGGATCAAGGAGGATGGCGACGACGACTCCGGCGACCTCCGTGACCAACCCTGCTTCTGGTCAGCTGCGCCACGAGCTCGTGCAGGAGGTGCCTCGCGGCCAGCTAGATGCTGCTCCGCTGCGCCACAAGCACGAGGGGGCAGCGTCACGGGAATAGAAGGGAGGGCCGGAGGCGGCGGCGCTGGGAGGCTCATCCGCTAGCGGTCGGGCTGGCCGGAGCCAGCGGGGATCGTGCCTGTAACGGAGGTGCGAGGCGCTCCACCTCTCCTGGCAACTGCATGTGTAGAAAGGTCACGGAGACGTTGTTGACCAGTAGTGTCATCTCGCCCAGGGCCACGTGGCACCTGACAGTGGCCCCCAAGCGTCATGTTTCGACTTAAACTGCTCTAATCGAGCTATCAGCGTTTTATGAAAACTGTCAGCACAATGTTGGTGGTATTTTGAAAAAAAATCGAATAGTGATGGTTTTGTGAATTAGGGTCCTCAATTGTGATGGTTTTTTGCAATTTACTCTGATCTGGGCGTGAGACTTCGTTGATCTCCTGGTGCATATAGAAAACCCATTTATATAAAAATGTCTATTAGCCGTTTTTGTATAAACTCGTTTTTCGGGCTTTTGGAAAACTCGGTTTAGTATATCCGCGAGTTAGTTAGATAATCCAAACAATGTTTTGAGTTGTTACACCAGAAATCAGGTTTACGGGAAATTAGTTCTCTATAATCTAGCTATCCAAACAACCCCTAAGTCCCAGTCGGCCACATATTCTTCTCATCTTGGTTTCCTTTTGCCTGGTTTCACACAAGAACACAAGTGTGGGGGAATGCAACTGTACCATAGTCGTAAGTTCGCAAACTGTCCGAGAATTCTCCCCTCCCCGACAGTTCCAACTAATTAAATTCATTGGGTCTGGCGGTCCTCCATCCCAAAGGTTGCCTCGGTTGTCATATCAGTGTCTTCCACAAGCCCATCCTGTCCCTGCCTTCGTGTCTTAACAATGGGTACCTTGCCCGAAGTAGAATTAGGGGGTATAGATCCTTGTTCCCCCTGCCAAAACCCCATTCTCTAGGAGCAACACAGTGTTAGAAACTTTCCCTACCAGGTTTGGAACCGTCTGCCCTCGAACATTAATCGTGCCATCATCTTTGATCAGCCTTTTACGGGCACTTTTGCCATCATCCCCCGCCGATAGGTCATTAACATCCTCCATGTCATCGCTCACAGTACCATCCCCCTTCCTCGACCACCAAGTGGTGCCATTCTTCCTCCTCGGTCACCTCTACCACGATTTCCTCTTCCCCCGCCTCAGCTAGGACCGCCAAAGGCGCCACAATCACCTCCAGAATTTGTCCATTCACCTCCTCTACCACCCCTCACCCTAGCACCAACCGGTTCACTATTCCAATGTAACTAGTCTCCCCACTCGCATGAGCTCGTTCATGAATCCCATCACCACATTCCTCCACAACGTGTCCCATACAGCCACAAAAAAAGCAAAAAATTGGTAATTTTTCATAACTAACCGGGTACTTCTTCCTCTCCTTCAAGGTAATAGGAACAAATCTAACTAGAGGGTTATTCACGTTTACAAAAACTCTCACCCTCAAGTAGCTTGATAGATTGATCTTCCCTTCATTAACCACAACCGTGTATGGGGGATCCCCAACTTGCTTGGCCACCTTCTCAGCCAACTCTTTCTTCCTTGTTAGCCCATCCGGTAGCCCCTTAATCCTTGCCCACAGAGGATACATATTCAGAGCATAATCAAAAACATTGGTGAAGCCATCGTACTCAACTAGCACAACTGGATCTCTTCGGAACTGCCATGGCCCTCCCTCCATAACACGTTTCCAATCACCTAGACAATGGCATTGAGCCAAAAAAGATTTGGGCCTTTGATATGAAAGTTACCTCCTAAGCACATGACCATGCGCTTCTCATGGAGTTTAGGAGCGCTGCATGGCTGAACTTATGCATGGTGTGAACCCTAAACACGGCGAGCCATCGAATTGCTTGATCAACGCATCCACCTCCTCAGACAGATCTAGGTCCTCTTTCCCCTCACCATGCAAATTAATACCATCAAACATGTCCCCGAGATCTGGTTCCGGGTCGAATTGGCCCTAGCCTCCATCATCATCCCCCTCCTCACGGAGTGCCTCATCCGCTTCCTCCTCACGATCCTTCTCCCGGTTCTCCATGCATCACCGGTGGGGCAGATTGCCCGCTGTTTGAACTCCCATCTACTTGCATCTCTCTATCCTCCTGTCCTCCCCTCCATCCTTCCTTCGTGACCCCCGCGCCCACCAACGTGAGCGGCGGATCCATGCAGGAGCGGCTAGATGATCCCTCGCTGAAGTGCCGCCGACCGATGTTTGGGAACCAGAGAAGATCTGGCAGAATTACGTGGACTCTGTCGTCGTCGCCAGGGGAAGGGGTAGACCCTACGCGGAACTGTAGGGAAATATAATTTTGTTAGCTAACTATGAAGGGAGTATTTGTTACGTCGTTGCTTCTCACTCACGTATGATGAGCTGCCAGAGAGAAACAAAAGATTGGACCATTTCTCTCGTGTCCAAAAACGACAAGGCCTCAACTCAAACAAAGAAAACAAAAGAAGAGAAAATCTAGTGAAGACACGGGAAACCCTACACGGATAGGTTGGCACAGGCGATGAAACCTATGGCCCCGAACAAGCAATAAAACACACGCCCCGCTTTGCCCGCCCCTCCCCCTCCCCTGTACAAATTGCCTCCTACAAGTTGCACCATTCCCCAGAAAAGAAAGAAAGTCCTAGCTAGCGCCAGACAAGTCGAAAGAAGATGGCCGGCGCGCTGCTCGTGGCGCTGCTGGCCGTGGCCTGTGCTGCCGCCGCCGTCGTCGGTCAGTCCTGTTCGACGGCCATGCACTTGCTCAGTCAGTTGGTTGCAAGCCGGGTGCTGAGCGCTGACGCTCGCTGGGTATTAAATTTGTATTGCAGGAGGCACGGCGTCCAGGTGCGACGGAAAAATCTGCGGCATGGGCACCTGCAAGGAGGTGCCGGTCCTGCCGGTCGTGAACCCCTACGGCTACGAGTGCGACTGCAGCCCAGGGTGGCTGCGCCTCGACGTGACGCCAATCACGCCCTGCAACCTCCCTCTCTGTAAGCAACCATGCATGCTATCTACTCCCTCCGTTCCAAATTTCTTGTGATTTTAGTTCAAATTTAAACTAAAACCACGATAAGTAATTTGGAACGCAGGGAGTAGACGACTATACGTACAAATTTTCTAAGCAATCATGGTATGAACTGGGGCCAAGTTCATCGTCTCTGCCCTTTGTAGGTCCCTCGGCTCTTAGCTGCCACATGCCCAAGCTGAAGCCGCTGCCGTTCGGAAAGAATTTCACAACTGACGGTAAACTCTCGATCGGAATTCAAACCATGATTTACTGCGTGCTTGGCTATTCAAACCATGATCTCCTCCCTTCCTTCCTGTCAGCCTGCTTAGCCGTCGACTGTGGCCCAGAAGGCACGTGCGTCCAGGAAGAGAGCTCCCCTTACTTCCACTGCCAGTGCAACCCGGGCACACCCAACGCCCGCAATGATCCTTCCCTCTTTTGCACAAACTGTAACATCCCTCTTAACGTTTTATCTTGTTGTTGTTGTTGTTGTTGTTAGCCCGAGACCTTTTCCCCGATCTTGTAGGTGCCATCGGCGACAACGGATGCGCGGTTCCGCCGCCTCCGCCGGTGGGCCCTCCTCCGTCATTGGCGCCACCGGCCGGTGATGATGACAATTCATCTGCACCGTCCGCTTCATCCATCACCAAAGGCAATGCAACCTCACTAGGTTCCAGCCGGCACAAATAACGGAGGAAATGGAATGCTCACAGCTAACTAACGGCGCTGTGGGCGTATTTTGCAGGCTCCGTCTCCTTGCAGAATCTCCCGCGGCTGCTGATGCTGGTGACCTCGCTCACCGCGCTTCACATTCTGTGATTATTACGTGGACAGCACGCTGTGATGCGGACGGATGCACTGATCAAGACTCCGTACGTAGGACCGTGGGAGCAGCAAAATGTACGTAAGCACGTACGCTATGTGTGGTGCATACTGTGCATGCGTATATATGCTGCTGCTTCTGGTGCTTTTACTTGATATATGCATGCATGTATTCCTACGCGTTGTTCACAAGGGAAGACCAGATCATTTCTATTAACAAATGTTTGAGGTGAATTTGTTTCATCTAAGAGCTACAAGGTCATTATTTGAATGTTATATTCATACGGTGGAGAGCTAATAAAGGAGAGTTTACAGATTAGCCGGTCACTTCTGGTGGATTAGATGGTTACAGTGGTGAGGACTTTTTTTTTTGAAACAAGGCAAAAGATTTGCTATTTTCATTAATTAAGAAGAAGGTTTAGACATAAGCCGTAAAGCGGCAAAAAGTAAAGTTCGACTCTAGCGACATAAGTAGAATCAAATGCTTGCCTCCAGCAAGCGCCCAGAGGCGGGCTTCCTCATCAATTTTGCTGACGTCAATCGTTGTCGGAGCAACCATGTTGCGAAAAACGCTTGCATTTCGTTCCTTCCAGATTTCCCAGGAGACGAGCATCATAACCGAAGCAAGGGCCTTCTTGTGTTGGTCTCCCGCGCCCACCGCCTTGATCCACCAAGTTCAAACCAAATCCTCATTCTGCCAAGACATTGGCGTGTAATCGTGAATGCCAAGCTAGGCGGTGATCTCGTTCCAGACTCGAACAGAGAATCAACACTTAAATAATAGGTGAGCCGACTCTTGCACTTGTTTGCAGAGAAGGAAAAGGGGACAATTAGATCAACCCCTTCGCGTCAGTCGATCAGCCGCCCAAACTCGGTTCTGAGGAATTGACCAGGCGTAGAATTTGCACTTCCGAGAGGGGCCCACATCTTCCAAATCATGGCAATGTTGGGGCTGTAGGTGAGGCCCGCAAATTGCGCCAAGTACACCGTCACGTGAACTACTCCCCACTGGTAGTGAATTTCCATGAAAATAGTATCCTTCCTATCATGTCTGAGATTTACACTTGCAATCATCTCCTAGAGTTTAGCAAACTGTTGGACATGTGTCAAGGTGCGTCCTGGGTGTTAATCAATCTGGTGAATCCAAGTATTGTCCAGTGACTTGCTAACCACACACGCCTTCCTTTCTAATATCTCAAAAATCTTAGGTGTGATGTCTCTGGGCCAAATACCATCCAACCAAGAGGATTCCCAGAATTTCACCGTCTTACCATCGCTGATGCACACCCTTGTGGCCGCCACAAAAAGATCCTTATCACCCTCAGAACAGGGTGTCCCCATCCCAGCCCACGTTTTTGACGGGTCAGCCCACTCGAACCAAATCGAACGAAGACGTAGAGCAGAAGCAAACTTT